>NC_073313.1:117720975-118020975 GCF_027595985.1 Sorex araneus
CATCTTTTCATTCTTATGTGTCAGTTAAGGCCTGAGTGCCAGCATTCTCACAGGTATCTATACCTTTTGACCCTGAGTGCTATGTTTCCTTTCTTTAATGCTAGTGGTCCACTCATCGATTGCTACCAAAACCATAGCAACCTAGACAAACAACACTTTCTTTACTATCTTGCATCATTTTGGTGGGTCAGGACTTCAGAAAGAGGTCAGCTGGTTGTCTTTGGCTCAGAAATTGATTGACAGACACAGAATGATCTCACTCACATTTGGGTATAAAGAAACACAGGTGGGAAATAACTAAAACTCCCAAACAATGGAAACAAAGAGTAAGAGAACTGGTTCTTAGTAGGAAGCTTGTCATGGCTGGGGGGAGAGCTGGGAGATACACAAGTTAGGAACGTACCACTAAGACAATGACAGGGGGAAGTGGTCACTCTGGACTAGGGCTAGGTGTTGAAAGGAGGGAAAGTGACATGCATAATACCTTATCAAGAACAGCATTCTAAACAAAAGTGCCCAAAAAAGAAAAACAGAAGAAAAAGAAAATAGCTGCCAAGAGGCAGGCCAGCAGGTGGAAGGGAAACTCATGACATTGTTGGAGGGAAATGGACACTGGTGAAGGGATTGGTGTTGGAACATTGTATGCCTGAGTCTAAATCATGAATAAATCTGTACTCTGTAATTCATGGGGATTCAATTAAAAAATTAAGAAGAATGAGGGGGCTGGAGCACAGAGGGTAGGGTATTTGCCTTGCATGCAGCCAACCCGGGTTTGATTCCCAGCATCCTATATGGTCCCCTGAGCACCGCCAGGACTGATTCCTGTGTGCAAAGCCAGGAGTAACCCCTGAACATTGCTGGGTGTGACCCCAAAAGCAAAAAGAAAATTAAGAAGAATGAAAGAAGGGAAGGGAAGGGGAGCAGAGGGAAGGGGAGGGGAGAAAGAAAGAAAGAAAGAAAGAAAGAAAGAAAGAAAGAAAGAAAGAAAGAAAGAAAGAAAGAAAGAAAGAAAGAAAGAAGAGAGAGAAAGAGAGAGAGAAAGAAAGAGAGAGAAAGAGAAAAAAAGAGAGAAAGAAAGAAAGAGAGAGAAAGAAAGAAAGAAAAAAGAAAGAAAGAAAGGAAGAAAGAAAGAAAGAAAGAGAAGAAAGAGAGAGAGAAAAAGAAAGAAAGAAAGAAAGAAAGAAAGAAAGAGAGAAAGAAAGAAAGAAAGAGAGAAAGAGAGAAAGAAAGAAAGAAAGAGAGAACGAGAGAGAAAGAAAGAGAGATAGAAAGAAAGGAAGGAAGAAAGAGAGAAGGAAAGGAAGAAAGAAAGAGAGAGAAAGAAAGAAAGAGAGAGAAAGAAAGAGAGAGAGAAAGAAAGAAAGGAAGAAAGAGAAAGAGAGAAAGAAAGAGAGAGAAAGAAAGAAAGAAATAGAGAAAGAATGAAAGAGAGAGAAAAAGAAAGAAAGAAAGAGAGAAAGAGAGAGAAAGAAAGAAAGGAAGAAGGAAAGAAAGAGAGAGAAAGAGAGAAAGAAAGAGAGAAAGAACGAAAGAGAGAGAAAAAGAAAGAAAGAAAGAGAGAGAAAGAGAGAGAGAAAGAAAGAAATGAAGAAAGATATAAAGAATGAAAGAGAGAAAGAAAGAAAGAGAGAGAGAAAAAAAGAAAGAGAGAGAGAGAAAGGAAGAAAGAGAGAGAAAGAAAGAACGAAAGAAAGAATGAAAGATAAAGAGAGAGAGAAAGAAAGAAAGAAAGAGAGAGAGAGAGAAAGGAAGAAAGAAAGAAAGAAAGAAAGAAAGAAAGAAAGAGAAAGAAAGAAAGAAAGAAAGAAAGAAAGAAAGAAAGAAAGAAAGAAAGGAAGGAAGGAAGGAAGGAAGGAAGGAAGGAAGGAAAGAAAGAAAGAAAGAAAGAAAGAAAGAAAGAAAGAAAGAAAGAAAGAAAGAAAGAAAGAAAGAAGAAAGAAGAGAGAGAAAGAAGAGAGAGAAAGAAAGAGAAGAAAGAAAGAAAGAAAGAAAGAAAGAAAGAAAGAAAGAAAGAAAGAAAGAAAGAAAGAAAGAAAGAAAGAAAGAAAGAAAGGAAGGAAGGAAGGAAGGAAGAAAGAAAGAAAGAAAGAAAAGAAGAATATGTTTGACCAGGTGATTAGAGCTGTAATTGTATGCGTGCTGAGGTGGTGAAGTGTGTGTGGGGAGGGTGGCATGGGAAGGAGCTAGCTAGGATTTTGGTTGGGGTTGAATCATACCCAGTGGTGCCCAGGGGCTATTCATGGCTCTACTCTCAGGCATCACTCCTGGCAGTGTTCAGGACACCATATGTGGTGCCAGGAACCAAACCAGAGGCTGCAACTAAGATAAACATGCAAGGTGAGCGCCTTGACTCCTGTACTATCTCTCTACACCGTAGTCAGATTTTATTCCCCTTTCATAAAGACTTGGGAATCTTGCATGGCTCCTTTGGGTTTCCTCATTGCATAGGATCCTCAGGACATAGGTGCTTAGAGACCAGTTCAGGGCTGCAAACAGATATTCAAAGCTACCAGATAGAGGCCAGAAAGATTAGTAAAGGGACTACCTGTGTGCTTTGAATGCGGGAGGCCTGGCTTCCATCCTCAGCACCATATGGTTCCCAGAGCACCATTCTTTGTGATCCCTGCCCCCAATCCCCACACACAAACCCTCATAGATCCTAAACCCAAAAGAACAAGGTAGAAACTGCATGGCTTCTTATGCCTGCTGAAATTACATTTTGTTACTGAAACTCATCATAAGCCCTTCCAGATTTTAGGAGAGGCAATATAAAATCTTCACCTCATGAGCATGAAACTGGTCTGACCTCACAGATCTCTGCCTTTCAAGCCCCCGCCCCCCACCCCCACCCCATGTAGATTGGATGCTCTCCTGCTGATACGGCAGGAGCAGAAGAGTGGAGCGCCAGGTGAATTTAGTCTGTCACTTTAAATCTCGCCCTAGGAACAGGTAGCCAATCAGAATACATAATAGGATGACTGGGAGGTATGATATGGCTAGAGGTATGATATGGCAAGAAGGCCCCCAGCCACATCGCTCCTTCTTCTCACTCTCTCTCTCTTCATCCCACTCTCTTCCTGGACCAACATCTCCCTCTCTTCACAGATTACAGGAACAGGTAGAGCTGAGTGCCTGGACAGATGGCTGACCCGGTATAGGTAGACATCTTAGGCCCAAATAGGGGCAGAATTCAGGCAGGGCTCTGATGCCCACAAAAGCTCAGATTCAGGGCTAAGATGTCCAGGTAGTGACAAAGTGCTGAGCACAGGAGTCTCACCCACGTGCATGTGGCTGTAGCCGGAGAATAGAAAAGTGTACACGGGATAGAACAGCGATGCAAGAACAGAGCCTGGCACTCCTTCATGGGAGGTGAGTAGACTGTGTGGACAAGATAGGGAGTTCAGGGGCTGGAGCGATAGCACAGTGGGTAGGGCCTTGCATGCGGCCGACCCAGGTTCAATTCCCAGCATCCCATATGGTCCCCTGAGCACCACCAGGGGTAATTCCTGAGTGCAGAGCAGGAATAACCCCTGTGCATCACCGGGTGTGACCTAAAAAGCAAAAAAAAAAAAAAAAAGACAGGGACTTCATTCACCAGTCGGGGCAATGTCAGGAACAGGATTGGTGACGTTGTTCACGGGTAAAGGAAAGGCCTGGTCATCTGGAGAGGGACCTGGACCCATCTACTTTATTTTTTTAAAATTTATTTTATTGAATCACCATGTGGAAAGTTACAAATTTCTCAGGCTTATGTCTCAGTTATACAATGCTCAAACACCCATCCTTTCACCAGTGCCCATATTCCACCACCAAAAAACCCCAGTATACCTCCCACCCCCCACCCCCGCCTGCATAACTGATAAATTTCACTTCATTTTCTCTTTACCTTGATTACATTCCATATTTCAACACAAAACTCACTATTGTTGTTGGAGTTTCAACACACAACTCACTATTGTTGTTGGAGTTTACCCCCAAAAAATATGGCCCTACTGACAAGGAAGCATTTGATAATTAGTTCTCCATTGATGAGAATGAAGAGATATGAAGTCGGTTTAGGATTTCTGTATTTTAGTAATTAAGTCCAGGGAGATTTATGTTGGAAATTGCATCATTTCCCTTCCTGGGGCAGCATAGGGCAGAGATTTAGTTCACAGTCTAGAGACATGGCTGCAAGCACTTGCTGGGACCAGAATTAGTGTAGCTGACCTCTGGATCTTGGTCGTTCAGCAGCAAAGCGGCTGTGCAAAAGCATGGCCACCCAGGTGGAATCTCGACGGAGCGTGAGCTGGTATCGGCCCAGGCCCGAGACTGCCCAAGCGTCCCGCTGTTTCAAGTTCAAAACACATTATTTTTTCCCTCCTTCCCGCGCCACCTGCTTAAGAGTCCCATAATATGGCGGACGCCACACCTCTTCTTCTCACAAAGGGAAGAAAAACCGAGGAAGAAGGATATTTCCCCTCCTCAGCCAGTGTGAACCCATCTATTATTGTATTAATTATTGTATTAACTGTACAATAAACTCTAACTTTTAATCTTCCAAGGTGTGCATGCAAGTCTTTCATGGAATTATTAAGTACACACCAGTGCAGGAAAATCCACTTTTACACAACACTGCTATGTTTTTTTTTTTTTTTATTTGGGAGGCACATCTGGCTGTGCTCACAGTTGACTCCTGGCTCAAGGATAAGTACTGGTGGTGACTGGGGGGACCATATTGGGAGCCGGAGATTGAGCCCTGGTCAGGTACAGACATTGCAAACACCCTACCCACTGTACTATCTCTCCAGATCCTCCTACTATGGTTTTAAAATTACTTGGATGAGAGGAAAGCTACCTGTATTTGTGAGATTTTTAAAAATTATGTTTTTATTTACTTTTTATTGAGTCACCGTGAGATACACAGTTACAAAGCTGTTCATGATCAGGTTTTAGTCATACAATGTTCCACCATCCATCCCTCCACAAGTGTATATTTCCCACCACAAATGACCCCAGTGTGCCACCTGCCATGCCCCCCCGCAACCCCAGCCTGCCCTGCTTCTATGGCAGGGACTTTTCTCCCCCTCCCCACACACTCTCTCTCTGTGTCTCTCCTTTTGGGCATTATGGTTTGCAATACAGATATTGAGAGGTTAACATGTTTGTTCCTTTACCTACTTCCAGCACGCAGTTCCTTTATTTTTCTTTTTTTATTTACTTTTATTTACTTTTTTAATTGAATCACCATGAGATAAGAGTTACAAAGCTTTTATGTTTGAGTTTCAGTCATACAATGATCGAACACCCATTCCTCCATCAGTGCACTTTCTCCATCACCAATGTCCCCAGTATATCCCCCTTTCCAACCCTCCCCCTGCCTCTATGGCAATTTCCTCCATACTCTAGAACTGGAGCAATAGCACAGCGGGTAGGACGTTTGCCTTGCATGTGGCCGACCCGGGGTTCGATTCCTCCATCCCTCTCGGAGAACCTGGAAAGCTACGGAGAGTATCCCGCCCACACAACAAAGCCTGGCAAGCTACCCGTGGCGTATTCGATATGACAAAAACAGTAACAAGTCTCACAATGGAGACATTATTGCTGCCCGCTCAAGCAAATCGATGAACAACGGACGACAGTGCTACAGTGCTACTCTCTATTTTGGGGCATTATGGTTTGCAATATAGCTACTGAGAGACTATCACGTTTGGTCTTTTAAATACTTTGAGGACACATGTCCCATTCCAAACGATCCCTCCAACCATCATTGACTTAATGATCCTAGTGATCCCTTCTTTATTCCAGCTTCCTTCTCCCCCAGCTCATGAGGCAGGCTTCCAACTATGGAGCAATATTCCTGGCCCTTGTGTCCACTGTCCTTGGGTGTTAGTCTCATATTATGTGATTTTATATTCCACAAATGAGTGCAGTCATTCTATGTCTGTCCCTCTCTTTCTGACTTATTTCACTTAGCATGATACTCTCCATAACCATCCACTTACAAGCAAATTTCATGACTTCATCTTTCCTAACAGCTGTATAGTATTCCATTGTGTAGATGTATCAAAGTTTCTTTAACCAGTTGTCTATTGTCAGGCACTCGGGTTGTTTCCAGATTCTGGCTATTGTGAACAGTGCAACAATGAACGTACAGGTGCAGATGTCATTTGTACTGTGCTTTTTTGCATCTCCAGGATATATTCCCAGAAGTGGTATTGTGGGGTCATATTGTGGAAGCTCAATTTCTAGTTGTTCTTTTTTCTTTTTGGGTCACACCTGGTGATACACAGGGGTTACTTCTGGCTCTGCACTCAGGAATTACCCCTGGCGGTGCTCAGGGGACCATATGGGATGCTGGGAATCGAACTCTGATCGGCCGTGTGCAAGGCAAATGCCCTACCCGCTGTGCTATTGCTCCTGCCCTTCAATTTCTAGTTTTTGAAGGAATGCCCAAATTTTTTTTCCAAAAAAGGCTGGACCAGTCGTCATTCCAACCAACAGTGAAGGAGCATTCCTTTCTCCCCACATCCACGCCAACACTGGTTGCTTTTCTTCTTTTGAATGTGTGCCAGTCCCTGTGGTAGCACACAGTTCTTATCCAGAGTGATCATTTCCTACTATGTTTGTCATAGTTTGATTTTTTAAACCACTTCTTTGGACCAAAGGAATAGCACAAAGGCTTGCAATCCCGGTCTTGCAATCTTCTGGTCATGAGTTCGATCCCATTGTGGCCACATGTGCAGAAGAAAATCATAGCAGCGGGGCTGGAACAATAGCACAGCGGGTAGGGCCTTTGCCTTGCACGTGGCCGATCCGGGTTCGAATCCCAGCATCCCATATGGTCCCCCAAGCACTGCCAAAAGTAATTCCTGAGTGCATGAGTCAGGAGTAACCCCTGTGCATCGCCGGGTGTGACCCAAAAAGCAAAAAAAAAAAAAAAAGAAAAGAAAATCATAGCAGCTCTTTTCTCTGGTGCAGCAAGAGCTTTCCTGACGCACTGCAGCCAGACCTGTGTCAGCAGCACAAGATTGCTTTGGCTAAAAAGTGCAATCTCCACAAACATGGCTGCAAAAACTGTCTCTTCATAGTGGAAGGCAAATCTCAGTAAGCACCTTCACGAAGTGTTCCAGCATCACAACTGGATGAGCAATGCCCTTCTGCAGCCCCGACCACAGCCCTCCCCCCCAACAGCACTACCGCCAGGCATCATAGTAACAACAGCAATAACAAAGGAAAGGGAGAGGAGAGTGGAGGGAAAGGACACCTGCAATTTCCAGAGAAAATGCCAAAAAAGAAACAATGATTTTCAGATGCGTAAACAGTGCCAAATGGAAGCATTCCTAGTAACACTGTTACAGAAGCAGCAGGCCAACTCCCATCCGTGCTCCTTAATACAGTTTTCTTTTGCTCCCACTGGGACGTTTCCAGGTACAAGTCACAGCTCTTGCACCTATCTTCACCTCCACATATCTGCCGCACTCATTCCACTTCCTGCCTGCCTCTGAGTCCCACATGCTTCCCATCTTGAAATTTCATTTTGGGGTCATACCCACTGGTGTTGGGATCTGCTCCTTTTTAATGGTCACTCCCATCGTGTCGTGTCAAGATCAAACCAGGATCATGCATGAAGGTAAAGGTCCTTAACCCCTAACCTATCTCTCCAGCTCTCTCCTGCACAATAAAGCTACTTAAACTAGAATCTAGTCACTAGGTAACTGGTTTTCAATTCGGGGCCACATCTGGTGGCACTTAGGATTTATTCCTGGCCCTGTACTTTGGGATTACTTCAGATGGTGCCAAGGATCAAACCCAGGTTGGCAGTGTGCAAGCCAAGCACCTTACCTGCTGTAGTATTTCTCAGGCCCACTAGGTGATTTCTAAGATCTGCTTTAGTTCCGTGCCCACGGTCATGCTTTCTGTTTCTGCAATCTGGATACAACCTTTCCACTCCTAAAGGCTCCTAAGAATGATCCTTTGCTTTGGTCAGTCCTCTACAGTGCCTGGGATAGATCCCAAAAGCTCAGGACTTAACACATGTGCTCTGCTGAATCACATTCCCTAGGCACCCTTTGCTCTTTGAAAAACAAGCAAGAAAAATCTTTGCCCCAGAGATGGGCTTCCACTCCCCTTGCCCAACACTGAATTTTCAGCCATTCCGTCTCTCTCTGAGTTTCCCATTCAGGGATACACAGTTATAGCACAAAACAACACTAAATACTGCATACCAATCACCATAGACCTCCCATGTTTGCATTCTTGCTTTCTCTAGGGTCCAGCTTTTTAAACTGTGGGCCTTTGTGACCCCATATGAGTCTTATTAGTGAATGTGGGGTCATGAAAAAAATTGGCAACAATAAAAGCTTTCTGAATCTGCAATGTCCAAAAATTAATTTAAAAATCAGCCAAATAATGAATATGAAGTATTTCTGGCAGTGCTCAACAGTGTTGCATTTCTCAGATGCAAAAGTGTTGCAAGCAAGAAAGAAAAATTAAGAAACACTAATCTAGAGGAAAAGGTCATTTTTAAATCTAGTGAACACTTTACTCATTCAAATATTCTTAAATCAAATGAATAAACACTTTATGGGAAAAGAACCTTTTGGGGGAGAAGGCGTGTTGAGCCATATCTGGTAGTGTTTGGGGGCTACTACTATATGTGTGCTCAGGAGTGACTTTTAGCAGTGCTCAGGGTACCACGTGGTATCCTGGATGGAACTAGAATTGGCTGTATGCAAGGTGAGAAATTTAACCCTTGTGCTATCTCTCAAGACTGGGTAGAGTATTTTTATTACACACTTTGAAGGAGATAATTTTTTAAAAGATAAGGAGAAACATCAATGGTGAAGCTGGAGAGGAACAAACCTCCCAATGGGGCCTGAGTCTTAGTACAGCAGGTAGGTTTGCCTTGCACATGGTCTAATAGAGTTCAATTCCCAGCATACCACATGGTTCCCCGAGCACCATCAGGAGTGATTCCTGAATGCAGAGTCAAGAATGAGCCCTTGAATTGACTTGAGCATCACTGGGTATGGCCCAAAAACAGAAAGAAAGGAAGAAAGAAAGAAAGAAAGAAAGAAAGAAAGAAAGGAAGGAAGGAAGGAAGGAAGGAAGGAAGGAAGGAAGGAAGGAAGGAAGGAAGGAAGGAAGGAAGGAAGGAAGGAAGGAAGGAAGGAAGGGCTGGAGTCCAAAAACAGAAAGAAAGAAAGAAAGAAAGAAAGAAAGAAAGAAAGAAAGAAAGAAAGAAAGAAAGAAAGAAAGAAAGAAAGAAAGAAAGAAAGAAAGAAAGAAAGAAAGAAAGAATGAAAGGAAGGAAGGAAGGAAGGAAGGAAGGAAGGAAGGAAGGAAGGAAGGAAGGAAGGAAGGAAGGAAGGAAGGAAGGAAGGAAGGAAGGGCTGGAGCGATAGCACAGTGGGTAGGGTATTTGCCTTGCATGTGGGCGACCAGGGTTCGATTCCCAGCACCCCATATGGTCCCCCAAGCACCACCAGGAGTGATTCCTGAGTGCATGAGCCAGGAGTAACCCCTGTGCAACGCCGGGTGTGACCCAAAAAGCAAAAAAAATAAAGCAAGCAAGCAAGCAAGCAAGAAAGCAAGAAAGAAAGAAAGAAAGAAAGAACGAAGGAAAGAAAGCAAGCAAGCAAGCAAGCAAGAAAGAACCTGCCGATATTCTCTATGCTGCAATAGGATGTTAATGTATATTTAATTTAAAATATATTATGTTGGGGTTATGGTGCCGCCAGCAGATCAACCTGTACCGTAGGGCAGCTTGATGGTGCCTTCAGCCTTCCTGATACCCCCAAATTGCTACTGTGCCTTTGGCCAGACCCCAACAACTTGGGGCCAAGTTTACAAAGAAATTAAATGGACAAAAGTTAGGTATGTGGGAGACATACCTACAAATCACCTCCAGCTCAGTTATTTAAATAAATAAGCTCATTTATTGGTCTTATTTCAGAGACCCATAAATCTCAAAAGAGATCAGAAGACCTAGTTAGGGCCGGTAGCGCGGAGGTAAGTGGGAATCCGTGACTGAGATCTCCAAGCCCACTTGGCTTGAGACTGGGCTTCCTCCCTCCAGGTCCCCAGTTTTCCAGTAGCTCAGCAGTCACACCCACAAACTGACCCCGGCACCATGTAAACTTATCAACGGCCAAGACCCAGAGACTATAAACTAAAGCTCCAGGAAGAGAGTGATGCAGAATGTCCCGGACATTGTATTCTATCCATAACAAGCAATACAAAACAAATTGTCTAGCATTGCAATTTCAGCAGGTTTGAGTGGTGGTGGGACTGATGTCAAAATATCGAATGTAACCGAAGTAGAGAGAGAGGATGGGGTAAATTGTCTGCCACAGAGGCAGGGGAAAGGTTGGAACGGGGGTGGGGTGGGGGGAGTACTGGGGATTTTAGTGGTGGAAAATGTGCACTGGTGAAGGGATAAGTGTTTTATGATTGTATGAGCGATTATATGACCACATGTGGTGCCGGAAATTGAAGCATTGTTGTGGCATCAGCTGCATGCAAGGCAAGTGTTTTAACCTCTGTATGATCTCTCCTGCCCTCAATAGCATCTATACTGTTTAAAATGTCAGCACTAGGAAGGTAGTTCAAAGCGCTAGCATACATGCATTGCACGCAGAAACCTCATACTGCTAGGAGTGACCCTGGAGTGTTACTGAATGTGGCCTCCAAACAAAAAGAAGATTAAAAGATCTTGCAATGTCTTTTGATTTTTTTCAAACTCTCATTTATTATTGTTTTCCATCTGATACCACCACTATAAACTCATGGATGATGAAGTGTAATGAGTACAATGCGATGAAGTAGGATGATGTTTCTCTCAGAGCCATTAAAATATTTTACAGTATATGGTGGATCAAATTGGAAACCCAAAGATCTGGCTGCTATTTCTTAATCTATCAATGACTACATAAATCAATGAACGTTAGACAGAGCGGCATCTTGAACACTCGCAAAACCTCAACGACTATTTAATCATTTTTAAATTTTTTTGTAAAATGGAAAAATTGGGGCTAGAGGGTTAGTAAGGGGGTGAGTCACTTGCCTTGCACACAGCCAATCTTGGTTCAATACTTGGTACCATATGTGGCCCTCTAAGTACTGCCAGGAGTGATCCCTGAGCACAAAGTCAGGAGTAATCCTTGGGCACTGCAAGTGTGCCCAGCCCCAAAATAATTTTGTCTCTACCTCCTTCTCAGGGTTGTTGAATTAAAAATTTTGAGAGCAGGACACATATGCCCTGGGTGGTTTTCAGGAACTTCTCCTGGTTCTGTGCTTAGGACACTGCTTCTGGCTATGGGGTACCAGGGATAGAACCTGGGCTTCTTGCATGCAAGACCTGTGCTCAGCCATTTGACTCATCTCTCTGGTCTCTTGAGATCATTTTTCAGAATGAAAGATATAATGAATGTGAATGTGCTTGGGAGATGATAATGCATCCTCCAATTATAGTCCACTTTCAAAGGCCTCAATGACACAGAGAAGTGCATATTATGCTTGATTTTTGGGATATATATCTTACTCAAATAGTCAAATGTGTGTGTGCATACACACACACACACACACACACACATATATATATATATAAAATCATTAGAAAAGTCTCACAATAAATTCATCCATATTAACTAGTCATTGAGTGACTCTTATATGCCAAACATTACACTAGGTCTTCCCTGTCCAATGTAGAAACCGCTAGCTACATACATTGAGCACATAAAATGTGATTCATGTAACTGAGGAACTTAGTAGTTTTATTCATTAATATTTAAATATAAAAACAATATGCAGAAGCAGAGATATGGCTCAACTGCCTGGAGTGAATACTTTGCATATAGGAGATCTAGGTTCCACCCAGCAGATCAATGGTCCCGTGACCACTACCAGAAGTACCCCCTGAGCACTGAGTCTGGAGTAGTTCCTGAGTGTGCTGGGTATATTCTCTAAAACTAAAGCCCCTGCAATATAAAATACCGCTACTAAAAACATTATTTTTTTGTTTTGTTTTTGGGCCATACTCATCAGTGCCTTCCTTCCAGGATCAGGAACATGAAGTTCCAGAGAGTGAACTCAGGTCAGCAAGGCAAGCACCCTACCTGCTTGCTATACTGTCGCTTTGACCCCTTAAAAAACTTTCAAGTACGTTTGAAACCGGCAGGAGGTGGCTTATGGGTGACACTGCCAGATAATCTCCTCATCGGCCACCCTCCAGAACTAATGGCTGCCTCTCCCGGAAGGGAGCATAAAATGAGGCCCCCATAATCATGCCACTGGATTCCGCACCAGGAGAGCCCCAGAAGGGGGTGGGTGAGAGCCCTCCCCGCCCCAAGGGACCCAGTCCTGGCAGCCGACCTCCACTACCCAACCACTGCCATGCTCCAGGCCGATTTCCAAATGATTGGGCCAAGCCTCATGCATGAATGAATATATTCCTGGACCGCGCAGCCACAAAGCAGGAAAATCTGTGGCAAAGCGGCCGTGCCACACATCAACATAAAGGGATATATATATATATATATATATATATATATATATATATCTTGGAGAGCCCGGCAAGCTACAGAGAGTATCCCACCCATACAGAAGAAACTGGCAAGCTCCCCGTGGCATATTCTATATGCCAAATACAGTAACAATAACAGGATCATTACCCTGACCCTGAAAGAGTCTCCAATCATTGGTAAAGATGAGTAAGGAGAGGTTGCTAAAATCTCAGGGCTGAGAAGAATGGAGACGTTACTGGCGCCTGCTCGAGTAAATCAACGAAAAACGGAATAACAGTGATACAGTGATGTTCAAAACAACTTGGTTTGTTGTTTACTCTCCCAACTACAATTTTATAAAGTCATAGTACAGATTGCGGGTTTGTGTGAAAATTTAGCATCTAACCAGTGAATGGATGAAATATACTCTGGGTTTCAAAGACTTACAATTAAAGTAAAAAATGGGACAAGAGTGATATTAAAGAAGGTAGGGTATTTGCCTTGCATGTGGCTGACCCAGATTTGATCCCTGGCACCTCATTTGGTTCCCTGAGCCTGTCAGCAGTGATACCTGAGTGCAGAGTCAGGAGTAAGCCCTGAGCACTGCTGGGTGTGGCCCAACCTTGCCCCAGAAGTAAAAAGTTCTTAAAAAAAACTTTTTTTTGGCTTTTTTTTGAGTCACACCCAGCGATACTCAGGGGTTACTCCTGGCTCTGCACTCAGGAATCACTCCTAGCGGTGCTTGGGGGAGCATGTGGGATGCTGGGAATCGAACCCGGGTTGGTCACATGCAAGGCAAATGCCCTACCCACTGTGCTATCCCTCCAGCCCCCTTAAAAAACTTTTTTTGATTTTTTTGGGGGGTGACCAAACTATTGATGCTCAGGGGTAATACCTGGTGGTGCTCAGGAGTCCATGTGGTGCTGGGTCTCCAACAAGGGTGGGCCACATGAAGAGCTGGCACCTAACTCTTTGGCCCCTAGAGTAAAAATAAATTTACCTTTTTGTATGGGTTACATGTCAAAATGGTGCTATGTGGGATATATGGTTCAATGTGCTTTTGTAGTGAGAACTTTGAAGACATCTTAGCAACTTTCAAAATGCAATATAGCATATTGAACTATAGTCTGTACTTAGTGACATTTTTAATACTTGAACCTCAAGTTCAATGGGGGGGGACAGTATTAACATGGCAGATACATTTCTAATAAAGTCTAAGCTATTTTAAAAAATGAAATCATACTGTCAAATGCTCCATTGGAAGCTGTACATTTCCCTCCACCAATTTCCCTTTACTCTGTGAGTATAGTCATATCAAAACCCTAATCATCCTTGAGGTCCTGCTCAGAGACCGCACTCTTCCCCCGTCACAGCCTCCTTCAGAAAGCTTTCCATATCTTCGAATTGGCTCTGGTCTCACTTGCTTCTTAACCTCAAGTTAATCTGCTTTTTCTTATAAACATTCTCTACAAGGATTTCCTTTCTTTCTCCACGGGGAATGGACAGTGCCTTAAAACTCCTCCTGCATCCTCCCTCAGCGCATAGCAAGATGCTCAATGTTTATGTAATTGAACAGAAGCCCTGAAATGAAATCTACAATCTCAGGAATGAGCATAGAGCCTGCACAATGAGCAGCTGGTGTTTGCACACCATCAGTATGACATATGCTTCCGATGGCTCACAAGGCTCGTAAGAAACTGCCTACTTTCCTGACTCCATCTTATAGCGCTCCTTTGACTTCTATTCTTCAGCCACTCTGGATTTCTGGCTTTGAAGCTATTAAGGTGAATGCCTTCTCCAGATGCTTGTACCTGCCATCCCTGCTGTATGGAGTGATCTCATTCCTTCTCTTTCCTAACTTCTGCTGACTGCTTTATTTCCTTCAAGACTGTTCAATTTTCACCTCCTCAAAGAGGCCTCTCTGGACCATCTAGTCTAAGTTAGGTCACCAACTCTAGTTTCTATGATGAGACTATGATTCAATTCTCTGCCTACCATTTACCTCTTTTGAATTGAACACATTAATTTGCTCATGCTACAATGTCAGCTCCACCTTGCTTATCTTATTCTATCCTGTGTACTTGCAGGGGTTAAAATAGAATCCATACTAAGGATGTTTTTGACTGAATCTATCAGAAAGAAACCTAGTTGCATAAACCATAAAAGAGGGCTTATCTTTATCGGATAAAAGGTGTCTGAATTCTGGAATGATTCTTCTGTGAGTATATCACCTTCCACCTTTGCCTTTGGTTGCAAAATGGTTGTCAAGGACCAAAGCATCACAAGAAAACATCTCTTTCAACCAGAAAGATATAAAGAGCAGAGTTCTTCACCTACTTTTCCTTCTGTGTTGTGGAGGCAACAGTTGGGTTATACCTGGTGATGCTTGGGGGTTACCCCAAGTTCTGTGTTCAGGGGTTACCCCCTGTGATGCTCAGAGGACCTTGTGGTGTGGGGGTGATATTGGGCTCCCCCCATATGAAAAGCATGTACTCCAGCGCCCTGAGTCTTATGCCCCACCCTGCCTGCCTCTCCATTTCTGTTTTGCTTTTTCTTTTTGTTTGCTTTGGGGTCATATCTGGAGGTGCTCAGGAGCAACTCCAGGTTCTATGCTTGGGGTTGCTCCTGGTGGTACTGTGAATCAAACCCAGGCCTCCTACACACACGGCAGTGCTCAGCCCTGTGAGCAACCTCTCTGGTCTCATTCCCCATTTCTTTTTTGTCAAGGTGGAAAACCTTTTCCAGAAGGCTTCCTCCCACACTTTTCTTTTTATATTCCTTTGACCTAGTCTGAGTGGGTGTCAAGACCATCCCACTGGTAAAGGAGAAATATTATCATTTTTTTTTCAAACCAGTCATCACCTGGAGCTGAGCCTGCCGAAGTCCCATGGCTCAGCCCAATATATGAAGACATTTTTGGAATCTCTTGGGCAAGTACTGTATTTGTTGTGAAGGTGGCCAATAATGTGGGCATTCATGAAGTGCAAGGGAGGACTTCATGTTGATTCACTAACACTCTGCAAGGAACATGTTTTATGTACTCAAACACAGTGCAAACCAAGATTGGTGCTATAAGTGTCTACTTTAAATTATTTAAATTTGTTGTTTGGGCCACACCTGGCAGTGCCCAGGGCTTACTCCTGGCTCTGTATTCAGGGATCACTCCTGGTGGTGCTCAGGGACCATTTGGAGTGACAGAGATTGAACCCAGGTTGACTGCATACTAGGCAAAAGCCCTACCCTCTAAACTATCACTCTGGCCCCTAGGTGTCTACTTTTGAGGACTTTCAGACCCCAAACTTGTCTAGAACTTCCACATATGCTGTATCTGGATTTAAGGGATGGTTGCAATATAGATTTGCCCTATGAAATTTGGCCTTTTGGAAGGTTCCCAGAAACTGTCCACCACTTGTTTCCATAGCAAAGTCCATCTTTAGATGTGCGTGTTAGAATGCTTGGTCTTTAAAGTTAGGACAAGTGTGAAAGTGCCCTAGGGTGCTAGTAGAAAATTTACAGGGTTGCATGGTTTCCCACGGAAGTGCTCAATAAATGAAGTGCAGTTTGTTCCTATTTAGGAAGGGTCAGTGAAACATTTATTTATTTATTTTACTTTACGCTGGTGCAAAAGCTAGACAAGCTAGCCCCTATACTTCAAATCACTTTTTTAAAAATTGAGCTCCCAGGTAGTCCGCACTGATTGTAAAATAGGCTTTGTCTTAGATGATTTTGCTTAACTGCCAGAGAATGGACACATCGAGTTCTGAGCACTATTGGGAGGAAAGTCCGTTGCAACAGAAAATGGTTCTGTTGGTGGGCCCCCATTTTTCACTTGGCAAAGTTATGGGGCCAGGAGTTCTTCACAATTCATCCTTATTTCTGTCTCAAGCATGTTCGTTTTACATTAAGTTAGAAGACATGCTTTGCATTGGAAATTCATTTCTTGAAAGGTTAAAGGAAAAGGCCTAGAAAACGGAGAGGTGATAGAGCATGTGCCAAGGCCTTGCCAAGACCCCCTCCTCCCCTTGGCACCATCACTGAGAACTGTCCAACCCGCTGAGCTCTGGCGCGCCCCCACACCAGCTCCCTTCCAGGGGTGAAAGTAGGGGGTTCAGCCACCGCCAGTTCTCACTTCTCAAGCCTGCTCCCCGCCGCCAGGAAGGTGTCTGTCCTCCTCCCCGCCCAGGATAGAAAAAAAGCGTGGGCGAGGAAAGGACCCCTGGGAGCCGCTGGGGCTGGAAATCACTTCTCCCTCCCTGCACTGCCCCAAAGCCCTCCTGGGCGAGCACACAATAGGCGGCTGCCGAGGCGTTGCTCCCGAGCCCCTGGAGGAGGTGGAGGGGGGGGGTGGCTTGCAAGGTGGGGAACAGTGAAGAGTTCTCTAGCTCTCCAGAGGGCATCACAAGCTTCTGGGGTGGGAAAGGTGCGGTGTGGCCGCGCACGACCCACACCCCGGGCCATTTCGCCGCCCTCGTGCAAAGCACACACACGCGCGCGCGCGCACACACACACACACACACACACACACTGCACACGCACGAGAGAAACACGCAGCGGGCACATCTCCCCTCCCGGATGCGGCTGTAGCAGCAGCATCGGGCTGCGGGCGGAGCCCCAAAGCGGTAGCCACTTCCCCCCTCTTCCCTCGTGACCCCCACCCCCCTCCCCAGTGCTCCCTCCCCCTCCCCCCGCTCCCCGCCCCCCCCACCCGGCACACACCCTTCCTCGTGGACACACCCTCCGGGTCGGGCCCGCCTGGGGCTGAGCTCCGGCCCTGTCCGGGTGGGAGCGGCGGGCGGGGCCGCAGCGGGCGCCCGCGAAGGAGCGAAGGAGGAGGAGGAGGAGGAGGAGGAGCCGCGGGAGCGAGGGAGGAGCCGCGGAGTCGCGCCGCCGAGCGGCGAGGTGGCCCGCCGGCGTGTAAACAGAGGCTGCGGGGCCGCGGGGCGCGGGGCACGGGGCACGGTCGCCCGCGCGCTGCCATGGCCGAGGTGCGCAAATTCACCAAGCGGCTCAGCAAGCCGGGCACGGCGGCCGAGCTGCGGCAGAGCGTGTCGGAGGCCGTGCGGGGCTCGGTGGTGCTGGTGAGTGGGCGCGCGCCGGTCCCGGGACGGCCGGGGGCTGGGGGTGGGGGGCGCGCGCCGGGCGCCGGGGCCAGCGGGTGGCCGTCGGGGCGCGGCGACAGGCGAGGCCGGCCACGGGGACGGCGCTCGGGGCGGCTGCGGGGTGCGCCACGCGCGCGCTTTCTCCGCTTCAGTAAGTTTCTGTGCCCCGACTGCCGCGGCCGGGGGTCCGAACCGTTCCCCGCGCCCCCGCTGACAGCCCGGCGGGCCGCACCCGCTGCCGGGCGATCGGAGCGGGGGGGTGGGGGGTGGAGGGTCGCATCGTGGCTCCCGAGGCGGGGAATCGGGAGCCGGGCCAGGGGTGTGAGGCGGAGAGCGAACCCCGCGCGGGGCTAGACTCGGCACAAAGAGCCAGGGACCGGGCCGGTGCGAGACCCACATTCCCTCCTCTGGGCACCTGAGGCGGCCGAGGCGGAAGGATGCGAGAGCGTTTTTGCACATTACACACTGGCGCGCGCGCACACGCGCACACACACACACACACACGCCTCGAGTACACACAAAAAAAGAACCCCACCCAAAAAGCCCGGGGCGCCCAAGCTCCAGCGGGCGGTGAGAACAGAGGAAGCCGAGCGACTTCCTCCTGCTGCAGGGGAGAGGGTGCTGATGGGTGTTGGAGGGGTGCGGCGGCGGCGGCGACGGAGGGAGGGGGGGGAGACTGGAAACAACGGGGGTTCCGGGGCGTGTGTGCCAGGGGTCGTCCGCCACGGGGAGCGGGTGTCCCCGGGGACTTGACAGCTCTTCAGAGGGAAGGCGATTCTGGTGCCAGGAGCGTGGGGAGACGGGAGAGGTGGGGAGAGAGGGATGGGGGATTGGGGGTAGATCCGTATCAGGGACTGGGGAGGGGGTTATCTCGCAACCGGCTGGACTGGTTGTGGGGTGGGAATTTGAAAGAGCGTTGACCCCTTGGGAACCTTCCCTTCGTTCTCAGCCTCACCCGATTGACTCTGGAGGGAAGCCGACCGGTACTAATGGGCTCTTGCCGCTTAGACGGTTTTTGAGACACTCGTCGTCAATTTCGTGGACTCAGGAACTAACCCCTTTCTAAGCCTTCAGGATGTTTAATTAGTGTTTGGTTTACTGCTTTGGCGTTGACAAATTGTTTTCCTTTTTCTTGAGGGCGGGGGGGGGTCGTTTCTGACTCTCGCTTCTCTCGCTCAGAGCGTGTTGTCTGCTGTGTTTAAATTTCGCTGGCAAAGAGCAGGCTCTTTTTGTTAAAACAACTTATCATCAGAAGGGAACTTCACAGCTTTTCCTTGTAATTTTTCTGTTGATCTTGTAGATTGTCGGATCTCCGATAAAACCAACATTAAAGGCAGGCCAGAGCCCTGATCCCAACAGTGGAGAAAGTTGACATTAGTGGGAGTTCTGGAGGACGATCAAAGATGAAAGATGTACCTTTGAGATAAAGATCTGATCCCTAATAGCTACAACTGTGCAAAGCCGAGTGACTTGAAGGAAATCTCTCTATCATGACAGGACCCTTGAAAGTTTAATCCTGCTGTTTAGCTGAGCTAAACCGAGACCTTTAATGTTGTTCTAATGGACTTGGCTTATTGTGTATTTCACGGATTTTAGAATGAGGTCCTGTTGAGGTCAGATTGAAGCGGGATCGTCATCACAGCCAGTTAAGAGAGGCCAGCAAGCTGCGTGCAGGGCATTTATAGGAGAGCTGTCCTCTTCGGTGATTGTTAACAAGTGATTCAGTCTGCCCAGCATAGGAAAAGGTTACCAGAATTCTGGGAAAAAGAAAGCCCTACTGAAGCAGGGGTGACTGGCCTTCCACCACATCATGTAAAGTGGACAGATGGTCTCAGGAGAATAAATGGGACTTTGCAAACCTCCGCTGGGATTTGACCAGCATTTGACCTGCCACCCTCACCAGCAGAAAGTTTAACATTAGAATTCTTGGGGCCTGGAGAAGATAGCTCAGGGGTCGGGGCACATACTTTGCATGTACAAAGCTCCCAGTTTGAAACCCAGTACTGCATATCCCCCACCCCAGCACCATTGTGTGGTCCCACATGACTGCATGAGGGGCTCCTCCCCACAAAATGGACTCTTGCCCATATTTTAATATGTTCATTTTACTTTGGCTATATATATATATATACACACATATATATATACACACACATATATATATGTGTATATCACTGTATCACCATAGCTCCCGTTGCTCATCGATTTGCTCGAGCGGGCACCAGTAACGTCTCCATTGTGAGAATTGTTGTTACAGTGTTTGGCAAATCGAATACACCACGGGTAGCTTTCCAGGCTCTGCCATGCGGGCAGGATACTCTTGGTAGCTTTCTGGGCTCTCTGAGAGGGACAGAGGAATTGAACCTGGGTTGGCCACGTGTAAGGCAAATGCCCTACCCGATGTGCTATCGCTCCAGCCTATATATATATATATCCACACACATATAGGGATAAAACCTGGGGCTTTTTGCTTCTTTCTTTAGGGGGGGTCACACCCGGCGATGCACAGGGGTTACTCCTGACTCTGCACTCAGGAATTACTCTTGGCGGTGCTCAGGTGCTCAGTAGACCATATGGGATGCTGGGAATCGAACCCGGGTAGGCCACGTGCAAGGCAAACGCCCTACCCACTGTGCTATCGCTCCAGCCCCACTTTTTTGCTTCTTAAGCATGTTCTCTAGCCCTTAGAGAGCCAGTCTCTCCAGGATATTAGGTTTTCAGAGGGATTTTGTGTTTCTCAGGTGAGCTACTGGGCTGTAATCACTGACTCCATGGCCAACTAAAAAAAAAAACAACTCTGAGGGAACTCACCAAGGAAACTCTGCTAGGGGTAGTGCTTCTCTATTCAGCCTGGTTTACTTGGGTAGAAGGCATAGATGTTCTTTCGTTGTTTTGTAGTTCCAGGGTGGAACCTAGGGACTCACACATGGGAGGCATGTGCCCTACTGCTGAGCTTCATCCCTGGCCTTTGGATGCCTTTTTCTTCCTTTGTTTTCATTACTTTCAATCTAGAATGTGTCTCTGCGTATGTGTTTGTTAATAGGACATGCAGTCCCAGGATGCGGCTCAGCAATTGAGAGCACTTTTTCTTCATGTGTGTCCATGCAAAAAAAAAAAAAACACTTTCATATTACATACAGAAATCAATTTTAGAGGTTTTTTTTGGGGGGAGGGCACAGAGCTTACTTGCTGGTTCTCTGCCGAGGGATCACTTTTGGTGGGACTCTGGGATCTGACCAGGGTCAGCACGTGGAAGGCAAGAGCCTGAACACTGGTCCTAGCTCTCTGGTCTTCAGTTAGAGATTGTTCATGGCACCTCATGATGATGAGACAATTAAAAACCAAGGAAACCCATGTAGGAGATGGCTCAAAGCGCTGGAACAAATGCTTTGCATGCAGGAGTTTTGGTTCCTGACACTGCGTGGACGCCTGAGCACTGAACCAGGGTCAGTGTGGGCCCCCTCAAAAAAAATGGTGAAGAAGCAGTTTCAAGTGAATTATAGTCTCCTATAATGGCTCTCTGGACCCCTGCTTTTTCGGATACTAAGCTGTTAATCAAAGTTAACAAAACCTTCACGGAGGGGGAGGGGCGGGGGTGGTGGAGTGTGTGTGCAGGCCCCGGAGAGTGAGGGGACTGGATTGCAGCTGCCACGATAATTTCTGGTCCGCTCCTGATTGAAGCGCCCAATGTGCTGATTTGGAACAGCTGAGGGAGGATTTTCCCGTGCTCAAGGCACAGATCATGGCTCCAGTGTGGAGTGTCCACAGCACACGCTTTCCCTGCTGACCTCTCTAGACTTGGAAAACCCACCGAGTTAAACCAGTAGACAGTAGTTCCCGCTTAGGTGGTTATTTTTTTTTTTCGTTTTTATTTCATTTTTCAGTTAGCCCCTTGTTGGCATGTTGCTAACATCATGTTTGCTGTTTGAAAAATTCACAAGGCCTACCCTATATATAGCTTTTCGTGATAGTAGTCAAGCCTTCATTCAGTTTCCAGTACTTTCACAAAATCCATTAACTCCAAAACAAAGCAAAGAGACTGTTTTGCGGCTGTAATTTTCTGTATCTTGAGCATTTTTTTTTCTGTGGAAGTCAGTTTTAAAGCCAGGGAAAGGGATAATTTTAAAAAAATCAACCATAGGCAGATATTTCTCAAGAGGGACTTGGGGATGAATATCTTACCTGAGAGGGGAGTGAGGAGAGTGAGTAACGGCGTGCCAAGTGTTTACATGTATTCTTGTTTACCATGTGGAGTTTTGGACTACGATATGGCTCAGTGGGCTGGAGTCTAGTCTAGGGTTTGATCCCTGCCCCCAGCACCCCCAAAACAAACAAAAAGAAGAGTTTTAAGGCTGTTTTTGTTTGTATTCTGGATATAGCTCTTGGTGCCTGAGGGGGAACAAAGGTCTTTGCTAGACTTGCATTCTGGCTGCTCTTAAGAGCAATCATGTGGGCCTGGGAAGG
The DNA here is from genome assembly GCF_027595985.1 of Sorex araneus. Lineage (NCBI taxonomy): Eukaryota > Metazoa > Chordata > Mammalia > Eulipotyphla > Soricidae > Sorex > Sorex araneus. The sequence continues at coordinate 117,743,024 of NC_073313.1, forward strand.
TCTCCTGGTGGGGGTTTAAATACAGTATTTTAAATTATATTTTCTCCTGCTGCACTTATCCTCAGTATGCTCCAAAGTATCAAGTGTTTTCATGAAGCTGACTGACCCCCTATTCTTGGCAATGCTGAATGTGGCCCAACATCTCTCTATCTGGAAAAAAATTGTATCTAATTGGGAGAGTCTCTTTTCTGCACCAAATAGAATTTGTTTCTGAGACTAACATGTTGAATCCTTGGGATGAATTCTCCTTTCTACTCATGGGTAAGAATTGTCTTTAAGAACTTCTGTTATACCAAGTGTATATTTCTTGTTGAAAAAGTTAGAAAAACAAAATCATCAGCATCCCGTTAAACAGAAGGGCCTGTGTGTACATTCTAATGTCTATATGGTTCAACTCTTCCTTGTCTTGGTGTGTGTATCTACACAGATTTGTAAACATATTTAAAATAGATAATTTATTTGGGGGGCCTATCTAGTGGGGCTCAAGGCATGAAGCGGTGCTGGGGATTGAACACTGACCAGGTACATGGAAAATCTGTGCTCTAGCCCCGTGTATATAATTAAAACATACTTTCACTTATTGCAATCTTATAAACTTTATGGCAACAAATATAAGTCTTAATAATTATGCATTATCTATTATGGTTTTGGGGCTACACTCACCTGTGCTTACTCTTGGTCACTCCTGGAGGACTCAAGAGACAATACGAAGTGCTGGGGTCAGCCATGTGCAAGGCAAGCACCCTCCCTGCTGTACTATTGCTTCAGCCCCTACATAATATGTAATAATGCTCCAAAGTCTAATATGAGCTTACTGTCAGTAAGCATCCTTTATTCTTTGCCATACTGATAATTTCTAGTTTGGTAGTATTATCTGAGTAGTCTAGTCCAGTGGATGCTACCTGTGTGTGACTGCTTACATTTAAATTTAAAATAATTAAAAATTGGGGGGCGCTGGAGCGATAGTACAGCGGGTAGGGCATTTGCCTTGCACGCGGCCAACCCGGGTTCGATTCCCAGCATCCCATATGGTCCCCTGAGCAGGGCCAGGAGTGATTCCTAAGTGCAGAGCCAGGAGTAACCCCTGAGCATCGCTGGGTGTGACCCATAAAGCCCCCAAAAATAAATAAAATAATTAAAAATTGGGGGTAAGGAGATAGTTTGAGTGATAGAGCTCATACTAAAGATGTTTGAAGGCGTGTGTTTATGCATATCTGTGATTTGTGTTAGTTATATTCATTTGGCTCTCTGAGAGGGGCGGAGGAATCGAACCCGGGTCAGCCACGTGCAAGGCAAATGCCCTGCCGCTGTGCTATCGCTCCAGCCCGAGAAGTCATGTGTTGATCCCTGGCACCACATCGCCTCCTGTGCACTGTGGAGCTGGCCCCGGTGGTCCTGAATCTGAGTAGGAGTGGCCCCTATAAAAATGTACTATAAAAACAAGCTAAAAATAAGTCAGTTCCTAGTTGTGTTTACCACAGTCCCAGAGCTCAACCACCAGTGTGACTAGTGACTACCACACAGGGCAACACAGATGCAATATTCCCATCATGGCAAAAAGTGCCTTTAGACAGGGGCCGAAGCGATAGCACAGCGGGTAGGACATTCGCCTTGCACGCGGCCGACCTGGCTTCGATCCCCGGCATCCCATATGGTCCCTCAAGCACTGCCAGGAGTAATTCCTGAGTGCAAAGCCAGGAGTAACCCCTGAACATCGCTGGGTGTGACCCAAAAAGCGAAAAAAGTGCCTTTAGACAATATTGGTGGAAACATTAATTGGATTAATATCTTTAATATTTTGGGGGAGCATACCTGGCAGTGCTCAAAGGCCAAGCCTGGCTGTGCCCAGAGGACTATATATTATGTCAGGATTTGACCAGGGTAACAGCTGCAACTGCTTTGTTTCTTTTTCTTTTTTTGACATTTTTTATTGTTTGTTTTCTGGGCCACACAAGGTGATACTCAGGTGTTATTCCTGGCTCTGCACTCAGGAATTACCCCTGGCAGTGCTCAGGGGACCTTATAGGATGGCGGGATTGGCATAAAATAGGCTGTGTACTAGGATAGTACTAGCCACTGTATTATTGCTCTGTCCCCACAAGTGCCTTAACCTTTGTACTATCTCTCTCTAGCCTCTGAATCTTTGAGCGGCATTTTCAAACTGATCACATTGCCTCCTTATGATGCATTTCTACCAAAAGAATTGTTTACTCTAACATCATATGCATTTTTATCATTAACAGTTTATCTTGGGGGCCAGGAAGATGGCTAAAGGGGCAGAGTGCATGCTTTGCATGTGGGAGCTCTGGGTTTGATACCTAACACTGCATGATACTTTGAGCACTGATGGGTGTGGTCCACAAAACAAAAGTGCTCTCAAGCGCCCAACAGTGAGTAAGGCATGTGCCTTGCATGTGGCCAAGTCTGTTTTAATTCCCGGCACCCTATATGGTCCTCTGAGCCAAAAATGATCCCTGAGCACAGAACCAGGAATAAGCCCAGAGCACTGCTGGGTGTGGCCAAAAAAGAAAAAAAAATGCTCTCAAACATACAAATTGCTCAGAAAATTGCCATTTACTCATTGATCAGCAGACTGTCACAGTATTCATGACTTCTCCCCACCAACTTTGGTTATTAATATATTTTAATCTTTGCAATCTGGTAGGAGATAAATGGGTATATCACTGTTCAAATTTGCATTCTCTTGCTTAATCTTGAATTGGAACAGATTTTCATATGTCGTTAGCCATTTGTATTTCTTTTGAGGATTCAAGTGAACTTTCTTACAGATTGATTTCCTTGTTTGCAATTCTTGTGATAATGATATCCACCCCTAAGATTCTGTTTTGATAAGTCTGGGGTGGGGGTGGGAATCTATATATTGAAAAACTACCGGAGGTTCTTTAGATGTGCATATGCCCTAGACCTAGACTGCTTAGTCGCTTGCTCACTGAGGTAGGAATGTTCCTTCCACGTTGCCCTGAGAAATGATTCAGCTTCTTAAACCTGCCCTGCCTCTTAGAGGCTCTGTTAGAAAAGGGTCTTGAGCTGCAGCTTACTGTCATTCCCCCCACTGGCCAGACCTAAGTCTGCCTGGCTTACACTTCTGGAGCCACCCTGTGCATGGCTATTTTCCTCTTTGATTTGACAACCCTTCAAATATGTGGGCATTGCTACCCCGGAACTTTTTTCTTGTTTGTTTTTTTGGGTCACACCCGGCAAAGCTCAGGGTTTATTCCTGGCTCTGCATTCAGGAATCATTCCTGGTGGTGCTCAGTGGACCTTATGAGATGTCGGGATTGAACTTGGGTTTGATACCTACCCTCTGCTATTGCTCTGACCCCCTAGCCACCCCAGAACTTTTAAATTCACCCTTCTCAGAGCCAAAGGCCTTTCCTTTCTTGTTTTCATGCCTTCCATGATTTGCTTCCAAGATTCTTTACCATCTTGGTCATCCTGTTTGGGATCTTTTCCAATGTTTCAATGTCTCACTTAAATAAGGGAGCCAGAACACAGGCTCCAGAGTCAGATGGGCTTGATTCTGCCCTCTGTCACCCACTTGCCCTGTGAAAAGAGGCAGATGACCAGCTGCATATCTCCTCGTCTGTGAGAGGAGGGGATAAATAGGCTTACCTATCTGGTGGCATTCTTGTAAGAATATAATATCTAGAAAGTGTCTTTAAAAACTTTTTTGTTGGGGCTGGAGTGATGGCACAGCGGGTAGGGCATTTGCCTTGCACGCAGGCAACCCGGGTTCGGTATCCAGCATCCCATATGGTCTCCAAGCACCACCAGGAGTAATTCCTGAGGGCAGAGCCAGGAGTATCCCCTGTGCATTGTTGGGTGTGACCCAAAAAGACAAAAATGAAAAAAAAACATTTTTGTTTATGTAGGCCTCATTTTTTTTTCATTAACAGTAATGTTTCAGGTATATGAAGTTGCTATACTGCACCACCATCCAAGTGTCAGTGTCTCTTCATCACTATTTCTAGACTCCCTGTTGCCCACTTCTGTGCAAAGTCAGTTCTGGAAAGTATCTTGATGTACAAGTGATTCATAAACAGAGCCCTGGGGTGTGTGTATGTGTGTGGAGTGGGAAAGAATTCTAGAAGGGTTTATCAAAGAGTAGGAGGGGCAATATTGCTTCCAGGTCTGGCTATGAACCTTAAAGTTAGGGGCTGTGTATCTCGACTCCCACTGCCTCACAGAGCACCTGGGGCACAGCGGTTACATGGCAGGGAATACTCTGGCAACAGTATGGCCAATGGACAAGGTATTGGGTGATGAGAGACCAGGGCACTAGTTAAAATGCAGTGATTCCCGGAAGCAGTGAGAATGGAGTTAAGAGGGAGGATGTAAGAGATGGTTCAGTGATCAAATGAACATGATTTGGTGATTAAAAAAAACAGTGGTGATACTTAAAGGAGAGGGGATGAGAGGCAGAAGAAGTGGGAGGAAGAGAGAAATGAAGCGCCTCAAAATGACTGAGGGTTTTTAGCTGGGGTACTCAGGAGGGAACAAAACCTCATTTGTGGGGCTGGAGCGAAAGTAAAGGGGGTAAGGTGTTTGCCTTGCATAGGGTTCGATCCCTTACATCCTATATGGTCTCCCAAGCACCACCAGAAGGAATTCTTGAGTGGAGAGCTAGGAGTAGCCCCTCAGCATCTCCGGGCGTGGCCAAAATCCCAAAAAATAAATTATTGTGAATATTTGTGAAAAAATAAAATAAAATATTTGTGAATAGCGGAAAGGGGAAGAAAGCTAGTCCCCACCCACCAGAGAGTTGTCAGCATGAAGTCAGGTTTCAATTAAAGCAAGGCAAGGGAGAAAATATTCTAGGGAAACATTGAGTGTGCATGGTTCTGTTTTGGCAAAAGACAAAGAGATAGAGGAAAATGTTCCAAGTGGGATCAGGAAGGGAAGGAGCAGCCAGGGCTGAGCAGACAGGAGATTGGAGACTAGAGTAGCTAAGAAATAGGTTTGTACCTTTGGGGGTGATTAGGGGAATGGGAAAAAGTGGGGGAGAAGAAATGGTCTGGAGGCCAGCCCCAGACTTCCAATTAGAGGGTGACTGGAAGTTAGTGTACCTTGCCAAGGTTTGCATGTGAGGATGAAGAGCTGACAGGCCTTCCCCAAGAATTTGAAGAGGTCAACTGCTGCCCATAGGGCACTGTCAACTTAAATGACAGGGGGCTGGAGTGATAGCACAGCAGGTAGGGCGTTTACCTTGCACGCGGCCGACCTGGGTTTGATTCTCAGCATCCCATATGGTCCCCTGAGCACCGCCAGGGGTAATTCCTGAGTGCATGATCCAGGAGTAACCCCTGTGCATTGCCGGGTGTGACCCAAAAAGCAAAAAAAAAAAAGAAAAGAAAAGAAAAGAAAAAACCTGTAAATGACAGATTATCTGCATGTTTATAGTGGAAATAGAGAATATGGAAGCCAAGGGGCCCTGATTCTGTTTTGTATGGTTTTCATTTTTACCTGCACCGGGTCATGCTTGAAGGATCATGTGGTTTGGAGGACGAACCTGGGCTTCCTGCAGGCAAACTTTGTGCTGAACTCTTTGAGCCATTTCCTTGGTTATGATTCTGCTTTTCATCTCCTTCACTGCTTTCCCCCCACGCACTCTTTTGTGATCTTTAATATTGTTCAAGGAGTTGGTCCTTTCTGTGCTGAACAGTATACATAGGCCTTTGCTAATAAACAGTCTTCAATTCTATGGTATTTTCCACAATCGATCCCAGAAGTCACCCCCCATTTTTCCTGTAGTTCTGAGGATCGAACCTCAGGTCTCATTCATGTGAGCTGTGAGATCTACCCCTGAGCCATAGCTCTTGACCCAGAGACTTTTTAAAGAGTAAGACCAAGGATCCAGAGAGAAAGAACATGGTTTAAGCAGCTAGCCTTGCATGCAGCTGACTTTCATTCCATCCCTGTCACCTCATGGTCCCCCAGAAACTACTGGGAACTGCATCCCTCCACATAGGAGTAGCCCACAGCATCACTGGGTGGTGATTCCCTCAAAAGGGAAAGCACATGGTCACTTCTATCATGGAGAAATGTGTGGATAGTGTACATATGTAAGTCAGCAACTTGACATTTTCCTTTATTTCATAGATTGCAGAAAGTGTTTGCTACCTTCCCAAATCTCCAGTGTTCCACTTGTGAAAACACCTTTATTGAGAGACTCTTCAATGAAGTCTTTTGTCTACTTGATTGTCCTTTCTTCTGAGCTGTTGAAATCATTAGTAGGCATGTTGAAAATTATTTTTAAACGTAGAAGGGAAGACCAGAAACCCCAGGAGGGAAAAGGAGTAAAAGCTACTTCTCCTTTTCTGTAAATTATAACGGTAATTGTGTGTTACATATCTTGTTGGGGTATAAATCTCTTGGGTTCCTTTAGTTTTTGCCAGGAAGACAAAATTCATGGATACCACTGACTTGTCACTTTGATTCACTCAGAGCCGGGTGCCTTTCTGGTTCTTTTTTTTGTTTTGTTTTGGAGCCACACCTGGTCATGTTCAAGGTTTACTCCGGGCTCTCTGCTCATGGGTCACTTGTGGCAGTGTTTGTGGGACCATATGGGATGCTGCATATCATATCCAGGTTGGTTTTGTGCAAGGCAAGCACCTAACCTGCTGTACTATTTCCCTAGTCTTGCCTTTTTGGTTCTTGAAGGCGCCCATCCAAACATCTTCATGCCATCCCCATTACAAACCTCTTAATGGTCAATGGGCAAAGAACAGGACATTCTCATTTTGCACTGCAACTTAGAATTTGTGCTGGTTAGATGAGTGGAGCATTGCAACAACAAGAGCAGGGGTCTGGAAGCACAAGCCTGGGCTCAAAGTTCAGCTTAGTGACTTACTTGCTGGGTGACATTGGCCCAGTTATTTAACATCCTGTAACCTCCTATGTTGGACTGGAGCAATAGCACAGCGGGTAGGGCATTTGCCTTGCACACTGCTGACCCAGGTTCGATTCTTCTGCCCCTCTCGGAGAGCCCGGTAAGCTACTGAGAGTATCCTGCCCGCAAGGCAGAGCCTGGGCAGCTACCCGTGGCATATTTGATATGCCAAAAAAAGTAACAACAAGTCTCACAATGGAGACATTACTGGTGCCTGGTCGAGCAAATCGATGAACAACGGGACGACAGTGCTACAGTGCTACAACATTCTGTGCATTGATAGTCATCTTCTGGATTTCTTGAAATGCTTCAACAAGTTTGTTGCACGTGAAGCCTGCAGAACAGGGCTTGGCATTTAGACTCCCAGACATTCTCACGGGCAAAGCAGTCTAGTGTGTGTGTGTGTGTGTGTGTGTGTGTGTGTGTGTGTGTGTGTGTGTGTGCGCGCGTAAATGTGTGTATATGTGTGTGTGTATCTGTGTGTTGCAAGTGAACTGAGGGAAAATAGAAGAAGGAAATCTGGTACCCTTGCCTTTAAAATTGTATTCTTTTGGGGAATTTGTTTTGGGGCCATACCTGTAATTGCTGTTGGCTTTGTGCTCATGGATCACTCCTGTGGTGCTCAGGAGAACATATTCTTGCTGAGGTTCAAACTGGGGATCAATCAGGGTTGGCCACATGCAAGGCTAGTGCTTTAACCCCCCATACTATCTCTATGGACTCTTGTTTGTCTATGGTGTTGTTGGGAATCCAACCCAGGGCCTCACACATACAAGGCAAGTGCTCTCCTATTGAGCTAGATCCTCAGCCTTATTGCATTTCCGCCACCGTTCCCTTTATTGATGTTGTTGTTACAGTAGTTGTGGTGCTCAAAAGCTTGACTGTGATGCTTGCTTGTGGTTGACCAGCATCATAGCACTTGAACACTTGGCCACAGTGCTTCCCATGGTTGCAAACTTTCTTTTGTGCTTGTGTCTGTGATTGCTAGGGGATCACGCCCCTTTAGTGGTGTTGCTTGTGGGGGAATTGATGCAGTGCTCAAACACATGCTTATTGGCGATTGAATTCCTGACTGTGGTGCTCATATATATTTTAGTCATAGTGCTCACTGGGGATTGTACCTTTTTTGTTGTTGCTTTGTTTCCAGGCCATTATCTGGTGATCCTCGGGAGTTACTCCTGGCCATTATCTGGTGATCCTCGGGAGTTACTCCTGGCTCTGTGCTCAGCATTTACTCCTGGTGGTGTTTGAAGATGCTGAGGATTGAACCTGGGTTGGCAAGGCAAATGCCCTACCTGTTATACTAACTATCTGGCCCCTAGGGATCGTACCTTTTTCTTGTGGTGCGCATGCCTGGCTGGAGTGGACTTGAGTTTGCACACCGTTGTGGTGCTGGATATCCCAGATAGTAGTAGAATTGCCAAGGATGCACTCTCAATATATAGGCAGCACCACCAGGGATCCAACTCATGGCCTTGTGCTTGCCAGGCAAATGCTTTTGCCACTGAGCCATTCTTTGAGCACCCCCCTCTTTTTATTGATTTTTGGATCATGCCCAGTGTTGTGCAGGGGTTACTCCTGTCTCTGCACTCAGGAATTAACTCCTGATGGTGCTCAGGGACCCATATGGGATGCCAGATATCAAACCTGGGTTGGCTACTTGCAAGGCAGACACTCTACCTTCTGTACTATATTCTGGCCCTCTAAGCCCTTTTGCTTTCCTTTCTTGCCCCAAATCATGTCCCCAAAAGTTAAGCTATACAACTGGGCCAATGGTCAACTCGTTTCTGAAAGAATCAGCTGACAGACCACTAGGGTTTTGGTAATTTCCACATTAGTTGAATTTGACACTTGAAGAGCTGAATGGTTGTGAGGAGGGCTCTGGGTCTGGTGATTTTCACCTTCAGGGTAGCCTTATGAACGTCTAATCCTTTAGTGACAAGGTGTACCACATTCTATGCCCTATGCTTGGGAAGAAGGTGCTCCAGTCTGGAAATCTTGTATGTGTGGCTTTTGGCAATAGTAGTTCAGAGTGGTTTATATGGAGGGCTGGGGAGTGGAGGTTTGGACCCTGGATAAAGAGACAGTCTCAGTGTGTCTCTCTTTCCGTCTCAAAACTTTGGTGGTTGGAGCAATAGTACGGTGGGTAGGGCTCTTGCCTTCCACACAGGCCAACCTGGGTTCGATCCCTGGCAGCATAGATTGTCCACTGAGCCCGCCAGGAATGATCCATGAGTACAGAGCAAGGAGAAATCCCTGAGCAATGGTGAGTGTGGCTCCAAACCAAAAACCTAAAAAAAATCCCTTTATTCACATCCCTCTCACTAATCTTCGTCTACTGAAGTCAGATGAGGACCCACGAGATACCTCAAGGGACTGGAGTGGAAGCCCCGATTCCATTTGTGGCACCACGTGTTTTCCCCTCCCATCACTGCCAGGAGTGACCTCCCCCTCCAAAATCTAAAAATAAAGGTTAAATCAATGCTAAAATTCAAATGTCTTTTAAAGATAGAATTTGTAAATACCTATTTTAGTAGGAAAATTCAAAGCTTAAAGGTCTTCTGAGAAATGGACATTTGTGTGATTTTTTTAAAAAAATGTTGACTATTCTGGCTTAGTGGCAGCAGGAGAAAATGGCAGATAGATTTCCATCAGAGCCAGTACCATGGAAAACGTGCCAACTCTTTTGGTGACGCGTGGCTTACCTATTGTCTGTGCATAACGCGCACAGTCACGCCTAAACTTGCTGTTAATGATTTCCTGGCATTCTTCTCTATCTTCTTTTATTGCCCAGTGAATTTATTGTTCACAGGATGTTATATTTTTACCTTTCCTGAATGCCTAGGTTGGATTGTCTGTATTTCAGGCTGCTGAGAAATGTCTGCTACTTTAGTTTTCCCTTCATGTTGCTTTCCCAGAACAACTTAAATATTTTGCTGGGTGAGATTTCACTAACAAGTCAAATGTTCTTCCAAGATTTTGATATGGGACATCCTTATCTGCAGCATTTCTATGAAGTATGTCAGGAGTGTCTTTGTGTGGAATATTTTTGCTTCTCTTCTTTTTTTGGGGGGTTTGTGTTTGTTTCTTGGACCATACCCAACAGTATTCTGGTGACGCTGTGGTGCAGGGATGGAGCTCCAGACTCCTGCATTCAGAGCGTGCACTCAGCCCTTTGAGCCATCTCACTGTGTTTTTTTTCAGTTCTCACAAGACTTTGTCCTTTTTTAGAGCCTCAGTGTTATGACAAGTTCAAAATACTGTTATGTCCACTGTCTCACATGTTCCCATAGGCATATACCACATTGTGGTCATGTCTCCTGTTTGTCAGTGGGGAAACAGAGGCAGGGGTTCAAAGGGCTCCTTGTTACTAAATGAAAGAACAAGTAATGAGGGGCTGGTGTCTCATTCCTTTGACTTAGTCATGTAAAGAATCATTAGCTCTTACCCAGATTTCACCATAAATCAGGTGTAGAAAGCTCTTTCTGTGTGGTTTTGGTAATGATCTCCTTTTGGTTGGGAAACACTGTTTATTTCTGTCCAGGCTTAATTCTCTTTAGTGGGGAAGTAAGAGGTGAAGACAAAAAAAAGTAAAGGGGTGGGGTTGTTAATGAAAAATGTGGGCAAGAGTGGGATAGCTTTTTTCCCTGCCAAAGTCAGCCTGAAGATTGTGAGATCTGTTAGCAATTGGCCATTCTCCCTTTTGCTATTTGAATAACTCTATGGAAAAAAGAAATCTCCAGAACACTGGCTCTGTGGAGCTACCTGGGATCATTTTCAGGAAACTGTTTCAGAATTTTTTTTCCTAATGGAATAGTGCTGTTTAAAAGCTAAACATCATGGAGTCAGAACCATATTACAATAGGCGGGGCAAGTGGCTGAGTTGTGTTCAGTCCCCAGCACCCCATATGGTTCCTTGATCCCTGAAACAGAGCCAGGAGTAAGTCCTGAGCACTGCTGAGTATGACCTCCAAACCAAAATTAAATCAGTAAGTAAAAATAATATGTGTTTTTCACCATGATATTTTAGGTAGTAGTTGAGTATTCCCACATAAGATATGAACAACTTCAAGACAGGCCAGTCCTGTTGATAGTGTTTGTGGTGTGAATGCAAGAGCACTATTGGTCTTGGTGCACTCCGAGACCTTAAGAGGGCAGTGTTACCAGCTAAGGCCCCAAATTTATCACAAAGATAAATCAGTGTAGGAGGGCTCTGAGTCAACTGCTGCAAAAATGGAACTGGTTCATGAGAGACACTGGAAAGAAAGCTCCCAGAGGGCATGATCTCTCCTACTGGTCAGGAGAGTGTTTCCATCGTGCTCTGTTGTTTGGGTAGCAATGAAATTCCATGAGTTCAATGGTGGGTGGGATGGGAATTAGGCTTCCATATGACAACTGCCATGATGGTGTGGAGAGTCTTCTGTCTACACCTTCCAAATGGGGGAAGAACCTAAACAAAATCGTCTGGTGGAATTCTCATCAGGAGAGCCTGAAGAGAATTTCAGAAGGCATGTGGCTTCTCTTCTGTAACAGAAGCCCAGCTCCCGCTCCTGGTTCTCTCTCCGTTTCTGCATGATGCTTGCACTGCTCTGCTTGCCACTGTCACTTAGCAGCACCCTGAGCTCAGTGAGGTGGCCTGGGCTTAAGCAAGAGACATATTCTGAATTCAGTATCTGGATCATGAGTACTGGAGGCTGCTAGTTCTGCCTTGTTTTTATTTTTTAATTTTGTTATTGATTGAGATCCTGTGGTTTCCAATACCATCAATTACGTTTTATCCTGCACATAATTCCACCACCATAACCCAGTGTGATGTCTTTACATCATACTATATACATAGTGTATATATATCTATGTACACTAGTATATCTCCCTCCCTCGCCTGTGGATCCCTGCCTTTTTTTTTAACATGCATTTCCAGGGCCAGACAGGTAATACAGTAGGTAAGGCACTCACTGGCCTTGCACATTGGGCCAGCCGACCCTGGTTTGAATTTCAGCATCACGTGGTTCCCCGAGCACCGCCAGGAGTAAGTCTTGTGTACCACCAGCTGTGGCCCAACCTCACCCTTAGCCCAAATTCATTTCAAGTTCCTGAGTTGTATCATCTTTCTTGACCTTTTGTGTGTCATCATCTCAGTCACTGTCCTTGTGTTGATCCCTTATCCTGCATCTGATCCTTGCCTTGGTTTTCTGAGCATGGAATCCTCTCTTCAGCAGTGATCACGTAATAGAGTTCAGCCCCATGAAATTGTACACTGACCCAAGAAGGGCTGAGTATTTCCCTAGAGAATTCATAGGGGGTAAAACGTTTGAGATGAGAAGGCTCAGCCAGTGCCCTTGATAAGGTCTATTACTTTCCTATGGCTGTTACCATAAAGTGCCCCTAACTTAGTGTTTCAGAACAATACACATTGATTGTTTCACAGGTTTTGGAGGTCAGAAAGCTGAAATGGGTTTCAGTGAGCTAATGCCAAGCTGTTGGCAAGGCCGCACTCTCTCCAGAGACTGAAGGGGAAAATCCATTACCTTGTTCTTTTTAGCTTCTGGATGCTGCCTTCATTCCTTGGCTCTGGGCCCCTTCTTCCATCTTCAAGCCAGCAGTGGTGGCTTGAGTCTTTCTTATAGTGCATCACTCTGATACCTTTCCTGTCACATCTTCTCTGACTCCATTGCTTCCCTCCTCAACTAGAGGAATCCTTATGATGGAATTGGTCCCACGTGGATCATGGGGGACAGTCCCTCTTCTTAAGTGCCTCAGGCACATTTTCCACAAAAAGTAGCATAGTCACAGGTTCCAGGGATTGAGACACGGACATTTTGAGGAACAGTTTTCTGCCCATTGAACAGGCCTCGATGGGGGGGTGAGGGAGGGTGCGCTTCTGCGATCATATGGGTTTCCCACAGGGACACGGATCTGTGGTGGAGGAGGAACAGGAATCTGATAGACTAAGCAAATTAGCTCACCAGGTGCAGAAGTCTTCACAAAATCAGAAGAAGGATGCACAGCTCCTTTTTGAGAATTTTGGCTAAAAGAAAGCACTACAGGTTTGCCATCTGCGATTTCAGTTTGGATGTTTTCTTAAATTCTTCATAATTAAAAATTTTTCTCCCACACAAGACTCCCTCAGTCTGGAGTTCCAGTAAGTGGGCACTGCTTTCAGACTTGAGGTGATTCAGGATACAAGCTGGCCAGACACTTAGCAGGCACAAAGCCAGCTCAGGCCTATGGAATTTTCCACCCTCAGCTAAAGAAAAGAGTAGGGAGGTAAGGGTGTGTGTGGGGGAGTTTAAAAGAGAAAGGGGTGATTTCACCTCAGAGAGAAAAGCTCTTTGGCTTTCGCACCTTCAAGATTGCCCTCTCATGTATTTTGTGTGAGAGACAACCCATCCATCCTGAAGGTCAAGTTAGACTGGGCATAGAGCCCAACTGGCATCTTCAGAGTAACTCAGGACCACTTCTTCACAATGGCTTTCAAAACAACTGGAGCTGGGAGGAGAGCTGAGGAATCTCTATGGTTCCTTCTGGCTTACTGATTGTTTCAATGAAGAAATAAATGGAAACTTCCTCGTTTCCCCAAATCTTGCCACTGCCAGCTTAGACATACACACTGCCAGAGCATCCTGCCTAAGCACATTCACACCAGCATGGCTCATGCCGGCCAATATTCTGCTCATGAAGAGCTAAGGCAGAGAGCTTTGCTGCTCTGAGGAAGCGCTTATGGATAGATTGAGATGTATTTTTATTTTTGTTCATTTGGCTCTAGCTGTATTGTAGAGCCCGGCCTCTTTTCTCCTTTAGACCTTTCAATAACAGACCTGGCTGTGAAATGTTAAAAATCTGTAGACAAAAGCTGGTGAGATGGATGATACAGGGGTCATGGTGCTTGCCTTGCCATGTGACTGACTCTAGTTCAATCCAACACTACCAGGAGTGACCCATGAGTGCAGAGCCAAGAGTAGCCCCTGGACACTACACAGTGTGACCCCTCCCCACATAATTTATAGAGACAAAAGACATCTTTATTTCCCCCATCTGTTCTTTATTTTTCACCTCCATAGTTATGATTTTCCATATCTCAGTATTTTCAGTGCAATGATCTTAAATTTGTTTCTGATTTGTTTGCATTTTACTAATTGCTATTAATCTCGACAATATTGATCAGCAGCAACTATAGACTTACTGAGCTCTTCTTTAGAAAATTGTGTTTGTTTTTTTCCCACTTGTAGTCACTTTCGACCTGACTCATATGATTTCCTCTCAGTTTTAGTTTGCTGATTTACTTGCTACTTTCTGTTTGTTGCTTCTCCCTTTTCCCTGGCCCTCATTTGCATGTATAGCTTATGTGTAATATAGTGACCATTATGAGGTCAATGAGTATCATAAGAAATAATGCGTCAGAACTGTAGAATATGTGAGATTACAGGATAGACCTGAAGGGACTAAAAGGCATGTGTATTGTTGGAGAGTGAGCTAGAGAGAGTGAAAGCCAAGCCGGAGCAGAGGGAAAAGAGGTTTTACTTCTAGTGATGCAGAACTCTAAGGGAAATGCTTTTAGAACTATTGCTTGAATGGAAGGGAAGCAGAGAATCTTTCCACTGATTTCTTTTTAATGGAGTAAATCAATTTAGCGAGATGATTGGGGGGGGAGATCAATAAGGGGGAGTGGCCAGACAAGGACTTAATCTAAGGAAATTGAAGGATTAAAAAGCTAAGGAAGATTTAAAAATTATAATAGACAAAAAGAGAGAGATGAAAATATTAGCAATATTTAATGAGGACTGGAATTTATTTTTAGACTTACACAGGAAGAAATGAAATCTTTTAGAAATTATAGAAGACAAATGGAGCAATTTTTTCTGGGACCAAAGAGATTAGTCGACATTTATTCAGAGGATGGAGGCATGACTCCAAATCAGTTAGCTACAAAATTTAGAGAAAACAGTTCTGTTAAGTCCCCATCTGACTTTCTTCATAGGTTCTGTGAAACTTTCATTGTAAAGTGTATGAAGATATTAGTTTATTGTTATTCAGTATAATACAAGAGTGTCATTACTGGTGGGGGAGATGGCTCAAAGGGCTGGAGCAACATGATTTGTGCGTGGTCCTGGGTTTGCAGCCTGGTCCCCTATGGTTTCTTTTTTTTTCTTTTTGGGTCACACCCAGCGATGCTCGGGGGTTACTCCTGGCTTTGCACTCAGGAATTACTCCTGGCAGTGCTTGGGGGACCATATGGGATGCCGGGGATCGAACCCGGGTCGGCCGCGTGCAAGGCAAACGCCCTACCCGCTGTGCTATCGCTCTGGCCCCGGTTTCTTGAACACTATATGAACTCTGAACACTGCTGGGAGTGCCCCCTGAATGCTCCCCCAAAGAATAAAGTTACTATATTTGTTTATAAAACACCACCAAATTTCTTTTGAGGGGAGAGTTTGGGTCACACCCAGAAGTGCTCCATTTCTGACTGTGCTCAGGGATCACTCCTAGCAGTATTGGTAGTGAACTGGATTGCTCACACTCAAGGCAAGGACCTTAACCCCTAGACTCTTTCTCCAGGGCAAAGAGTATCAAGTTTCTAAACACCTTGAACCATTGGTAACTAATCAGTCCTGTATTTTTCCAACCTGCTAAATCCATTTCAAAGCCCAGGTTGGTAATTCAAAGCCCAGGATAGGAACTCATCCTCCACTGGCTGCCCATCTATTGCAGTGTGCACCAGCCACCTGGCCACACCCACTCGGCCTTGGGCAGTAAGACTTGCCAGTGGCTATCACATGCGCATCGGTCCGATGTGTGAGGACACTGGGTCACCCAGAGTTAACTCCCACAAAGGGGAATCCAAGCTGCACAATGACAGTGGCCCCACTGGGAATCGCTACAGTCTAGCATTGTTGGAACTGAATTCTCCAAATGAGGTAGGGGTGAAAGACCTAAGTGGCCACTAGATTCTGGGAAGGGGCCAGATATCTTTTAGTCAAGGGGGTGTGACCCTTTTGTCATGTAGCAGGTGGGTCTTCCCTCTTGCTCATAATGCGGTGCAGAAGAAGAGCAAAGGGGCCAGAGAGAGTACGGAGAGTAGAGCATTTGCCTTGATCTGGGTTAGATTCCCCGCATCCCATAGGGTTCCCCAAGTTCCTCCAGGAGTGATCCCTGAATGCAGAGGCAAGAGGAAGTACGGAGCATCATCAGCTGTGGCCCCCAAAGCAGACCAAAACACAAATTCAGGGGGCGTGACTGGAATTTTTTCACCAGCCCGGGTGGCGGTTCAACACAGAGGTCAGAGTATGTGAAGCTGCTTAGGCCTTGTGGTGCTGGACTTCCCTTATGGTGCTGGGTCCGCCAGGGCTCCACCCAGCTATGCTTGCAACACCATGTGGTATTGGCATTTGAATCTGGGTCTTCTGCGTGCTAGGCGTGTGCCCTAACTGCTGAGCTGTATCCTTGCCTCCAGACTGGACTTTTCAAAACAGCAACCCTTGCTGGACAGGAATGGTAGCAATAGAGGCTCCCTTCTGAGCCCTTGGGACTTTCTCCAGGAATACATCCCACTTCCTCTTCATGACTGCATCTTCTTAGTCTCTCTACCAGCTTGATTTCTTCATCCATCTACTGCTGCTAATTGCTCCGTTCATTCTGATGTTCTTTCACCATTGCTGCGGGAGGTCACCTCTCTGCACTTCTAGGAGTGTCTCTATCTGGCTCCCTCATCCAGCCCCACCAGCAGATCTCGCTCACAACCTTTGCTCCTTTGCTTCTCCCTTTCTCCCAGATTGTGGGGAGCTTTAACTGTGGGTATCCTTGCCCTGAACCCTGTCTCTGCCGCTGTGCCCTAGTATCCATCCCTTTTCCTTTCACAACGTGTCTTATCGCTTCCTTCCCACTTCCTCAGTGTTGGGTTTAAAACAAGAGGAAAAGTGTTCTTCATATGATGGAACATCACTGTTTTTTTTTGTTTTGTTTTGTAAAACCTTTTCTTTAGCCAGGGATGGAAAATTCCAGAGGCCTGAGCTAGTGATGGCCTAGTGCCTTTTCTGGAAATCCAGTGGTCCGGATGCCAAGAAAGTGTCCTGGTGTTACACATCTGGCAAGATTGGCAGTGAAGATGTCCTAACTTTTGGAGCTAGTTCCAAGTGAAAAAAGTAGAGGCCCTATCTGTGGAATTAAGGAATAAAGAGGAAGAATTTCAGAAATGATATCATCGCAATTACCAGAGCCCAGTTTACATCACTTTGTTTTGTTCTATGGGGCTTCATTGGGAAAGAGTGGCCTTTAGCTTAGTAGACCTTTCAAAACCTTCCCCATGAGAGACCAAGTTCCTGCAGTCAGTTTAATTGAGGATTTTGCTTTGTTGGGGTAAAATTTTGGCAGTGGTCACACATACTTTAGGACAATTAGCTCCATTTCAGAGCAGTTCTCCTAGGGAGCTGGCACAGCCGCTCACTTGACACCTGGCAGGATTAAGTCTACTCCACCTTCACATTTCTTGTCCCCCTCTGTTAAGAAATCATTTAGGCATAGTTTGGTTCATATCTTCTTAGGAGAGGAATGACAGAGTCAGAGTCGACCCTCAGAGTTTAAGGTACTAAGCTGCTGACCCTGGTTCCATTTTTTGGCATCAAATATCTTCTACGTACTGCCAGGAGTTGATCCCTGAGCACAGAATCAGGAGTAATCTCTGAGCACCATTAACTGCCTCACCCCCCCCCCAAAAGCAGAAATAGTCTTAAAAGAGCTCAAAGTTTACCACCATTCTACTCCCTATCAGGAGTGCATAAGAGAAACATAAAATTCCTGAGTCCAGGCCAAGGGTGCTTGCATGGTATGCAGCCAATTTGGGTTTCAATCCCTGGCACCGCATATGGTCCCCTGAGCTCAAGAGGACTGGTGCTTGAGTGCAGAGCAAGGAGTAAATCCTGAACACTGTGAGGTGTGTTCCCCACCCCCCCGCCAAAAAAAATAATAAATCACCCAAAACAAGAAAATTCCCAAATACATAAAAACACCACTTCTGTGTTTCAGTCCACATTACTATAGATGAGCACCCGAGCTCCCTAATTTGGTGTCTACCATGAAGACCCATCTCATGTTTGGATTTTCTTCTCCAACACATACTTTCCTGTGGTCTATACTTTGGCCATGCCAGGACCATTGCTGTTCCCCACATCCTCTGTACTTTCTTACTACCATGCCTCTGCGTGGACCAACTGTTTGAAATGCATTTCTATCTCCATCTATGCTAAAGTGAATCCTATCTGGCAGGTCTTCAATCAAACACCATTTTCCCTGCTCCATGTGGAATATATTGCTCCTGACAAAAACTTTAGCCTCCTCTGAGTAGTGCTTTCCTATGACAGCCATCACAAATGACCACTCACTGGGTGGCATAAAACAACTTTAGAACCAGAGTGAACTCAGCAGCAGACTGCTTACCTTGCATGTGGAAGACCCAAGCTTAATCTCTGGTACCGCAAAGAACCAAAACCAATAGTCAGTTTATTCTTCTGTAGTTCTGGAGACAAGGAATTGGAAATCAGTCCTACCAATCTAAGCTTGCACTGGAGAATTTAGAGAAGGATCTTTTCCTTTCCCACTGCTGGCAGCTAACAGCACTCCGGTTTGTGGGTGTATCCCTTGGCGTGCTCCCTGTTTGGTCACAGTGCTGTCTCTTCAGTGTGTCAGATTTGACATTTTTGTAGAAGGACATTTGTTATTGCACTCAGGAGCCCACCTTGATGATCCAGGACCATCTAGTCTCAAGACCCTGAACTCAATCCAAAAAAACCCTTTGCCCTGAGGTAACATTTTCGAGTTTCAGAGGATGGGTAGGGGATTGTATTTGGGGGATCTTTTATTTAGCTGACGACACTAGTTCTTGGGTTTTACTGAAGATTGATTTCAGTATGCAAATTCAATATACTTGTTAACAATTTCTCCAGACTTCACCTAGATGCTCAAAAGTAAAAGTATCGGGCAAATAGACATCAGTGCTGCCAATAAAATGACACCTCTACTTTTTAATTTTGCTTTTTGGGTCACACCCGGCAATGCACAGGGGTTACTCCTGGCTCTGCACTCAGGACTCACTCCTGGCAGTGCTCAGGGGACCATATGGGATGCTGGGATTCAAACCAGGGTTGGCCGCATTCAAGGCAAACGCCCTACCCGCTGTGATAATCACTCCAGCCCCCTGATACCTCTATTTATACTGACATGGGAAAAAAGTTTGAGCTGTGAGATAGCCTGCAATATCAGGTTGTCATTTTATTAAATAATGTGCTTCTAATATATGTGAATTGAGTTACTCTATTCCTCAGTTTCCTCACCTGTAAAATGGAGATAATGATAGTCCTGAGCTCACACAGTCATAAGATTGAGTGAAATAACATGGTAAAGCACTTATAATAATGCCAGGAAGCCAGGAAGCACTGAGTAAATGTTAATGACTTACTATCAATACTCCATGTAAGCATTCTCCAAAAGGTTGTGCAGGTATTTATAATGTGTGTGTGTGTGTGTGTGTGTGTGTGTGTGTGTGTGTGTGTGTGTAGTATTAAAGGTGCATATCTCTGGTTGGTGGGATTATGAGTAAATTTTATTCTTGCTTTATGTTCTCTTTTTATTTTCATTTTTTTGCTTTTTGGGTCACATCGGCGATGCACAGGGGTTACTCCCGGCTCTGCACTCAGGAATTACTCCTGGCGGTGCTCAGAGGACCATATGGGACACTGGGAATCGAACCCGGGTCGGCCACGTGCAAGGCAAACTACCTACCCGCTCCAGACCCTGTTCTCTATTTTAAATTGCTCATTTTGGACCTGGAGAGATAGCTCAGTGGACTGAGCACAGGCTTTGCATGCGGGGATCCAGGTTCGATCACTGATGTCATATGGTCCCCTGAGCACTGCTGGGAATAACCCACACCGAGCACAGAATAGCCAAAAATAGTCTCAAGCACTATTGGTGTGGCCCCCAAACACCTCCCTTGCAAAAAGACAAAAACCAAAGATAAATTCTATTACATTACATATTTTTTTTCTTTGGGCCACACTATTTTTTCCTTTTTTCATCTTTGGGATTACTCCCACCTCTGCCTCCTTGGAGTGCTTGAGGGAACCATGAAGTACAGCGAGCTTGCTGCAGCCTATTGAGCTGTCTCCTCAGCCCCATTGTGGATTACTTTATAATTAGAAAAAGAGTTGATAGAATTTATATATTTCAGGCTTTCTATGCTTCTATGGCATATATAAACATTTCTGTGACATTCTATCTGTGTAGTAAAAAAGCATGGTGCTCTTATATTTTGGGTGGGGCTACACTGGAATCACTGGATACTTAGGAGTCTCATTCTTGGCAGTGCTCATGGGACCCTATGGGGTACCAGGAATTGAACCCAGGGTGGCTGTATACAAGGCAAATGCCTTATCCACTGTACTATTTCTCTGGCTCCATAGAATAAGTCTTTTTTTAAAATTTTATTGAATCACTGTGAGAGAGTTAAGTCTTTCTTACTGACTTAAAAATGAGTAGATGGGAGATGAATTAGAAGTTTTGAAATTTAGGGCTTTGAGGCTTGACTTTTAAGCTTATTGTATTATGTACAGATCTCAGTGAGTGCTCTTTCCTTCGGTACTATTTGCCTTGTGGATTTTTTTCCACTTTTTGGGGGGGGCTTGGGGGGCACTCCTGGCTGTACTCAGAGCTTACTCCTGACTTGTGTTCAGCAATCACTCCTAGTGGGACAAAGGGGACCATATGTAGTGCCAGGGATTGAACCCAGGTAGGCCATGTGCAAGGCTAGTACCTTCCCCGCTGATCCCATCCCATCTCTCTGATCCCACTTTTTTTCTTGGCCACACCTTGTGGTGATCAAACGTGGGACCTCTCACATGCAAAACATGTGCGCCAACCCTTTGAAATGTCTCCCTAGCCCCAAATCCATATTTTTGTTGCTTCTGTCTGTTTCTTGCATTTCTCCTCCTCTTTTCAATCTTTATTGTAATCATACTATGGATTTGTCATATGTGAGCTTTGAATATTTTCTCTTCATAGTTTAAAAGGCAGGGGCGACACTCTCACCACTCCTCTTCAATATAGTACTGGAAGTACTTGCGATAGCTATTAGACAAGAAAAAGAGATTAAGGGCATCCAGATAGGAAGGGAAGAAATCAAACTCTCACTATTTGCAGACGACATGATACTATATCTAGAGAAGCCTAAAACCTCTACTAAGAAACTCTTAGAAACAATAGACTTATACAGTAAAGTTGCAGGCTACAAAATCAATACCCAAAAATCCATGGCCTTCATATATGCAAACAATGAGGCAGAGGAAAGGGACATGAAAAAAGCAATCCCATTCACAATCGTGCCCCAGAAAATCAGGTACCTCGGAATCAGCTTAACCAAGGAAGTAAAAGACCTTTACAAAGAAAACTACATAACGCTACTCCATGAACTCAAAGAGGACATGAGGAAATGGAAACATATACCCTGCTCGTGGATAGGGAGAATCAATGTTGTCAAAATGGCAATACTCCCTAAAGCATTATATAGATTCAATGCGATCCCTATAAATATACCCATGACATTCTTCAAAGAAATGGATCAAGCAATCCTAAAATTCATATGGAATAACAAACGTCCAAGGATAGCTAAAACAATTCTTGGGAAAAAGATGATGGGAGGCATCACCATCCCCAACCTCAAACTTTACTACAAAGCAGTAACAATTAAAACAGCATGGTACTGGAACAAAGGCAGAGCCATAGACCAATGGAACAGGGTGGAATATCCCTACACACAACCCCAAATGTATGACCATCTAATCTTTGATAAGGGAGCAAGAGAAGTGAAGTGGAGCAAGGAAAGCCTCTTTAACAAATGGTGCTGGCACAACTGGACAACCACATGCAAAAAAATGGGTTTAGACCTTGACCTGACACCATGCACAAAAGTCAGATCAAAATGGATTAAAGACCTCAACATTAGACCACAAACCATAAGGTACATTGAAGACAAGGTCGGCGAAACCCTCCACGATATTGAAGATAAGGGTATCTTCAAAGGTGACACGGAACTAAGCAATCTAGTAAAAACAGAGATCAACAAATGGGACTACATTAAACTAAAAAGCTTCTGCACCGCAAGAGATACAGTGACCAGAATACAAAGACTATCCACAGAATGGGAAAGGATATTTACACAATACCCATTAGATAAGGGGTTGATATCAATGGTATATAAAGCACTGGTTGAGCTCTACAAGAAGAAAACATCCAACCCCATCAAAAAATGGGGCAAAGAAATGAACAGAAACTTTACCAAGGAAGAAATACGAATGGCCAAAAGGCACATGAAAAAGTGTTCTACATCACTAATCATCAGAGAGATGCAGATCAAAACAACCATGAGATACCACCTCACACCACAGAGACTAGCACACATCCAAAAGAACAAAAGCAACCGCTGTTGGAGAGGATGTGGGGAGAAAGGGACCCTTCTTCACTGCTGGTGGGAATGCCGACTGGTTCAGCCCTTCTGGAAAACAATTTGGACGACTCTCAAAAAATTAGATATTGAATTCCCATTTGACCCAGCAATACCACTGCTGGGAATATATCCCAGAGAGGCAAAAAAGTACAATCGAAACAACATCTGCACATGTATGTTCATCGCAGCACTGTTTACAATAGCCAGAATCTGGAAAAAACCCGAATGCCCCAGAACGGATGACTGGTTGAGGAAACTTTGGTACATCTATACAATGGAATACTATGCAGCTGTTAGAAAAAAGGAGGTCAAGAATTTTGTAGTTAAGTGGATGGGCATGAAAAGTTTCATGCTGAGTGAAATGAGTCAGATAGAGAGAGACAGACATAGAAAGATTGCACTCATCTATGGTATATAGAATAACAGAGTGGGAGACTAACACCCAAGAACTGTAGAAATAAGTACCAGGAGGTTGACTCCATGGCTTCGAGGCTGGCCTCACGTTCCGGGGAAAGGTCAACTCAGAGAAGCGATTACCAACTACATTGTAGTCGAAGACCATGTGGGGGAAGAGAGTTGCGGGCTGAATGAGGGCTAGAGACTGAGCACAGCGGCCACTCAACACCTTTATTGCAAACCACAACAGCTAATTAGAGAGAGAAAACAGAAGGGAATGCCTTGCCACAGTGGCAGGGTGGGGTGGGGGGGAGATGGGATTGGGGAGGGTGGGAGGGACACTGGGTTTACGGGTGGTGGAAAATGGGCACTGGTGAAGGGATGGGTTCCCGAACTTTGTATGAGGGAAATATAAACACAAAAGTGTATAAATCTGTAACTGTACCCTCACGGTGATTCTCTAATTAAAAATAAATAAATTTAAAA
Organism: Sorex araneus; assembly: GCF_027595985.1. Taxonomy (NCBI): domain Eukaryota; kingdom Metazoa; phylum Chordata; class Mammalia; order Eulipotyphla; family Soricidae; genus Sorex; species Sorex araneus. The sequence continues at coordinate 117,766,306 of NC_073313.1, forward strand.
AAAAAAAAAAAAGGCAGGGGTGAAGGAAACATGAGTTGGCAGAATGCAGAGAATTTTTAGGGCACCGAAATGACAGCTCAGGAGACTCTACTGACTGATGTACATCCTCATGCCTCTCCAACCTTATAGAAAGGGCCAACTGTAAGAGGGAATCCTTAGTTTGGGGCCACTCCTTGCAGTTCTTAGGGGACCATAAGCAGCTCTGGGCATTGAACCGGGATTGGCCACGTGCAAAGTGCCTTAGCCGTGTGTGAGCTCTCTAGCCCCAGGAAGGTAAATCCTAAAGGGGTGATTAGGATCTCTCACTTCTGCTCCTGTACTGTGTAGCATAGTCACACTCTGGTGGAAATGTTGGTACTGAGCTAGACTGGATGAGGCATCTGTAGAAGCAAACTCTGATCTTTCTACTCTAGTTTTGTTCTGAACTCAAAAATGCTAGAAGAAAAAACGGTGGTTTTTGGATTTTGATGACAGGGATTGAACTGAAAAATATTTTTTTGGCGTTTTGGGTCACATCTGGCGATGCTCAGGGCTGAATCCTGGCTCTAAACTCATGAATCACTCCTGGTGGTGCTCGGGGGACCATGTGGGATGCTGGGAATTGAACCCGGGTTGGCTGTGTGCAAGGCAAATGCCTACCCGCTGTACTATCGCTCCAGCCCCAAACTGAAATATATATATATATATATATATATATATATTTTGCTTTTGGGTCACACCCGGCAATGCACAGGGGTTACTCCTGGCTCTGCACTCAGGAATTACCCCTGGCAGTGCTCAGGGGACCATATGGGATGCTGGGAATCGAACCCGGCTCGGCCGCGTGCAAGGCAAATGCCTTACCCGCTGTGCTATAGCTCCAGCCCCTGAAAAATATTTTTAAATAAGTTGAAGAAGAGAAACAAAGCAAAGGACCAGACATGTCCAGTAAAAACAAACCCTTAAGAGTCTGACTACAATATTGAGGTTATGGCAGGGCTGGGGGAGTAGAAGGGAAGGATCCTTTGAACAGTGGCACTTTGACGGGTAATAATGGCATTGTACCCCCAAACAAACATTCGTACTCCTGTTGATGATTATTACCTCAATAATAATGAGGACATGTGATTCTTTTTCTTTTGGTAAAACAAAGCAAAACACTGATGCATAAGAACCAAATTACAACAAACACAATAAAAACATGCTTTCTGAAAGGGAACTGGAGTGATTGTACAGCAGGTGGGGTGTGTACCTTGCATATAGCTGACCCAGGTTTAATCCTTGGCATTCTGTATGGTCTCCCTGAGCACCTCTAGAATTGATTTCTGAGCACAGAGCTAGGAGTAACTCCTGAGCACTCCAAGTTGTACCCTCATACTCTCCGAAAAAATGTTCCTGTCAAGGAGGCAGCTGAAAGATGGGAAGGAACCTGGAGAAAACTCAGCTGTGTGCAACTTTGTAAATCACTGTGCATTAATAAAAAATTTTTTTAAAGCCCTTAGTTCTGGGCCAGAGAGAAAGTATAGAGATTAAACACTTGCCTTGCACGAGCCTCACCTTGGTTCTAACACTGATGCTGCATATTATCTCCCCAGCACTGCCGGGAGTGATCCCTGAACAAAGGTATCCCCTGAGCACAGCCAGTTGTGGCCCAAATAACCAATAAATATAGTTCTTTTGTGCTTGTGTGGCCCTGGTCCTTTGGAAGATTTCATTCCTAGCTCTCTCAGCATCCTCTTTGGAATAGTTCTGAAACCCAGCAAGTGTGGATTGAACACTTTGAAGACTTGGGTTGAAAAGAGCTGTAAAATGAATCTTTTGGTTAGAGTTGGACATTATGAATCAGCTGGGAGGTGGTGTATTAGGCCCACTGGATTGTGTGGGACTGGAAAGATAGTGCATGGGATAAAGATCTTGCCTTGCACATGATTGACCCTGGTTCAATTTCTGGCATCACACAGGTCCCCTGAGAAACATTAGGAGTAATCCCCGATCACAGAGCCAGGAGGAAGCACCAAACACAGTTGGGTGTGGCCTCCCCTAAAGCAACAGCAGCAAAAAAGAAGTATTAGTGAATTTAGAAATCTGACTGAGAGGTACCTGTTCATCAAATTCAGGCTTTGGCACATCTGCATTTGCTCCACAAACCCGTTTGCATATCCAGTAATTTAGCATGCTTAGGGGGAATCTGAGTTTTAAAGCAACTTTATTGAAATCTTTGGCTAAGCAAGGAATCCTTTTGTAATGCAAATGACCACCACTAATTTTTGTGTCTTTTATAAGGTAGGATTTGATGCTTTAAGCTTTTGTCACTTTGATGCCATTTAAAATCAAATTGTTCTGTGTCTGGGAGTGAAGAATCACAGTGTGAAGTGTCTTTAACCCCTTCAGCCCCAGGGAAGTCATTTAGTCAACTCTTGCTTCAGAGAACTAAATAATACCCTTGTCACCTGGAATTCCGATTTAAAACAGCCTTTGTAAGTGGCTCCTTGTTGCTGAAAGACCATGACTCATTCCCTCATGGTGATCTGAAAGAAATTCTGTCAGAAGACAACGGTGGGGATTGGACTTAAGTTGTACTTATAACTTGATACTAAAGGTTGTAAATATTAGCTGGTTAATACTAGATGCATGAAAGAATTGGCTGGAGGACCAGGGAGATGGCTCAAAGGGCTGGAGTGCATGCTTTGCACCCAAGAGCCTTGGGTTCCCTCCATAGCACTGCATGATCCCTTGAGCATCACTGGCTGTGGCCCTAAACCAAAAACTAAAACAAAAAGTTGATGTTGGAGCCACCATATTATGATGTGCCTGCAAAGACAAGTAGTGGATTGGCAGCTTCTTCTAGAATATTTGTTGGGGAGGATTCTTGCTGGTAGCATTATGGGTCTTGTGCTCTGGCTATCTCTTTTTGAGGATGGAGCACACTGTGTGATGCTTAGAGTCAAATCCGGGCTCTGTGCCCAATAGTCACCCCTGGCCATGCTCAGGGGGACCATATGTGGTGCTGCGAATTCAAACGAGGGCCACTTTGTCCTGTCTCTCCAGGCCAGGTTGTCTTTTTTTTTGTTCTAAAATAAAACCTTCCCCCATTGTCCACTGTCCCATATATGTACATGATGGCCCCACCATGTTTACTTATGATGGCATCTGACTCCAACAACTTTTTTTTTTTAATTGTAGGAGTACTGCTATTTATTCGGCCATTGACTAAGCTGATTGAATTGGGCATGAACTCCACATAACTTCCTTTTTAAATTTTTCAATTGAGTATCCATGAGATAGACCATTACAGAGGAGGACATAATTGGGTTTCAGTCATACAATGATCCAGCACCATCCCCTCCACCAGTGTACATTTCCTACCACCATTATACCCTGTATCCCTTCCACAATCCCCCAACACCTCACCCCAATCCCAGCCTACCTCTGTGGGAGGCACTTTCCTTCTTGCTTTCTCTCTCCTTTTCCTTTTGTGCATTACTCCAACAACTTTTGGGTCCATGTTCTGCCCATGTCAGTGTAAGGAAACTGTGTTAAAGCAAATGTACATTACTATTGGAAACAGACTGCATTCTTCTACCTCGTAAAACCCATGTTTTACAAAATATCTCATTGATCTTTGTGAGTACTTTATGTATCCTGGATATCAACCCTTTATCTGATGTGTTGGATGAGGATATATTTTCCCATTCAGTTCGCTGTCTTTTATTTTTAGCCCATGTTTCTTTAGCCAGGCAGAAACTTCATGACACCAATGATGTAGGAGAGTACTCTAGATATCAATCCAAAGCACAGACTCAACAACACTGAAAACATGAGATCTGAACTATAACCACAGAACTTGGAAATGTGCTGGTCAAGATGGCAGGTGAGAGTCACGGACTAGGAGGGAACATGGGGACACACATGGGTACATGGAGGGAATTTGACACTGATGTTGAAGTATTGTATGTCTAAAACCCAGCCATCAGTGCATTTGAAAAATCATGGTTATTTAAATTAACAAAAATATTATAGCTTAGCCACCATTGTTATAGTAGTGTTAACATTTATGGCATCCATGTAGAGAGTTATTGCAGGCTCCCTTAACAAAGCGCCCAAGACCCTCTACCATTGTCCCTATGCCACCTCCAGTCTGATCCTCATTCCCCTGTCCCCCAGTTAAAATCCATGTTCTTAGAATAGAAAATGGGGCCAAGGAGAGTGAGGCCTGAGTCTCTTGGTTGGCCTTTGCCTTTCTTTGACCTCAGTGGATGGCAATGGAAAACTATGATCAGGGTTCACCCTATGGAATCATTGCTTAATACTGTAGATGACTCATTGGAAATCAGTGTGTTAGAAAATCACTTCCAGATGTGCAAGCAGACACTTTTCCAAATGAGAAGAAATAAACTTTGGAAGACTGGGTTTTTTTTGTTTCTTTTTCTGAGCCGAGGGCCAGAAGCAACGAACATCGCTTCTATAGTTTATTGTTTTATGTTAGGAATTTTAAATACTCAGCTCTTGTCTCCTGTTGACTGGCACCTACATAAGTGGGTGGCTTTGCCTATAGCAACCTTAGCCTTCTCCATGTCTTCCATATTTTGTGGATGATGATGGATGGCCTGGAAGCCTTCCCAGTCATTGCACCACTGGCCTCATGCTTTGTCCTTATCTGTGTAGGTTGCTCCAGCAAGCATTCGTTTAGAGACAGTGCCGTGCTGGGCCCTGTGAAGGATGGCTGAAAGAGTGGGTGGGAGAGTAGAAGTGTAGGAGGCCACAGCCACGTGACTGAGAATGTGAGCTTTGCTGTTCCCAGCCAGGTAGAAAGACTGTCAGGCACTGGTGGCTTCGCAGGTCTGTAACCTTTCAAAGTCTCCTTTTTTCGTTTTTCAGCCACATTGGAAGTTTTTTGGACTTACTGCTGGCTATGTGCTCAGGAATCACTCCTGGCAGTACTCAAAGGATCATATGTGATGCTGGGGACCTATCCCTGGTTGGCCATCATCCGGGCCCTCAAAGTCTCAATTTGGAAGCTGGAGAGACAATATTGAGGGCAGGGCATTTCCCTTGCATGTGGCCAACCTGGGTTTGATCCTGACATTAGAAATAGTCCCTCGAGCCCTACCAAGAGTGATCCCTGAGCCCAGAGCCAGCAGTAAGCCCTGAACACTGCTGAGTGTGCCCCCCGAAACAGAAAGAAATCTCAATTTTTTTTTCTTTTTGGGTCACACCCGGCGATGCACAGGGCTCACTCCTGGGTCATGCACTTAGAAATCACCCCTGGCGGTGCTCAGGGAACCCTATGGGATGCTGGGATTCGAACCCGGGTCGGCCGCGTGCAAGGCAAACGCCCTACCCGCTGTGCTATCACTCCAGCTCCAAAAAATCTCAATTTTGATAAAGTGGGAGTGATGGTGATACAAATCCTCACTTAATAGGGCAAAGTGAGACTTGGATGTCACAGTCCAGCAGATTCCCTCAATATTGGCGAAGTGTTTGCTGTTATCATTCCTCTCATTTGTTTCTTACTTCCCTAAAAGTGTGTGTGCAAGGAAAAAAGGAGAGGCCAGATATTGACTGATTCTCTCTAAGATGTGACCTCTATGTTTCCTTTTTTTCTGCACAGGGGGATCCATTTTCACTGAAGTGAAAGAATTATTTCATTTGTTGATACAGTGCACGCCCACGCCTGAATCCAGTACCCCACATATGAGCACAAGTATATGCTCTGCCACTGAGATACATTCTGGGCCTGGGTGCTCCTTTTATTTAGGTTTGGATGGCATACCTGGCTGTGCCTGGGGGTGCTCCTGGCAATGCTCAAAAGACTATGTGGGGCCGGGGATTGAACCTGGGCCTCCTGCATGCAAAGTATGCCCTTTGAGCCATCCCTACTCCATCCTTTTAAATTGATTTCACTCCAGCAGAGAGTTCATTGGCTTCTCCTAGTTAGTGAATCCTTAGTGGGGCCCTGTTGAAAGAGGTAAAGTGTTGTCTTCTCCTTGGAGCTGCAGGCCTTAGCTATCATGCACTAAGTCACCAGGAAAGTATTTGTAGTTAGCACAGCCTGGAGCCTTTACAGTAGCCAAGCCTGTTGTACCAAGATGTCTCTGGTAAATAAAAATCGTAGGTTTTCTGCCTTGCTTATTTCTGTACACCTTACCCAGTATCATAACTGTGTGTGAGTGGCAGTTTTTTATTGACTGTGAGTCCTACCCCCAACCTGGTCGACATGTTTCTTGACACAAATGTGACATTTTCCCCCTAAGATATAACAACTGCTTCATCACTATCACTCGTCCATAGATATTTATGTCTCAGTTTGTTATTGTTTCATAGATACGTGTCTATTCTTTATGAAGATGTTAAAATGCTTAGAAGTTTGTGCAATGAAACAGAACCTGCTCCTGTGGTCACAAGCATGCTTGCCAGGGTTAGATCGCTCTGGCTTTTGACTGACTGTATTCCATTGTCTGTTGCTGCATTGCCAACGACCACACATTTGGCAACTTGAATTACGCACACTTCTTACTTCTCAGTTTCTCTGGGCCAGAAGTATGGGCAAGCTCAGCTGGAGTCTTACTAGGACTTCTCAGGTGTTGGCAGAACTGTACTTTCATCTCAAGGCTCATTCAAGTTATGTTGCTGAGTTTCTTTGCTTGTAGGGCTGACTAGCCCTGTTTTCTTGCTGTCTGTGGGGGGTGGCCATCAGCTTCTAAAGGACACTCTGAAATCATGTCTATGTGGCTCTCTTATAACATGGCTGTCTTCAGAGCCAGCAGGAGAAATTATCCAGGAAGAGCCCATTTTCTCTTCCACAAATCACCTGCTTAGTTAGGCCAGGCCCACCTCAACTGTCTCCCTTTTTTCAAATTTTTATTTTTAATGAATCATCATGAGGTACAGTTACAGACTTATAAACTTTTGTGCTCATGTTTCAGTCATACAATGACCAAGTACCTATCCCTCCACCAGTGCCCAGTGCCCATTCTCTACCACCAATGTTCCCTCCTATCACTCCAAACCCATCCCCCCTGCCTTTGTGGCAGACACAGTCCCTTTTACTCTCTCTCTTCTTCAGGGTGTTGTGGTTTGCAATGCAGGTATTAAGTGGCCATCATGTTCTGTCTATAGTCTACTTTCAGCATGCATCTCCCATCCCAAGTGGGCCCTCCAAGTATCCTTTACTTAACTGTCTACCTTTTGATGGCCTCTAAGTCAAATGGTTACTAACCTTGTCTTTCCCTTCATTTCATTCCTTTTTCTTGCTTTGTTTTGTTTTGGGACCACACCTTAAGGTGCGCTGGGGGTACTTACAGCTCTGTACTTAGGGGTCACTCTCAGCAGTGCTTGTGACCATATGATGCTGGAAGTGGAACCCAGGCTTCCTGAAAGCAAAGCATGTGCTCAGTCATTGAACTGCCTGGCCCTGATTCAAAATCTTAAATAGAGGGTTGACATCTTGTAATATTCATTGGTTGCACTTACATTCAAGGGGAGGCATTTCTACAGGACATGTAGACCAGTGGCAGGAATCTTTTGAGGGCTAATGAGATTTCTGAAGACCCTACCAGCAATATTACTCACTTAGGCAAGTGCCTAACCACTTGGCCTCAGCTTTCATGCTGATAAAAATGTGAGTGATGCTAATGTGATAGTATTTTCTACTTTCTAGGATTTATTATAGTATCTTATACTTCCTAGGCTTATTATAAGAATTTAATGAGATAGCAAATGGAATGCATTTAGCACATCACCTAATGTGTTGCAAGTTTTCAGTAAATGTTAGAATTATGGTGAAGACCTTCTTTCTCCCTTTCTTAGGTAATGCTTAGGATTTTTCCTAATGTTTTTCAACGCCCACCTCCTGAAAATGTCTCCCAGAATAAAGGTTATTTAGGCCAGGGAGGTAGCTCAAGGGATGCAGTGTATGCATATGCAAGGCCTCCAGTTTCAGCCCCTGATACAGCATGACTTCCTCCTCCAGCACCGAATATGGCCCAAATTCCTCCAGCAATTGAGGCCACAAACTCTGAAGCGCTGATCAGTCAAACCTACAAGGACAGGCTAAATATCTTTAGGAGTGAACCAGGGCCACCAAGCACTGCTAGGGATTGCTTAATCCCTGCTTGGAAGAATAATGATTATTTAACACTGACTATTTTAGAGGCGGGCAATCCAGGCAGTGCTCAGGGCATCCTCCTGGCTCTCTGCTCAGGAATCACTGCGGGAGGTGCATGCACCCATGCATGTGGGGTACCATATGGGGTACCAGAGATTGAATCCAGGTCAGCTGAGTGCAAGGCAAACATCCTACCTGCTGTACTATATCTCTGGTCTTCAGGGATCACTTGGTGATACTCAGGGGACCATATGAGGTGCCAGAAATAGAACCCAGGTCAGCCATGTGCATGGTAAGTATCTTACCTTTTGTGCTTTCTCTCCAGCCCTACACGTAAATTTCTAAGCCAGTTATTTTACAGTATCCAGGTGAAGATTTTCCACCAGATAGCCTTCTAATTTGATTCTCTGTTGAAAAAATGCATGTGTTGCATGTGTAGTAGTATTAATTTTATGTCCTCCTTTGCCCTGGGATTTGAGGTGTGTTTCTTAGTTTAAAAAAAAGTGTCAGATATTAGTCTAATCATGAAAAATTGCTTGGTTGAGCAGTGATCTATGTTTTGTAGGACAGGAAATACTGATCCAATCTACAAGAACATTCACATAAATTACTGAGGGGAAATTTGGGGGGTTAAATATGGTTCCTGGACCATCCCTAGAAGCAAGTGATTGTGCACAGTTGTTTCCTATTGTTTTTAAAATTTATAACACTTCAGTAGTACTTGGAAACGGTCACAGGGAAGAATGTTTGGGAAGAAAAGGGAGGGAAAATCGAAAGGACTGGGGCTGGAGAGGTGGTGCTTGCCTTGCATGCTTCAGATCAGGATTTGATCACTGGTACTGCAAAAGGTCCCTCGGGCCTTGTCAGTAGTGATTCCCTGAGCACAGAGCCAAAAATAAGCCTTTAGCAAGCCAGTCGTGACCCAAAGAATTGAAGAAAGAGAAAAGGAGGACAGAGGTTGGAGAGCTAGTTCAGGTGTTAAGGTCCTACCTTGCATGTAACCAACCGTGGTTTGATCCCTGGACCACATGATTCCCTAAGCACTGCTGGGACCAGCCCCCGGCACCTAGCACACAGCTGGTAGTGTCCTCCCCAGAATCCCTGGGTATGGTCCCTAGATCAAGACAGGGACACAGAGTAACTATTCCATTTTCAGCTTGCTCAGTGGCTTATGATTGAAAGATGCTCTACAAGTTGGTCTCTATCCCCACAACTAACTGATCTCCCTCCCTCCCTCCCTCCCTCCCTCCCTCCCTCCCTCCCTCCCTCCCTCCCTCCCTCCCTCCCTCCCTCCCTCCCTCCCTCTCTCTCTTCTTTCTTTCTCTCTTTCTTTCTTTCTTTCTTTCTTTCTTTCTTTCTTTCTTTCTTTCTTTCTTTCTTTCTTTCTTTCTTTCTTTCTTTCTTTCTTTCTTTCTTTCTTTCTTTCTTTCTTTCTTTCTTTCTTTCTTCCCTCCCCAGCTGTGCTCAGGACTTACTCCTGGCTCTGGACTTAGGGATCACCTTGAGGGGCTCCGTGAAACATATGGGATGCTGGAGATTGAACCCGGGTCAGCTGTGTACAAAGCAAGTGCCCTACCTACTTTACTATCACTCCAGCCCTCTCCAGAACTTCTCAGCTTCGCAGTGTCTAGAAAAAAAGACCATGCCTAAAGTTTATGAATAGAGGGAATCTCCTTTACAGCACATGATTCTTCCTGATAGAATATAATTTGGGTGTCACATGTCACAATAATGACCTCAACTTTCCACTCTACTCTGTCATAGCCAGTTGCATGTTTATCTTCCATGTGAGAAGTGGGGAAGTTTGAATGTGTGTAGCCAGACAAGCAGAGGAAATGTAGTTTATGAAATGTCTGCCTGGTGTTGCTAGGAAACCCAAATAGTCAACAGGATTTGGGTTGGAAGCAGGGTCAGTGGCTACTGCACCTGCCTTCTAACTGGGAAGTCACGAGTTTGAGCTCCTGCACTGCCTGGTGAGCGTGCACAGTCCTGGCAGCGCTGTTGACTGCGAGCCCGGGCACTGCAAGTCATTTCTGGCAGCACTGCAGTCGAGTGTGTGTGAGTGCTGCAACGAAAGGAGCGTGAGCCCAGCCTGGCAAGCTGCGGAGTTAACGTGTGGGCCACACGTGCGCGTGCACGTGACTCGGGCATCACAACACCACGGAGAGAGGCACAGAGAGGAAGGGGGAAGGTCTGTAGGACTCCATGTCCCAGGCACCCCGCCTGCCTTCACTTTTGCTCTCGGGCCGCACCCAGTCCGAGTTCCTCTCTGTGACTCTTGCTGGCACACAAACCTCCCATGGCCTTTATTGCCTAATTGGGAACCATGTTGGGGGAGGAGGCATGAATTTGTTGCCTCACTAAGCCTTCGGCCCTTGTTTCTTTATCTGAGGAAGTAAGTCCGAAAAGAGATGGAAGACTCCCTCCACCCGCCGTCCCAGGCAGCTGTGCTGTAGGCTGTCCGCCTCGTCCCGAGAAATGACCCAAATCTATGCCTTCTGTTTCGGTTTGCTTGGGAACCACACCCGAGTGGTGCTGAGGGGTGACTCCTGGGTCAGTTCCTCGGGGTCGCTCCCCTGGGGTGTTCGGGGGACCATGTGGTGCTGGGGCTCAAACAGCCTTCATGCTTGTAACGCAGGCACTCAGCCCTTGAGCGGTGACCTCTGCCTTGTTGATAAAATAACGTTGAGGGCCAGGGAGATGGCTCTGTTTCGTATGCAGGAGGCCCGGGTTTGATTCCCCCTTCCTCTCCTGGCACTGCAGACCTCCCCTCCAAGCACAGCCTGGTGTGACCCCCCAACAAAATGATGACCGTTACCCCTAAAGCATAGAAACATTTGTAAACCAGTGTGACCTCAATGCAAAACCAAACCGTTGGTTTTTTTTTTTTTTTTTTTTTTTTACTAGTGCCTAAAATGTTACGACTGGGACTGGAATACCTTTTCTACTCCAAGCTTTTATAAGGCAATAATCCACTAGAGTTGAAATATATAAAAGGGACACCTTATGATAACCATCTGTAAATCAGGAATTGTAGATAACAGTGCACTCTTAAACAGCCGTGGGGTAGAAAGGTAATTAAAAGCTCCCCTGGTCTGGAGAGATAGCACCGGGGTTAAAGCCCTTGCTTTGTACATGGCTGACCCTGGTTTGACCCCAGCACCACATAGGGTCCTCCAGGTACTATTCAGAGTGATTCCTGAGCACAGAGCCAGGAGTATGCCCTAAGCACCAACAGGTGTGGTCCACCTCACCCCCACTCAAAAAAAAATGACAAAGAAACTTAAAAAGGTGTGTATCTGAAGACCCAGTGAAGAGAATGAAAAGGCAACCCACAGAATGGCAGAACAGATCTACAAGGCCTGTATTTGATAAAAAGATTAAAATCTCGACAAGATGAGAATGACTACTCAGCAACACAAATACAGTCTTATTTTAACAGGGGCCATGGACTTGAACAGATATTTTTCTCAAGCAGGTACATGGCTGAGAGGTGCATGAAAAGATACTCCATGTAACTAGTCATTAGGAAAATGCAAATTACAAAGCCCAGTGTGATACCTCTTCACACCCACTAGGATTGATGTGTTTTATTTCCACAGGAAATGCTGGAGACCTTGTGGAATAACTGGAAGTTGCTGGTAAAGATATAAAATGGTGTAGTCATGTGGAATACAGATAGACAAGTTATGAAAAGCTAAATGGGGGCTGGAGAGACAGCTCAAGGGACTGGTGCATATGCTTGTATTCAGGAGGCCCAGATTTGATCCCTGACACCCATGGTCCCCTGAAAAGCCCCAGGAGTGATATGATCCCTGAACACTAAACCCTGAGTATTGCCTGTGCACTGCCGGGTGTGGCCTTCAAAATCAAAACCAAAAACAGATTAGTCATTGCCATATGGCATGGGGGATGTGGCTCTAGAGTGAGAGCTCTTGCCTTGTTTTGGAGACCCCAGGTTTCATCCCTTGCACTCACAGGCATATCCCCTCACCAGTATCTTGGGATGGCTTCCACAACAAGAGCAACCATAGCAGAAGAATTACCAAATGCTCAACCAGTTCCAACGCTAGATATGTACAGACAGGAACTGAAATCAGGACTCATACAGAGAGTTGCATTGTGGTGCTTGTATTGATATTATTCATCATAGCCCAAGGTGGACATGACTCAAATGGCTGTCAGAGCAACACCAAATATGGCCTGCATATGCAATGGAATATTACTTGACATTTCAAAGGAATGGAATCCTAATTCACATACTACAATCATGGATGAACCTTGAAAATATACTAAGTGACATGAAGCAAATAGAGTTGACTTCCAACAAAGCAATAGTTATTTCACTAGTAAATGGGGTTTTTCCTGTCAACAGTGACAATTTGGAAAGTGAGATCTAGTGGGGAATGGTGCATGCAATTCCTAGAACCAAAGGAACAGAATTCTTCTATAGCTCTTTCAGGGGCTATTGTAAAGGAGGAGTTCATTGGAAGAAACTGATTTATGAGTATGGGAGATTTTCACTTGCTGGGTCATGGCATTCTCTTGTAGATTAAGCTGTTGCTTGTAAGGAGGCTCCTTCCTCTTGCTGGGGCAACAAAGTTATATCAATTTTGGTTAGACTTCTCTCTTCTAGTTGGATTCTGTAGTGTATACTTGTGTGAGACCTCTTCTAGCTTCCAAAATCATTTAAGAAGGATTTTGTATAGGGCCAAAGTGATGCAGGAGGTAAGGCATTTGCTTTGCATAAGAGAGTGACCATGATGACCGTGGTTCAAGCACCTCTGGGGGGTCACTTCTGAGCACAGAGCTAGGAATAGCCCTTCAGCATCCCTGGGTATGACCCTCACCCAATATAAAAGTTTTAAAAAAGGGTTTTGTAAATGACTGTTCACAGCACAGTAGACAAATTTGTAGAATTTAGGTAGAGATTGACTAGAAGTTGGGATTAGTGGTTTTGTTTTGGATTAAAATATTGGAAATGGACAGTGATGATGGCTGTAGAACAGTGTAATGTGCTTACAGCTACTGAAGTGCAAACTTGAAAAAAAATTAAAACTAGGGATGAGGAAATTACTTTATGATTGAGCACATAACCTTGCGAATATAAGGCAAGTATAAGTTCAATTCCCGGTGACTACCAAAAAATTAAAAAGTGTTTAAAATGGTAAATTTTCTTTTTGATATGTGTTAGCATAGCAAAAGAAGTAAACTGGATTTTATGTTTATGGATTTTTATAGTTATCTACAACTTGTTTGTGCAAGAAAAATGGGGGAAGGAAAGTAAAAAGAAGTCGAGTCATTTCTCTTTACACCACTTAGTACATATATCTTTAATATTTTCATTTGGCCAGTACTTCTTTCTTTTTTTCATTAGTGAATCACCATGAGGTACAGTTACATACTTGCAGATTTTCGTGTTCGCGTTTCAGTCATACACTGATTGAGTACCCGTCCCTCCACCAGTGCCCATTCTCCACCACCCATGATCCCAGTATCCCTCCGGCCACCCCCGCCCCATCCCCCATGCCCCCACCTCACCTCTGTGACAGGGCATTCCCTTTTGTTCTCTCTCTCCTTTGAGGTGTTGTGGTTGGCAATAGAGGCATAGAGTGGCCGTTGTGTTCAATCTATAGATCTATAGACTACATTCAGCACAACCCAAGCACCCTTTACTTGGTGTTCCCTTCTCTATCTGAACTGTCTTTTCCCCTAGCTTGTGAGGCCGGCTTCCAAGCCAGGGGGCAATCCTCCTTGATCAGTACTTCTTTCAACTCCTTTCCTCTTGTCAGTCCAAATGAGGCTCATCCTCCACTACTTACAGTAGCCATGATAAAACTGTTTACTGTTCCCTGTTGAAATTTTGGTGTCTTAAATCTACGGAGAGACAGCAAGAAGATAGAAATGATGTTTTGCATAGTGCAAAATATGGCTGCCGGCATGAGCCACCTGTGGCTGTGCTTTTTCTCAGCAATGCAGTAGTTCTCAGGTCTTGAACATATTGTGGGAGCCCCTGCTGAGAAGAGCATGGGGTCCAAGGTCAGCAGGTCTGGCTTCCAGATACAGTTTAAAAAAGATAATTTCAATTGATTTTTATGTAGACACTTTGACTTACAAAGCTCTTAATACAGAGTTTTGTGGATTCCAATGTCAAACCCACCACCAATTTCAGCGTCCCTTCACCCAAGACCCAAGGTTTCCTCTCTCTCCCCAACCCTGCCTCCTTCACAAACTCATTAAAAAATTGTGCTTCTTATAGTTTTGGATACATGTTTATAATAGTGTTAATTTATATTCTACTAGCCTGCCTCCTCGTTCCTTTTCCCCATCATCCATGCGTCTGTCTTGTCACTCTGTAGATCACAGATAAGTGAGAACACCAAACCAGGGTTATTTTTTTGTGGAATACATATGAAAGGACTTTAAAGGCTTTTGATCATTTTCCTGGTGCTCACTGATCCCTGGCACAATGCACATTGGACTTTATATTCGAGTCTTAATTACACCAAATGCAGAGCATGATGTCTGACTCTTGCTTGAAGAGGTCTGTGTGTTCTTATTGCTTGCTTCCCTTCTCAATGGTTCTGGTCACTGACTGCCCCCAGGGTCTTCTGAAAGCCAGTCTGACCAGAAGTCCCGGACAGAGATGCAGGGGTTTGCAGATGGACTGCCTCTGCACGTTCGCATGCTCGTAGCCTGGAAGTGGCTCCTCTCAGGTTGTGAGTATGAGAAAGCAGGGCCAAACCTAGGAGCTGGCTCGAGGCCCTGGCTGCCACAGTCCAAATCAGTCAGTCCCTTCTGAGTTCCAGGAAACTCTTACTTGGCTGGGCCTGGATTGCTCCGTAGAGAAACCTCCCAGGGTGGGGAGGAAGGAGGAAAAGGCTCCATGGTTCAGCAAGGGATGTTATGACCGATACAGAAAACTCTTAAGCATTTCAGTGGGTGCTGTTATGAATTCTGGCAAGCGATTTATTTGCTTTCCTGTTTTGCCAGGGGGCAATTATTTAAATGTGAGGTCAAAATTGCATTGGAGAGGGCGGGCTTAAATGGGAAGAAAGCTTTCAGTTGACCCAACTTCTGCCTCTGTATATTTAAAGCAGCCGGGCATTAATCCTGTTGAGTCAGAATTTTCTCGATGGTGAAATTGTTAAGCAGTGGTGGTGAAATTATTCATACCCATCTTCCTCCTTCAGCAGAGTGGAATTTGACTTGATAATAAGTGCTGTCCTGTGAAGAGTCGCCACCACAGGAGGCCACTCAGTCACTCCCTACCATCACTCCAGGGAATGTTCCCTCAGAATTGAGTCATGTGACTTGGCCAGGCCGTTATGCTGCAGACCCATCTCCTAGGCCGTCTTCATTTTTGTCATCATATGAGAGTCACGTTTTGGTAATAAAGGAAAATTATCATGAGGAAAATGGGCTTCTAATGGTTTAATAATGTTTCTCAAAGGCTCTAATCATATTATTCTTGCTTTCTGCTTCCTTCTGCCCCATTGATAGAGGTCCAGTAGTTTTTTGTTTTGTTTTGGGGGCACACCTGGCAATGCTCAGGGGTTACTTCTAGTTTTGCCCTCAGGAATCATTCCTGGTAGTGCTGGGGGACGATATGGGATGCCTGAGATCAAGCATGGGTTAGCTGCCTGCAAGGCACGCACCCTACCTGCTTTACTGACTCCCTAGCACAGTTCAGAAGTTTTAAGCTGTAAGATTCTTCCTACTTAGGCAGGAACATGCCTAAAAATTTAAAAACCTTGTGTCAGGACTTGGATAAGGATTGGCTTTTGCAGTACTATGGTGTGCACATAAGTAGATGCTCCCTAAATATATTTTGGTGGATGTTGCTTGGAAATGAGAGATTTTTTTTTCTCAGTATTTCTAAGGTAGTCTTCATTTTTATTATGTTAAGTATCATAAATAATAAAACATCCAAGAGAATCTACATCTAAACATAAGCCTATCTCTTTTTATACCCATATAGTGCTCAGGGGTCAATCATGGCTCTACAATAAGAATCACTCCCAGCAGTGCCTGAGATACCACACGGATGCTGGGGATTGAACCTGCGTCAGCGTGTGCCAGGCAAGCCCCTACCCTTTGTGCTATCACTGCAGCCCTTAAACCTACATCTTATGTACAAATACAATATAGAAAATCCTTACTCCACCTTTTTCATGGTGTAAGCTTAAAATAATATGGTCACTACAATGATAGACTAAGAAAATATCTTGTCATCATAGTCAGCATTGCATGATCCCCTAAAGGTGTTGTTCAGAGAAACTGAACTTTTGCCCTTAGGGCTTAAAATCTATTTTCATAGATGAATAAAAGACAAAATTGACTACATTAAAAGTTGATTCTAAGCCAAATGAAAGGTTTGAGGGATATTTTTACAAATATTAGTTAATTCCTAATTTTGACAGCACTACAATATATTATCTTGGTATTTGGTTAGACTTAGGTTATAAGACACACTGAGGGATTTCTACTACCTAATTGCAAGATGAGTTATTTGTGACTCTCTACACGCAAAAGGGTCTCTAACTCTGGCACAGCTCTTTCCAACTTTGCTCTCCAGCTTTACAGACACAATGTTAATTATCTAGGTAGTGTCATCATTCACATATAAGTATGGGGGAAAGGTTTGTGGATTTACTGCAGCAGAGATAATAAGGCAAAGCGTTATGAATAAATTCTTGGATGTGGAAATGAGAGATTTTTGAATTCTTCTTCCAAAATTCTTTATATTCTCTAGTTTTTCTTGTATTGGAACCTGTGTGGATCAGAAAGTATATACACACCCAGTTTGGGAAGAGGGAAAAAACAGGTGATGGAGAGATATCAAAATGATGGATGGCAGAGAGTCTAAACGCCTTTAATTTTAGATTAAAATTCTACAGTGAATGTCTGTTGCAATTTTGTGGGTTTTTTTTGGGGGGGGGTTTACACCAACAGTGCTCAGGGCTTACTCCTGACTCTGTGCTCAGGTATCACTCCTGGTGTACTTCAAGGATCACATGGGGTAGTCCAGATTGGACCCCAATTGGATCCCTACCCACTGTATTCTTGTTCTGTCTCCCACGTTGCTTTCTCTATAATTACATAGCCAACACCAGCAAGTCTCATCTACAAATTACAAAATATTTTATACCAAGGCAGACAATATTTACTTTTCTGGGATTCTGGAAAACTTTGAATCCTTTTCTTGGACGGTCTACACACAGAATTTCGTATAGAATTTCAGTTGCACATCCCAAGTAGTCCATGCAAGGATCACTTAAAAAGCGGGTAGGGTGTTTGCCTTGCACGCGGCCAACCCGGGTTCTAATCCTAGCATCCCATATGGTCCCCTGAGCACTGCCAGGGGACTGAGTGCAGAGCCAGAAGTAACCCCTGTGCATCACTGGGTGTGACCCAAAAACCAAAAAAAAATTCCAGATTCGGAAGCACTTTCAAAAGGAAGAAATTGGCACCCCAAAAGGGGCTGGCTGCAAATGAAGGTATGGAAGGATCGATCATGAGTTTTGTGCATTGGCATCATGGTGGATCTAGCTATGGATTGAGTGGCACAGCCACTTGCACCAGACCGTGCAAATCAATCAGGATGCTGTTGTAAAAGGGGAGGTTTTTTTCATTGCTTATGAAATCCCCAGTGATCTGGTTTTCAACTGTCATATTCCTTTATAGACCAAGACCCAAGGCACAGAGAAACAGTGGGGATGGGGAGTGAGGAAAGCCATGAGGGAGAAACTGAGTCAGTAGAAAAGGAGTTTAGGTTTGTATCTGTGTAAATGAACCCCCCACAACCCCTAGTTTGTCAGCAACAAAGACAAACCAGCAGGAGGTTTGATCCAGGGCCTGGAAGCAGCTGGATATTGGTTCAGAATCACAAGAGATTAGTGAGAAAGCTATCGACCCAGGGGTTCAGCTTGAGTGGAAAATGTGCTTCCACATTGAGAGATTGGATTCTCTTAGTCTGAGCTGGATAATGTACTGGAGAGGAGATGTACTTTTTTTTTCCTCTAGAAAATGGGTTTTATTGTGGGGCTGGAGAGATAGTACAGCAGGTAAGGCATTTGCCTTGCACGCGGCCGCTCCAGGTTCCATCACCAGCCGTCCATATGGTTCCCTTAGCCCATCAGGAGTGATTCCTGAGTATGGAGCCCCAGAATAATCCTTGAGCATTGCTCGCTGTAGTCCCCAAACCAAAAAATATATAAATAAATCCACCAAAAAGCCCCAAATCCAAAACTCACACCATGTTTTATTGTATGATAGTGCTCTAGCTCTCCTGTGTGCAGTTTCTTCCAGAGGCATTTGCAGATGATGAGAGATAACATTGGAAAACGGGAATATTATATGAAGATTTGAGGGAGTCCTTGCTCACACTCATGGGGTGATGCACATGCACTTTGAATTGAGTACCTTTAGGGAGTTCTTGAGAAAATATCTGTGGACACATTTAGTGGGGAGATTAGTTGGGGCTCAAGGAAAGAAGGGATGGAGAGAGATTGCCTTGCTTTGGAGAAAGTCTGGAACAGGAAACAGTTGCCAGTGCCAGTGAATTTTGCTTGACTTAACTTTCTTGCAGGTTTAATTTGAATGCCCGAGCAACACAATTTTCTACTCCTACGCTTGACATTTCTTCATGTAGGTGTTTCTGGTCCTCCGAACATTTCATTATTTGTGTGAATTTCCCAGAAGATCCGTTAATGAATGATGATTCTTGTTATTAGAGTGAGTGTTCGTTCAATAGTAGGACTCCTACTGTGTGCATTTCAGCAAGCATTTTTCCACCTGTGGTCGTCTTGCACAATTGGAAGAGGCAAGAAATATCCATGCTGAGAATGAGAACTAGAAGGACAGTGGAGTTTTAGCTTGCTCATTTGATTGGGCTAAATATCATTGCAGGAGTTGAGGCCAAAGTAGTGTAAAAGACAGATTTCAGTTACCAGTCTTTTTTCCAGTGGGGTGGGGTGGAAAGAAGGAAATGGACTAGCAAAGGCCTTGGGTGGGTGGGTGGGTGGATTGGGTGCTAGGATGGGGAAGGAAGGACAAGTTCTGGGTTTGAGGGGAAAGGTAGCAACAGAGTAGGAGGGAGTGGCCATTTGTATTATATGGGCAGCTTGGTGAAGTCTGGGGTGGGGCTGGGGGAAGAACTAGCCAGAAGGTTTAGGATCAACAAGGTGGGATAATATGGCTCATTAGGACACCTGCCAAATGTGGTTGGAGGCCAGGGTCTGGAGAATGGAGGTGGAGACCAGATCATAAGGGGTTTTATAAGCCATGCAAAAACAGCTTGAGCTCCCTCCTCCCTGCAGACCAAAGAGAGGTAAACAAAGGAATACTGTGATCCAATTTATGTTTCATCAAAACGTAACCATTTGGGATCAAATTAACCATTGAAAAGGTGTCAGAACTAAATTAAGTGCAGATCGCCTGGCAGGGAAACATCCAGGCTAATTTAATCTTGGTCACACCAGGCTAGATTCAAGTATTTGCTTTCCCCCAGCCCTCTTTGAAAGAAAACCTCTCGGGCTAAACAAGAACTCTAAATTTATTTGCCTCAGTAGTTTTGTACGTAACTCTAATGAGTAGTTTTCCATAATTCATCCAGCATATTGCTTCTGGAAAATGTAGACAATGGGGCAAATTTTCAGCCTATGCTGTCATTTTATGGATTAATTTCCATTAGCACTGACCTTCTGGCTTGCAGCGCATAAATAGGAGTAAAACATCTGTTCGTGTCATTCCCCCTACTTAAAAACCTCTGCTTGTTTCTCTTCCCCTGCACTAGGAAACAGTCCAAACTCATTGCCTTGGCATATGGGACTCTCCATAAACATGCCTTTCCAGCTCATCCCAGCCTCTTCTACATATTCAGTATAGCCACACACCTGCTGAGCATGGACTTTGGTTCCTCCATGTCATTGCTGATACCTTCTTTCCCCGTAATGCCTTTATTGATGTCACCTGCAGTGTCACTTAATCCCTTAAAAGGACAGCTCAAATTCTACCTCCTTTCAGCATCTCCTTCAGTGGAATGAATCTCTCTCACTTCA
Organism: Sorex araneus; assembly: GCF_027595985.1. Classification (NCBI taxonomy): domain Eukaryota; kingdom Metazoa; phylum Chordata; class Mammalia; order Eulipotyphla; family Soricidae; genus Sorex; species Sorex araneus. Next base: position 117,786,454 of record NC_073313.1, read on the forward strand.
TCCCCATGTTCTTTCCCATGCTCTAATAGCTAGAAGTAGCTCTGTTTAGAGTCTTTCTTAACTCTTAGACCTGTGGGTTTGCAAAGAACTTTGTTCCTGGCACATGATTACATGCCCAATATTGTTAGCACTGATATTTGTGTTTGGATGTTTGTTTGTTTTTGGGAACCATACCTGGCCATTATCTGGGATTACTTGCTATGCTGAGGAATAGCTCCTGCAGAGCTTTGGGAACCCTGTGTGGCTCCTGGGATCAAACCCAGGTTGGCTGTGTACAAGGCATGCATCTTCTTTCTCCAGTCCTGTACTTTTGTTCCTAAGATCTCCAGAAGCATCCTTAGGAGATGACCAGGTAACAAACTTTACTTTTGCACAGGGCTGGTGTGTTGAAGCAATGAACACACAGTGAAGGATACTCAACCAGGGACTTCCAGAATTCCAGGAAAAATAGCAGGGTTTAGCATGGGAATTTGTCTCTTAGGAAGTATTGTAGGGGTTTTTTTTTGGATGAAATTGAAACTGGGTGAGGTTTCTTCTTCTCTAATTATCTTTGTTGAAATTGTAGAAATAGTTGTCTTTGTTTTTTTGGTTGAAACCATTGGTAGTATGCTCACATATATGTGCAGCTATCGCTACAATCAATTTTAGAGCATTTCAGCACATTTAAGTCAGTCAACCAACTTTTTATAAGAGTCAACAGCTAAGAGTATTCTTTCCAATATAATCCCTGGTGATTGCTCTCTTGACATAGGGAGGGAATTGACTTAAAGAAACACTATATAGGTGAGTGTTTTGGTGTCAGGTATTAACCTAGGAACTTACACATTGAATGAGCTCCTATGACTGAGCTATAGTCTCTGTTCCACCAAGTACTTTTTGTTTCAGAGGAAGATGTATAGATGAATGACTAGTGGATAACCCAAGGGAGACTGGTCTAATTAAACATCCTTCCCTAAGAGTAGAACTCCTCATTGGGTCCCACAAAGCCTGAGTGACATGGACAGGATATGGAGAGATGAATTTCTGAATGAATGGGAGATAATGAAATAATTCAAATATGAAGAGAAGAGTAGCTCCTGAACTTGACTACCTTGGACTAGAGCAACGTAAGGGTAATTAGACACTGCACAAGATGTACTAGGGTTAATAGGACAGTAAAATGCAAGCATGATCAAGAAGGGCTTTGGAAGCCATCTATAGGTTCCTACCATATCTCACTACAAAATTCTGAAATCTAACTAAAGACATACAGGTAGTTAACCATGAGTGGATACATAGGGTTAACAACCATAACTTCACTATCTACAGTTACAACAAGAGGTGGGGAATCTGACATTTAATTTTTTTAATATTATTATTTTTGTATTCAAATTTGCCATGTTTTCTTTATTTAAACATGATTGGTTACAAAGTTGTTCATAATACAGTTATTATGGGCATTCAGTGTTCCAACTCCAATCCTACCACCAGAGTGACCTTACCTCCATTGTCCCCCACTTTCCCAGCCACCCCCAAGCCTGCCCCTTTAGCAGGCACACAATAATTTATTTTACATTGTTTATTACAACTAAATGGCTCATGGAATTAGAAAAAATACTTCAGTAGAAAATGATTTGTGAAAATTGTCACATTTCACCACTGGGTCCTTAAGTTCTTGCCTGTGGATTTACTGAGCTGATTGTGGCTAGTTAAGCCTTCTTTGTTTTCCTTTGTTGAGTTTAGTTGGCTTCTATGTTACTTTCCCATCTAACTTGGTGGGCTCCTACTAGGCTGTAAGTATTGTAAGAATTGGAGGTGTTGAGTGACTTGAAGCCGCAGGATCTGTAGAACTGGGGCAGTGGGTGAGTCAACATGGTTGTGAGATATCGGCATGGCTGCTTGGATTTCTGGAGGTACAGGGGTATTCGGGGTAGGCTGTCCATCCCCACTCTGAGAAGACTCTACAGTTTTCAGCCTGAAAACCAATGTATCTGGAGTTTTCGCTCTTAGGTGTCTATAGTTGAGATTAAGTGTGAGGCAGTGGGATTGGGCCATTGGTGTGGTGGCAGCTGTGGGTGTGAGTGCAGTTGCCTGGCTTCAGCAGGGCAGAGAACCAGCCTGCCAAAGTCCCTAGGGTGCCCCAGAGCTTGCAGCAGGAGACTGTTTTATCCATGAAGTTCAGTAGCTTGTCTTACTGGTGGGTTAGTCAACATAGTGGCAGTGGTGGATTGTGGGCTGCATCTGACATTCTAAAGAGGTAAAATCAAGTAAAGGAAAGGGGCTATTTATTTACATTATTTGTGGCTTTACACCTATGAGACATGTGCTATACCTACCACTGAGCCACATTCCCCGTCCTGTTTACTTAAAAAGAATATATTATCCCCCAAAATGGTAGAGATGGAAAATTCTAGAAGGTTTAAAAAAGGCAGCATGGAAAGTAAACTAGAGACTAAACATGATGGCCACTCAATACCTGTATTGCAAACCACAACATCCAAAAGGAGAGAGAGAGAGAACAAATTGGAATGCCCTGCCACAGAGGTGGAGTGGGGTGGGGGGATGGGATGTGGGGTGGGAGAGATACTGGGTTCATAAGTGGTGGAGAATGGACACTGGTGGCGGGATGGGCTCTCGAACATTGCATGGGGGAAAAACAAGCATGAAAATGTGTGAATCTGTAACTGTACCCTCACTGTGACTCACTAATTAAAAAATAAATAAATTATTAAAAAAATAAAAAAGGCAGCATGACCAGTAATAGACCCTATATAACTGATGATGGAAAAGAAAAACATATGTAGAAAGGTATACTTTTGACCCCCTTGTGGTTGGTTTCTAAAATGAGCTCACCAGTTTTATTTCCTCTGTTATCAGGAGAAAATTGATGGGCTAGTAAGAGATGATTGAGTCCAGTATGGAAAGTAATGTGTGTAGATTTGAAGGTTAACACACTTCTGTACCTGAGTAGGCTTCTTTTGTTGTGTTCAAATGCTGTACAGAAACAAACTTTTATGTTTTCATGAAAAGTTAGTGATTTCACTTACTAAAGCCACATGCCTATATAGAATGTTCATGCACATTACATTTTTTTTAGGTTGGGGCTGGAGAGGTAGTACAGGGGTTAAGGCTCTTGCCTTGTATATGAATGACCCCAGTTCAATCCCTGATACCACATATGATCCCCAAGCACTGTAAGGAGTGATTCCTAAGTGCAGATCTAGAACTAAGCCCTAAGCACTGCTGACTTTGGCCCACAAACCACTCCCCCACCATGTAGGGTGAAGGAAGTGGCTCTGCAGTAGGGCACCTGCCTTGCAATTGTGAGTCCTTAGGTTCCATCCATGGGAGTGCCAAAAAAGCTGTGTATGTATGTAATGGTTATGTTATAGAACTCAAAAAATGTCAGAGATTTTTTACAGTGTTACAAGTGTACTGTGGACATCAAGATGCCGGTTATAAATTTGTTAATAGACAGAAAATGAGTTCAGTTTAATTTCTCCTTGCATGAATGAATGATCTACAAGAAGATTGGGTATCAATGTAACTTGTTAAATTTCTCTGATTTGTTAGAATGCCTTTATTATAACTAATGTGTATTTTTTGTCAATAATGAATAATGTGGTGAATAGAAAGTGTTCTTGTCGTGGTAGAAGGGTCCTTTTTGCCATTATCTCAATGTCTTCAAGCTTTTTCACCTTTACCTCACATTGTCTTACCTTTGAGTCATTTTAATGACTATCAGCACAAAGTGAACATGAAAAGGAAAACTTGAATGCAAACTAATTTTGCTATTTGTCAGCGAGCATATTAAGAAAAAAATAATTACTGACTGTTTAAAATGAAGTTTAGGTGTTGTAGAGTTTATTCAGTTCTATTCATTTGTAGATTATGTAGATCCGGAGGTTTGGAGCCCCACTCTTGGCTGTATCTTGGAGACTATGTGGTGTCAGGGATCAATCCTGGATTTCCCACATGCAGGGCATGTGCTCTAACCCATTGAGTGCTCTCACTAGCCCTTCACTGTCACTGTCACTGTCATCCCGTTGCTCATCGATTTGCTCGAGCTGGCATCAGTAACGTGACCCCAGGTGAGACCACAAATAGTGTGGTCTCTATTGTGAGACTTGTTATTGTTTTTGGCATATCGAATACGCCACAGGTAGCTTTCCAGGCTCTGCCGAGAGGGGCGAAGTAATGGATCCCTGGTTGGCCATGTGCAAGGCAAACGTCCTGCCTGCTGTGCTATCACTCCAGCCTCACCAGCCCTTATCTATCTAAATCAGTTAACTATAATGTTAAAAAAAACTCCTTTTAAAAAATTCTCCTTTCTCTCGCTCTGTCATTTTTCTTTTTGCTCTTTGGGCCACGTCCAGCAATCATCAGAGGTTACTCCTAGCTCTGCACACAGGAATCAGTCCTATTGGTGATCATGGGACCATATGGGATGCCGGGGATCAAACCCATGTATACAAACTCCAGTCACTGCAACGCAGCTGCATGCAAGGCAAATGTCCAACCACTGCTCTGGCCCCTCTTGTTTTTGTTGCTGCAGTGACAGGGGTTTGTACACACGTGGTTGTGGTGCTCACTAAAGGTCACACTATTTGTGGTCTCACCTGGGGTCACGTATTTCAGTTTGGATGCTCACACACATTTGGTTGCGGTGTGCCAGAATTAGCATACTTTTTTGTTGTGGACTTAGGGATCCTAAATGACAGTGCCATCAGGAGCATGATCTGTGTATGTGCAGAGGTACTGGGCATTCAACTCATAGTCTTAACACTTGTGAAGCAGCTGCTCTGCCAATGAGCTAATCCCATGCTCTGGTTGTTGGCCAATTTTGAGCTACCAGTAGGCTTAATTTTGTGATTAAACATGTAAATTCTCCGTGGGGCCTTTTTTGTGGGGCATACCTGGCAATGCTCAGAGAGAACCATGTGGCGCTAGGTGTCAAACCTGGGGCTCCTGTGTGCAAAGCATGTGCTCTATGCCTCTGAGCCGTCTACCCAGCTCTCTGAGGCATTCTAAAAATAGAATAAATATAATGTAAATTGATTTGATATAACTAGCTAAGTCAACTTGGTAAAGGGGCATCATTTGGCATTTAAAAATATTTGGGGATTGATGCAAACCTGGAACATTGGTGGAGGGAAGGTAACATTGACGGTGCGATTGGGGTTGGGTTATTGTATGCCTGAAACTGTTATGGGTAACATAACAAATAATTGTGCTTTAATTTAAAAACTATAGATAAAAACTGTATCACTGTATCACTGTCACTGTCATCCCATTGCTCATCTATTTGCTCGAGCAGGCACCAGTAATGTCTCCATTGTAAGACTCGTTGTTACTGTTTTTGACACATTGAATACGCCACAGGTAGCTTGCCAGGCTCTGCCGTGCGGGTGAGATACTCTCAGTAGCTTGCTGGGTTCTCTGAGAGGGACGACGTAATCGAACCCAGGTTGTCCGCTGCAAGGCAAACGCCCTATCCGCTGTTCTATTGATCCAGTCCACAAATGACATAAAGGAAAGAAAAAAGCAACATAGGATTATTAGTGCTTGATGGAATGGTGTGTGCCCCAGGGGTCCTGTTGTCTTGCATGTTTGTCGACCCGGGTTTGATCCCCAACATCTCATATGACCCCCGAAGTACTTCCTGAGTAATTCCTGAGTGCAGAGCCAGGAGTAACCCTGAGCATTACCGGGTATGGGCCCTCATCCTCCCCCCTCCCCCCCCAAAAAAAAGACTTTAAAATCTGTGTTGAGCCAGGGAGTTAAGTATAGGAGTTAATGTGCTTGCCTTAACATAGCAATCCCGGCTGGATTCTCTCCCCTGCACTACATGGAGAAACCCCCCAGTATAGAGCCAGGAATAGCTTCCAAGCACTGGCAGGTGTGACCCATTTCTCCCCCCAAAATCTGTGTCACAGGTACGGTAAAACTATAAAAATAATAAAAAATAAAAAGTATAAAAATAACTTAAAAACATGGGCATGTGGTACTGGGGATTTGAACCCATGCCTGCAGTCCTTGAAGCTTTCTACCCAGCCCTGAAAATTCATTCAGAAAACCATGTAATAACAAAGACCTGCCCATCCGTCTCCTGTGTGCTTCCATTTTAGCTTGGAAGGCACACCTAGGAGTCAGCCTGAGTGCTTTATCCCTCATGAAGCACAAGTTTCTGGCTGTATAGTTCTCACGGCTCTCTTCTAGGTTCTATGAAGAATCCTGAGATGAATTAGACACGGTCCTTTGACAATACCTTACTATTGTTTTTTTTGGTAATCTGATTCTTACCTTCTTGAAGCTGAATCTGCCAACTCCTTTTCCTAAAGTAAAAGGCCTAAGGTGCTTAGAAATGCAAAACTTCTTATCCAGTTACATTGCATACTCACTTAGCCTGTCATGCTCAGCATCATCCATCCCGGTGCACTGCAAAGGCTCTGACGTTGGTCAAAATGAAAATCAGGTGGCTGGGACAATAATACAGCAGGTAGGGCACTTGCTTTGTATATGACTGACCTGGGCTTGATCCCGGACACCTGATATGATCCCCTGAGTACTATCAGAAATGATCCCTGAGTACAGCACCAAACACTGTTGGTTAGTCCCCCCCAAAAAATATATTTAGGATTTGCTAAAACTTACTCAAAATTCACTCAGGGAAATCAAATATAGCCGGTTTGATGATGTAGAAACATTCTAAGTTACTTCAGTTTATGTGTATCATGCTTAAGAGAGTTGGCTCTGGAGTCAAGAGATATAGGCTTTAGTTGCAGCTTCAGGGACTGAGGAGAGCCTATAAATGACTGGTGCTCTTCCTTTATCTGTGGGACCCTAGATTCGATCCAGGATTCCATGTGCCCCTCCTAGCAATACCAGGAGCATCCCCTAAGCAACAAGTCAGAGTAACCTCGGCATGCGGCCAAAAAAAAAAAATGTGCAGCTCTACCAGTGTTTGACATAGAACCTACCTGCAGCTCGTCTGTACAATGGGTATAATAAAAACTCTTCCCTTGGGTTCTTGACGTCATTAAATGAGATCATAGGCACCAAATGATTAACTTGGCAGATAAGAATCCTCAAATGTAAGTGGTGGAGAAAGCAGAGTAGGTCCTCAGATAATACTGTTTTCATTTAACCTGAATGAGAAGTCATGCAATTCAACTAGGGTGGAATGAAAGATCTTCAAGACAAGAACAAATACCGGATGTTTTGTTTAATCTGTGGTTTATAGAATAACACGTCTAGGGAATGGAAGGTATGGGTGGGCAAAACATTGGCCCTAGATTACAGAAACAGAAAGGCCACGGAAGGAGAGAAATGGAGAGAAATGGAGGGCACAAGAAGAAGAGGCCTGGAAGTAACTTAGGGGCAAAGGCCAGGGACCTTGGACTGTGGTATAGAGGTGAGGGTTCTGTATAAAGCTAAACCACTAGAACCAGCAGGTAAAGAATGTGACCCAAATTACTAGGGTGAAGCTTAAAAATATATCTGCCAAGGAGTCAGGGTGGAAGGTGAGAGGGAATTGTTCCTTGTACAGAGAGGGTCACAGTATACCTGAAACTCGATTTTAAACAACATTGTAAATCATGGTGTCTAAATAAAAATGTTTCAAAGTACCTGAATGAGAGCAAAGACTGATTCTGGTCAGGGCCACGATAGGGGGCATCTCCCTAAGTGTATGGGGGTTTCCTCCAGCATTTCATTTATCGCCATGTCTCAGCGGTCCCCAGAGGCTTTTGTGTATGCTTGGTCTATGATGGAAGGGTGTCCTGTACCCTGGGCTGTGAACATGGCTTCAGCCATCTGAACTTGTTCTTCATGAACTGGAATAAGTGAGTTGGAAAGGGCATGAATGATCAGTTACACTTGGAACATTTGTGCCATTTTGAACCACCCTTACAGTCTGGATCTGGCTCTTCTTTTCCATCTGTGCTTGACCAGGCACTAGCATAGGTCCTGCACTTTATAGCAACTTGGGCTTTCAGAAAAATTTAGTCATGTTTTTGTGACTTGTAGCCTGTTGTAGAAACTTGACTTTTTGTAGGGGCAGGGGCAGGGTTGGGGGCCATTCCTGGTAATGCTCCTTGGCTACTCCAAGCTCTCTGTTCAGAGTTAATGCTGAGAGTGGGGGGCATGCAAGGTTGGGGATCACAGCAGAACCTCCCATAATTCCCCTCCACCACACACACAACTTTTGTTTATAGCAATTAGCATAGGGAAAAATTGGTTTTTTTAGACCATATCATTTTGCTTAAAGTCATGGTTTCCTGTTGGCAATGAGGACTTACTATGCAAGACACTGTTTCCTCTCGTTTTTTATGACCTGTCAAGGAGATTTAATATATAAGCCACCCATAAAGCAGTAAGGTGTTTGTACAAATAGATTCACGGTGATAGTAAAGACAATAAAAGCTGTAGCTGATAAAGTTTGCGGCTGTGAAAGGAGGAAGCAAATCCAAACAGGTCGTATATTGGGAATGATCACCAGCCAAGCAAGATCCAAGAGTCTTATGAAAAGTAAGCTTTACTCTTTTGGTTGTTTGCTTTCAGAAAGCCCATTGCCTTGAATGCGATTTGTAGGTAAATTCCTATCTCAAGATATTTTCCGAAATAGAACTTTGACTAAAATATGTGTATGACTCTCTTGCCAAGTTTGTTTGTCCTGAGAAGATGGCCTCCCCTTCCCCTAGAACGATCCTCAGATTATAGTAATTTGTCTCCAGTTTTTGAAATTCCTACTGAGAAAGAGAACACATAGGCTGGAATGATAGTATAGCAGGTACAATACTTGTCTTGCATGTGGCCGACCAGGTTTGGTCCTCTGAGCACTTCCAGAAGTAATTTCTGAGTGCAGAGCCAGGAATAACTCCTGAGCACCATTGGATGTGGCACAAAAACCAATAAAAATAGAGAACAAAATGAGTTAGTAAAGTAAGTAATCCTATGGTTTAGAGAATATAGGGCCATAATGGGGGCTGGAGCGATAGCACAACGGTTGAGTGTTTGCCTTTCACGTGGCCGACCCGAGTTCGATTCCTCCGCCCCTCTCAGAGAGCCCGGCAAGCTACCGAGAGTATCGAGCTCGTGCGGCGGAGCCTGGCAAGTTACCCGTGCGTATTGGATATGCCAAAAACAGTAACACTAAGTCTCTCAATGAGAGATGTTACTGGTGCCCGCTCGAGCAAATCTATGAGCTATGGGATAACAGTGACAGTGACCAGGGTCATAATAAAGTAATCTAATCATAAATATTCTCTTTCTGGTGGGGGTCTCCTGGTTGTGCTGAGGGCCTTGTGGTACTAGGGATGCAATCCAGGGCTCTGGTATGTAAAGCCTGTACTTCCTGCCTATTGAACCAGTCTCATCTTACAGTCTGGATATGACTATTTTTTTTTAATCTCTGAAGGACCAGGCACTAATGTAGGACCTGCACTTCAGTGGCAACTTGACAAATAATGCTATAAAGCCAATTTGCTTTATGTTCTATGCTGCGGGAAATTGCCTGCCCCCCGTGGCCACTTTGAGTGAAAAATATTATTTTAAGGTATGCTCTGGGGAGAAAGCACTCCGAACCCAGTTAGAAATCTCTGAAACAAAGGGGGAGCCAAATGTTTCCTCCCCACAGGGGGAGGCTTGGAGTAAATCCCCAAGGAACAGAGGTAGGGGAATGATGGGAAGGAGAGACTCATTGAGTCAACCCCTCTTTTAAATATGTTTCGGCTTTCTTGAGACTTGTTCTGTTCTTTTCCATAAGGAGATGTTCCAGAGGCCCCTAGGTCCAGTAACTGGCACCACATGGACCCCCCCAACCTGGGGGGCACTGAACTGAGAATAGCCTTCCACTAACAAAGCAGATAAAAGGTTTGGATGCCATAACAACTGTGGTTTGATTGGAGTGCTGTAAAACTGAACAGCTTACTCTGGAACTGAATCATTCTCTTGCTTCGGTTGCTGGCAACTGTCTCTGGCACTGAAATTTACTTGGGAGAAGGGCATAATTGTGGTGGGAGTGGAGGGAGATTTTTGAGTTGACCCTGTAACCCCTCTGCTAAGCTTTGCCTGCCTGGTTTCCCTCCATGTGATACAGGAGGGGTTCTGTGGAGCCAGGATTCCTTTTCAACTTGCTAAAGAGACATTCTTAGAATTCTTAAGGATAGCAGAGTTTCTAAAGTCAAAGATTTACCAGCGAACCAACGACCTTTGGTGTAGTATCTAAGATTGATACCAGCTTTTTTTGGGGGGGTTGTGGGTTACACCTGCTGGTGCTCAGGGATTCTGGCAGGGCTCAGGGGGATCATATGGGGTACTGAGGATTGAATCCAGATTAGCAGCATGCAAGACAATTGCATGTAATATTGTACACTTGCAGTACTATGTCTTAGGTCCCTATTAGTGTTCTTAAGTGAAATGGAAGTAAATAGGTTTCTAATAGCAGAAAGAGGTAGACTACTAAAATTGCACTTTAGTTTAAGGTATATAACAATAATGAGATATTTCTATACACAGGAGATAGAAGATTACAATAAGTCTAGTTGTCTTCCATCATTATACAAAAATGGTGTTTTTTGTTTTGGTGATGTTTAAGGGCTTTTCCCATCTAGTTGGTTTTGGAGTTGCTACCTGTGGTATTTGGGGGGACCCTGTGGTTTCGGGGGTGGAACCCAGGGATACTGCCTGCAAAGCACCTGTTCAGCCATTTGAGCCATTCCCCCAGCCCCCATACATTTTTTCCCTCTTCATTTTGCCACTGATGCTGCTGCTGTTGTTGAGATGATCAAGTATTTACACACACTTGGATGTGGTGCTCGCCACGGTCACACACTTAACTTGTCAAGTCCCCCTGATTTTTGCCTCATTAAAGTTCATGAGAACTTTTAATATTTACTCATTTGGCAGATTTAAAAATACACACTGCAGTATTATTATAATGTGTGCTTTTTTACATCAATGTTTAGGTGATTGAAAGATACATGCATGTACCTATTTACTATTTTAAGATTATATGCATGATACTGTATATTTTAGGTTTTTTGAGTCAGACCCATTGGTGCTCAGATTTTATTCCTGGCTCTCTGCTCAGGTATCACACCTGGAGGTGCTTGGGGTACCATATATGGTGTTGGCAATTGAATTGGGTCAGCTATATGCAAGGCAAGTATCTTAACCACAGTACTGTGTCTCTGGTCCATATATCTATTATTTAAGATAGCAATTTATATTGATACATAAGCTATATATGGAGTATATATATCACTGTATCACTGTATCACTGTCATTCCGTTGTCATCGATTTACTCGAGCTGGTGCCAGTAATGGCTCCATTCGTCCCAGCCCTGAGATTCTAGCAGCCTCTCCTTACTTGTCTTTGAATATAAATACATATATATATGTATATATATGTACTATGTAGAGAGTATATAGGAACCAAAACCATAAAATTTAAGTGTGTTTTTGTTTGGGGGCTATATCTAGTGGTGCTTGGGGGTTTATGCAATACGTGAGATCAAATCTGAGGCTCCCATATGCAAAACATTTGATCAGCTTTCTCTCAGACATCTCTTTGATCCTAAACCTAAGTTTTGGATGTAAGTTACTCCCAGTTAGAGTTCACTGTTTCTTCTCTTTGACCCTCTCAGCAGACTGTAATTGAATCTGTGCTGCTGAGTTTGCTCTTTTAACCACTGCCCTTTCTGATAGAAAGAAAAAGGTTATCTCAGTTTGAGGAATCCTGCATTTCTTCGCAGTTTTGAGCTTACAATATGGGGATTTCATTTAGATTCCTTCCTCAGTAATATGAGTAAGCCTGCAAGTGCCCCGAACTGAGCCACAAAGACCGACATTTTAATTTTATTTTACTAGGATTAGGGAATAACTGATTAGTTTTCCATGATAGAGATGATAGAAAGCTTACTGTCTTTGAATTGAATGTATTTTAATGAGGAAGAAATACAATTTGAAGAAAAGGGGGAATTAGATGATACTACAGAAGGCATGGGGAAGATCAGGAAGATTGTATGTGAACAGGATATGTTTGACAAACAGCTAAGAAAAAATAAAAGTATCAGGACTTGGAAGAGCTGGCTTTATCTGCTCTGTTCCCAAGTATAGACAGTTGCACTGAAACCTCTCACAACCTTTCTTTTTGTGTAAAGTTGAATGCCATAATTTCCTTCCTTGAACCAGTTTTGGTAAGAAACAGGTAAGAAATGTTTTTTGTTCATGCTGGTATTGATGGTGGTGGTGCTGGGAACTGAATCCAGGGCCTCATATGTGCAAGTCATGTCCTGTCATTGAGCCCTGTTCTTGGATAAGAAAGTATTGTGTTTTGGTTTATTTGGGGACCATACCCTGGACATGCTTAGTGACTTTTCCTGACTCTGTGCTCAAAAGTGACCCCTGGTGGGGCCTGAGGGACCATATATGATATCAGCAATGGAACTGAGGTCAGTTGCATGTATGTAAGACAAGTGCCTTATCACCTATGGTATTTCTCTAGTTCCAAAAAGTTATTTTGTTAAGATTGCTAATTGATGGCCTGAGCACATGCTTAGTATATGGGAGAGCCAGGTATAGACTCTGATACTACATATTCCCACAGGCCCTTTTGGGAGAAACCCCTGAATAGAGCCAGGAATAACCTTGGACCACCTGTGGGTGTGGCTCAGAAAAAAAAAGTCGGTAAAAACCCAAGTGATCTTCCAGTAAACAAGCACCAAAAAGCCAATAATATTGGCAAGTTATTTCAAGAGACTGTAGGCATCCATGAATGAGCATTTTCAAAGGCAAATTGTTTGTTTGTTCTTCACAGTGAAAACGGAGTTGATTCCAAATTTAGGTTGATGGTTTTCCTGTCACCGCTCAGGAAGAGTGAAACATATGCTTGCTTCTCCTAAGATAGTGTAAAAGCCATGTCTTTTACTTAACACTGCTACCAAGCTGTTTGGAAGCATATAGTGTGACCTTGCGATTATTTGCATAATGCTAAAGTACAGTTTATTGAACCCAGGTTTCTTGTTAGGAAAAATGCACAATTTCTGGCCAGTAAGTGTACAAATGGGTGTGACAGCTATACAATAACCCTGAAAGAGTCTCTTTTCCCCCCCTCTGTTTGACAGAAACTTACTTCAAGGCCATCTTGCAAATCTAATAACAAGATGATAAAGCTGAATGGGAAAGTTAAACTTGGGACTGTATTCTAGACCCAGGGCAGAGCCCCCCCCCAAATCATGATTATTCTAAAGAAAGTCAAAGGTTTTCCTTGTCCTTAAATGCCAACTGAGTGACCACAGAATTGCCTGAAAAGGAAATGGAGGGTGTGTTCTTTGGGGCAGTCCTGCTACTGCCTCTCTGTTCCACTTCCTGTTTGTTTTCTGCCGGGTAGAGAAGGGAGACTCAGACCTTGCTCTTTTTACCTTCTGACAGAAATGAAGCTTGATTACTAGAACTAGATCTTCTACTAGGGGAAGCTTTGTGGGATCTCTACCTTTTCCTGCCATCCAACCTCTCTTGAATGAAGTTGAAGGGAAGGTCTAAAGTGAAACCGCGTTCTGTAGAACACGAATGTATGGCATTCAAAACACGAGGGGCAAAGCTTAATGTTTAGAAGGCATGTGTTGTCCATTCAAAGAAGTAATGTGGGGGCAAATAAGGGAGTTGGGCCACATTCAGTGGTGCTCAGGGGCTATTCCTACCTCTGCGCTCAGAGATAACTCCTGATGGTGCTTGGGGGACCATGTGTGGTGTTTTTGACTGAGCTTAATTTTGTTGCATGTCAGGCAAGTGCCTTAACCCCTCACTATCTCTCACCTGCGAGAGAAGTGATTCATTTTGGCATGCACTTTGTCATAGGGAATGGGAAGCTGTAAGCAAGGTTTCGTTTTTTAAGTCACTTGAAGCAGGTGGTTGTGAAATGATTGTACAGAGAGATGAACAGATGCTAATTCAACAGGTTAAACATTGAAACTTGAGTGCTGTTTTTGCAATCTGTAGTGGGTGGAGAGTTGGCAGCAAAAAATGAGACTGACGTTACTTTCAGTGCACAAGGGCTGCCTTCCTAGATGGGGCCTTTGTTCATTTACTTTCTCTGAGACATTGCTAACAGGTTCCAAGTGGTAAATCCAGTCAGTTTCCTTTCATTTGGATACATAAAAACACAGTAAAATTTTCTATCAGAAAACCTGATTTTCCCAGATAGGAAGAAGAAATTCCTATTTGGGAAAATCAGGTTTTCTGATAGAATATTTTTATTCATTATTTATTCATGTGTTATTTAAAGGATTAGTCTTCTATTTCAGTTTATTTTGTACTAGTATTCACCATGGACTAGTGATAGCGCAGCGGGTAGGGCATTTGCCTTGCATGCGGCTGACCCGGGTTTGATTCCTTCGTCCCTTTCAGAGAGCCCAGCAAGCTACCGAGAGTATCTTGCCCACACGGCAGAGCCTGGCAAGCTACCCGTGGCATATTCGATATGCTAAAAACAGTAACAAGTCTCACAATGGAAACATTACTGGTGCCCACTCCAGCAAATCGATGAACAAAGGGATGACAGTGACAGTGACAGTAGTAGTCACCAATCTGATAGGGGGTGATCACCTTCATTTTATTTCATGAGTATAAAACCCCAAATTTTAGGGTTCTTTCTTTGGGGGCCACACCCTGCAGTGGTCAAGGGCTTATTCCTGGCTCTGTGCTCAGGGATCACTCTTGGCAGGCTTAGGGCACCGAATAGGATGTCAGGGATCAAATCAGGTTGGCTCTTGCAAGGCAAATGTCCTGTCTGCTGTACTATCTCTCCAACCCCTGTATCTAAATTTTTTCATTAAAAAAATTCCCCTTCCTTTTGTTGTTGATATTATTGACAGGATGGTGGGTGAGGACTGTCATGCCCATGCTTGGTTATTGTGTTTCCATGCTGCTTAACTATTTATCAAGTGATGGTGCTTTGTTACAATTAAAGGAGACCCCTGTGTGTTTCAGGGTTGAATTCTTTATTTCCTGTGCTTCTCATCCACATTATGGTTGTAGTCTCACTGGGGGTCATGGTGATGCTCACACATGGGCTTACTAGGAATCATGATTCCTGGCTGTGGTGTTCACACATCTTTTTAGTTGTATTATTCACATATAGCTAACTGCAGTGTGACTGAAAATAATTTACAGTGCCAAGGATCACAACAGAGCTTCCTGAATCACACACAGCTTATGTGGGGGAACTAGGACTTGAACTCATAACCTCATGCTTGCAAGACTAGGGTCTCTAAATCACAGCTAGTCCTCTAGGCTCTCAAAATACATTTTTAAACTTGAGAGCCAGGCATGTGCCTGAGAGATAGAATCCCATGCTTTGCATGTGTGGAACACTGTGTTCCATCACCTGGGACACCCCTTGAAGAAAACAAGTAAATTCCAGATGGAAAATGACCTATATCTTTTTCATACTATTGCCTCCTACCCAGCTTTATTTTAACTTCCTAAAAATGGTATATATTTAAAGTATAACATACGATGGGTAACTATATTTACATATTTTGAAATGATTACCAGAGTTACATTAATTAACACATCAATGTCTCACGTTCATTGTTTCTTTGGTGACAATGCTTAAACTCTAGCACTGGACTGTAGCACTGTTGTCCTATTGTTCATCGATTTGCTCGAGCGGGCACCAGTAACGTCTCCATTGTGAGACTTGTTGTTACTATTTTTGGCATATCGAATACACCATGGGGAGTTTGCCAGGCTCTGCTGTGCGGGTGGTATACTCTCGGGTGGTATACTCTTGGTAGCTTGCCGGGCTCTCTGAGAGGGACAGAGGAATCAAACCCGGGTCAGCAGCATGCAAGGCAAACGCCCTACCCACTGTACTATCGCTCCAGTCCAAATTTTATAAATTTTATTTTTATTTTATAATTTGGAGTCCATGCCCACTGGTGCTCAGGAACTAATAGTAGGGGTTCTTGGCATGCAGATGATGAAACATAGGACTCATGCATACAAAGCATACTCTGTGCAAACTCAAAATGTTTCCTCTCCTTTTCTTCCCTTTGTTTTTATTTTTATTACCCGCCGAATGTCTTTTTTTACAGTTATGAAGCTTTTATGTTTGAATTTCGGTCATACAGTGATCAAACACCCATCCTTTCACTAGTGCACATTTTCTGCCACCAAAATCCCCAGTATCTCTCTCCATCCCAGGCCTTCCCCTGCCTGTGTGGCAGACAATTTCCATAATACTCTCTACTTTGATTACATTCAATATTTTGACACCCGTACCACCATTATTATTTGGAATTTTCCCACCACCACTCAAACTTGCCGAAAAGGCCATGCTAGAAAATTTATTTTGTATTGCTTGTTGTGAATAGCATCTGGAATTCTAAAATTTTAGATAATTAGGACCTGGAGAGATCTCTGCAGCAAGCTGCTCAGTTCCAAGATTCTTTTGTGTGTCTCTAAAGCACAGCCATTAAAGAGCTTAAGTAGTAGGTGGAAGCAGTTCGTGGGAGGCATCTTAGGGTCCCATAGGGGTGGAGGGATGAGAGGGACCAGCTCCTCCCCTGTCCTGTGAGGCCTGGTGTTTGCTGCTACTGCTTCCCCATACCTGGGCTTCTCATTGGGTTCTGGAAGATGGCGGCCGCCGGGATTCCTAGGGCAGGTAGAGAGACAGCACCTGCTCCTCTCTGGAGTAGCCTGGTAAAATTGACGAAGTGCAAAATCCGGAGGCATCTCTTGCAGCGAGCTGCTCGGTTCTGAGATTCTTTTGTGTCTCTTTCTTTCCCTTTGTTGTCATTGCCATGCTTCGGGGTGGCACACACTTGTTATACTCATACACTTGGTTGTGGTACTTTAATATATATATGTCTTTAGTTGGGGAGCTTCCCAGAGGTTGCACATTTTAGTTGCAGTGCTCACTTGGCTGAGAGTTGGATACCATATGCTCTGTTGCCTTGCTGGGGAATCCCCAACAGCAGAGCCACAGGGAGCATACTTAACACAGGTGTGTGGCACTAGGGATTGAATTTGTGATTTCATGCTTGCACGTAGGCACTTTTGCTGCCGAGTCATATTTGGCTGAACGTCTATTGCCCAGAACATTTGGGGACCTCCCAGGCATTGCTTGGGTGCCTGGGAGCCACTGCTATCTTCACTCTGCCTGGGTACTCTGATGGTCTGCTGCTCTGGCCTGGTGGTGCTGTGGTGGGAGCAGGGCACGCTAGGGCTAGGGCTTTATCCAGCAGTGTCTGGCAGGACATGCAATGTCATGGAGCAAAGTCAGGGCCTCATGCAGGCAAGGAATGCATTCAGACCTTCGAGCCAGCTCCCTTGTCTCCTGCATTCCAGATTTTTTCAACTAATTTATTTAAAATTTATCTTTTTAAATTCTTGACACTTAAAATGTTTTAAGAAAAAGTATTTTATTGAATTTCAATAAGATAGGCTTGGAATCATGAACACATATGAATAGCGTTGCTTAAGAAAGCATATTGAGCCATGACTCCAATTGAACTTGGATACATCAGAGTCATCCATTAGAAGCTCACCATGTTCCAGGTAATGTTTGACTCACTGAGAATAACATCAAGTACAATCCCAGCTCTCAAATAAGCAGTGAGATCAATAGATAGTAGGTCAGTTGTGGTAAGTTCAGTGATGGAAAAGATGATAGGAGGAGACCAGGTAGAGTGCTTACTTACAAGTGTGAGGCCCTGAGTTTGATCCCCTGTGCCAGAAGAGGGTAGTAATGAGATCAAGTTTCAAGTTAATAACTTGCATGTTAGCATGTTTCCTTATGTCTGAGGAGAGGAGAGACTGCAGCAGGTAGAGAAAAGAGCCTTTGGAGATAAAGACCTGAATTTGAATTCCAGCACTGAAGGCTGACAAGTCCCTTACAAGTTGAGTGTAAGGGTTCCTCACCTGTAAAAATAGGGATACAGACTAAGCCTATCGTTATATGGTTGTTAGGAGTATGGGCAGGACAAATGCAGATAACGCATTTGGCATGGTCCAGGGCATATAGAAATGGTTCAGGATTTGGTATTATTAATAGATTATGGTTCAGGTAACTCAGATGCTTGTAACCTTAGACTAGGGACCTACCAAGGGCCAGCAGGGCTTTTATTGTCTCTGCTATCTGGAGTCTCATTCTTCAGTGCCCTGCTTAGTCGATCTAGCATGTACTATGGATCAAGTACTATGCTTGCCCCAGCTATCCTAGAACTTACTATATTCCTTGGACAGTGTACCTGGTACAGACTGGGTACATGAGCACAGATGCTTTCTTTCCCCTTGATACCCAGCTAGTAGCTCATAGTCAGTAAATAGAAATTATCAGTAGGACCAGAGAGAGTACAGGGATTAAGGAACTTGCCTTGCATGCAGCCAAATCTGGTTTTATCCCACCACTGCCTCTGGTTCCCCAACAACCAGTAGAAGTGACCCCTAAGCATAGAGTAAGGCTCTGAGTATCACCAGGTGCGTCCCCACCCTCCCTGCACAAAATAAACAGACCTGCAAATACCAGTTTTTGTTTTGTTTTGCGGGAGATTGAACCCAGGGCCTCACACATGCAAGGACCTTGCATTTCCAGCCCTATACCACATTATTTTTCATGGAATCGGTTTGTTTGTTCAATATTCTATTGACAATATTTGTGTTGAGACTTTTTGGTTTGAGGGTTTTTTTCAGTTTTGTTTTGGGGGTCAAGCCTCGTGGTCCTCAGGTTTTACTTCTGGCTTGGGGGTTTCTCCTGGTGGTGGTCAGGGGACTGTTTGGTGCCAAGGATGGAAGGTGGGTGCCCTGTATGCGAAGCTTTATTCTAACCCTTTGAGCCTTCTCCCTTTCCCAAACATTGGATTGTTTCTGATCTTTTGCTATTACCCAAATATTCTAATAAATTACCTAATATAGTTGTGGCTTGTATATAAAGGGATGTCTAGGGTATATTTCTTGAAAGGGGTATTGTGAATCAAAGAGAAATATTTGTGTACTTTTATTCCTACAAGATAGCTCTGTTGAGCTCTTGTCTTTAGCTGTGAGGGCTGAGTGTGTGTAGTGATGGAGAATATTTTTCCTCATAAATTGTCTCACTTAGGGGCTTCTGATCCATAATCCCCTCGCGAAATGTATCTATCTTTGACACAGGAATTTTTCTCTTGTGAGTTGACCATTTAACATTTTTGTTTCTGATTAAAGGAAAAAACCAAAGTCGTAGAGCCTTTGGATTATGAGAATGTCATCACACAAAGAAAGACTCAGATTTATAGCGACCCCCTCAGAGACCTGCTTATGTTTCCGATGGAAGACATATCTGTGAGTTCTTTAGCACTTCTTTAAAGCAAAAACATCCATCTGCCCTTATTTTCTTTAAATCCAGGCCAGTGGTTACAATCAGAATATTCTTTGTCTTCTAGATCTCAGTAATAAGTCGTCATCGTAGAACTGTGCCATCCACTGTACCAGAAGAGGGGGAGAAAAAGGCTCAAAGTTTGTTTGTCAAAGAGGTAAGAGGCTCAAAGTCCATCTAAAGGCATTCGCACACAGTCAACTGGAAAATGGAAAAATTTACCAGTAGATGTCTGTGTGATGTGATAGAGGATCCAGTTGATGTATTTTGACAAGTGGCATGTTCTGAGTTAATTTTGGGGGGGGCGGTTGACATAATATTGTTTTAAAGCTTCACATATTCAAAAGAACATACAAATTGAGATTTCTTGCCTTCAGTGTACTTTGGGAGACAGTTAATCCCCAGAGGAAACTTGATAGCACCAACATTTCCCAAATCAATTTTGAAAATCTGTCAGCTAAAATTTGCAATCTTTATATAAGTTATTGGTATGCTTTGCCTATATCAGTAAAGAGTTCTATTTTCTTGCAGTGCATTAAAACGTATAGCACCGATTGGCATGTGGTAAATTACAAATATGAAGACTTTTCTGGGGACTTCCGAATGTTGCCATGGTAAGTTTAAAATTCAAGGCAAAACATCCAAGGGAGAATTATTAAACATTTTGCCTCTTGAAAAACAATTTGTGAAACTTGTTGGTTATGCCTTCTAAGAAAGCAAAACCTCAAATCACCAGTCTGTTTGGTAAATACAGTATTTGTGGATCATTGAATATGCTTCAACCTTGCTCATTTGAAATTCTTTTCGACTGTGTACGTTCACTTTTTGGCTTGGGTACCACAGGCACCATAAGATCATTTTTATTTGATTCTGGATTCCCAAGTAAGCATTTTTTCAGTGGTGTCAATGAAAAAACTAAAAGATATTTGGCAGAATTTGATGAACCTAGACATCCCTTGACATAAGTACATTGCATTTTTTAAGATGAATCAGAAAAGATTAATTTGGGTTTTCTCAATGATCCTAAGAGTGCTGGGAGGTGTGGGGAGAGGCATGTGGTTCTGGGGATCAAACTCAGGACTTAGCATATGCTGAGTATATACACTTGAGCTATCTTTCTGGCTCCAGAGGACGTCTCTCTGAATTAAGCTGGAGCCAGATTTTAAAATTTTCTGCCAATTACTAGCTGGGTGACTTGTGCCAGTCATCGTCTACCAATCTCAGAGGATGTCATATGGGAAATATTTGAGGAAAGTCAGACATTGTGTAGCATTTTTGAGTTTTCTGAACACTCTTTAAGAGGAGAAAATAGGGCCAGAGTGATAGTACAGAGGGTAGGGCATTTGCCTTGCACGCGGCCAACCCTGGTTCGATCCCTGGCATCTCATATGGTCCCCCGAGCACTGCCAAGGAGTAATTTCTGAGTGCAGAGCCAGGGTGTGAGCATCACTGGATGTGACCCCCAAAAGAAAAAAATCTAAAAGAGTCGTGATTTGAAAGATTTTTAAATTATTTAAATTATTTAAAAGATTTTAAAATCTAAATTATTTAAATTATTAAATTATTATTTAATAATTATTAAATATAATAATTATTATTTAATAATTATTATATTTAATAATTATTAAATTGTTATTTAATAATTTAAATTATTTAAAAGATTTTTAAATCTAAAAATCTAAAATCTAAATAAAGTCGTAAAGATGTCCTTTAAAACTAAAACTGAGGGGCTGGAAAAATGATAGGGGAGAGGGTAAGACTCTTGCACATGATTGGCTAGGTTTAATCCTGGTACCACATCTCATCCCCCTGAGCACCACTAGGAATAAGCCCCGAGCACAGCGCTGTGAGTAAGCCCTGAACACTGCGAGTGTGGCCCCAAACTCAAAATAAATTCAAACTGAGGGTAGGACAGATAGGACAGGAAGTCAGGCCCTTGAATATTCTGACCCTGGTTCTAATCCTGAACACCACATACAACCCCTGAACACAGAGCAAGGAGTAGCCCCTAAGTATCATTGAGTGTGGCTAACTGCCTCCAGCCCCCCAAAAATCCCAAGCTTCAAATTGAATGCCTGAATGATACATCTCAAAAGGCTGGAATGCAAGTGCAGGGCCTGAGTTCAATCCCTGTCACTGCATAGTTCCCTGAGAACCACAAGGAGTGACCCACATGACTGAGTTGGGAATAGCTCCTAAGCACTGCTTGGTTCAGCTTCAAAATCCCAAATGAAAATGAGCCTAAAACTCATTCCTAAGACAATCCAATAGTATATAACAAACAGAAGAGACAGATTGATACTATGGATTGGTTTCTATCTTGGGCCACACGTAGAAGTGCTCAGGGACTTCTGGCTCTATTCTAGGATCATTCCCAGCGAAGGTTTGGGAGGGGGACCTGGATGGTGCTCAGGGGGCCGTGGGGGTCCTGGGTATCAAACCCTGACTTCCCACATGCACAACATTGGCTCAGCCCTTTGCGCCATCTCCCTTGCCATGTGGTTGCTTTTTGGTATGGGGAAAAGTCAGGTTCTCTAATCACTCATGGCTAAGGTATGTGTTCTATGGCAACTGTCATCTTCTGGAAATGTTTCCTCTTAGTTAAGTCTTTCTTGTTAGCTGAGTAAGATGAGTAAGCCCTGATAGACATTGGTTTAATCTGGGCAGGATCAGTATTTGGAAAGTCTGTTCTCTTGCTTGCATAGTCCTGGTTGTACACGAACAACCCCTACTTGTCCTGCTTTGGGTATTTTCGATCTCTTCTCTCCAGTGACTGAAACAGTTTTCTTGCATTTGCAGCAAATCTCTGAGACCAGAGAAGATTCCTAGTCATGTATTTGAGATTGATGAAGACTGTGAGAAAGATGAGGTAAGGAAGGGAACAACTGCAATCATCTATTTTTGGTGTGGGGGACACACTTGGTGATGCGCAGGGGTTACTCCTGACTCTACACTCAGAAATGGCTCCTAGCAGCCTTGGGGGACCATGTGGGTTGCTAGAGATTGAACCCAGGTCAGCTATTGTGCAAGGCAAGTGCCTTACCTGCTGTGCTGTCTCTCTGGCCCCTGCACTGGTTTCTTTATTGCCCACTTTGGCCGAGAGATTTCTTTAATTGGTAGCACTACAAAGAGGAGAGAAAGAAATGGGCACTTTGGTGGTGAGGCTTGGAGTGCAGTAACTTTGGACATTAATAGAGCACAAACTTTAACAATCTTGTAACCACATTACCTCAACTATAATAAATTGGGAAGAAGAGAAATAGTTCTGAGGGCCAGAGAAATGTTTCAAAGAGCCAAAGTTCATGCATTGCATATGGGAGCCCTTGGTTTGCTCCTCGGCACCTCCACCTGGGACAACTCAAGTGCATCTGGAAACAGCTCTCTGCTGAGCACCGTTGTGGTTGTCCCAAAACAAACAGAGAAAACAAAACAGTTTGCCAGTTTTCTGTGGCCAATTTTCAAATGAAGTGTTTGTTTTGTTTTGAATCCATACTCGGCCGAGCTCAGGGCTTACACAGACATGCATGCAAGGCAGTCAGCCTACCTGCTGTACTATTACTTCAGCCCCATCAAAACGAATGATTTTAAATGAAAATGAAAAGAGCTCTG
Source organism: Sorex araneus (assembly GCF_027595985.1). NCBI lineage: Eukaryota > Metazoa > Chordata > Mammalia > Eulipotyphla > Soricidae > Sorex > Sorex araneus. The sequence continues at coordinate 117,809,399 of NC_073313.1, forward strand.
TAACGTGCAAGCCACACAGAATTGGTGGTACCGTAGAGCATACCAGACTTGCGCAAAAGCATCCTTTGGAAGAAGCTGAGGCATGAGTGCCCGATCTCCAGCAATTTATGTGCAATTTTCTTCTGACAGTTTCTGGGCATAGTTGCCATGGCAATAATGACTCGGCAGTGTCATTATCGATCTCTAACAGTAAGAGATGCTCTGCAGTTGGGATATTGTTTAACAAACAGTGGTTTCTGTTGGACACTAAGTAGTGCTACAAATTAAAAAAAATTTTTTAAAGTAAATGAAAGGAAAGCTGCAGTTCCAAATGGGCTTAGGAAATGTCAAGTGAAATGGGCTGTGATTTTTTGGTAAGCGTGTTTTCCTGCCTGTGGCAATTTTTATGGGCTCTCCTGCTCACTACTCCTTCTGGAGATCAGATCCACTTGGTTGTGAGGTGGCATTTCACTGTTAACACAATGCAAAAGGCTTGCCCAAAGATAGCACCTATGATTGAGTAATAATTAGGGGGCTGTTGTGTGCGAAGTGTCAAAGTCTTCCCTTCTGTATTTGCTATTTTTTCTCTTTTCTTTATTTAAAAGTTTTTTTTCCCCAAAATTTTATTAAAGCACCCTCATTTACAAAGTTATTTATAGTTGGATTTTTGAATCAAGCCCCTTTGTGGGGAAAGGTAAAACTTTATGGGGGGAGTTCATTCTTGAAAGTGCTCAGAGCGTTGATGCCTAGAGGATCCTGTCGTGCCAGGGATCATACCGGTGCTCCTGCCTGCAAGGAATATGTATTAACCCTTTGAGCTTTCTCTCCCATCGGAAGAGGGGAACTTTATGCTTTCATTAGAAAATGGGGCAGAAGCTCCTATATACCCCCTAAATGTTTGGTTAGCTGTCTTTTAGGCTCCTGTTTCTCTCATGGTTTTTGCTCTGTTTCAGGATTCTTCCTCTTTATGTTCTCAGAAGGGAGGTGTGATAAAACAAGGCTGGTTGCATAAGGCCAATGTCAATAGCACCATCACAGTTACCATGAAGGTAAGCACTTAGATCACTTCATCATTTGGAATGTGATTATCCTAAGTAGCCTGTCTGAAGGAGTATTTTTTCACAGGCCCTGGCAAAAAAAATGATGAACAAGAGAATTCTTAGAGATGTGCAGAATTTAAAATGTGAAATCTCAGGATAAATTTAGAAATGTAACCTTTCCCCCTTTCTCATTGATTTCTCTTCGTGTTATAATATGAGGGAATTTCAGGAGTTTAGTTTAACTTCTCTTTGTGTGGTGTCACCACTTCTTCCATCAAAGTTCCAGGGTCATTCAATCTCCCCAAAGACCTTTCTACTCATGCTCCTATCCCCGTCCCCTTTCATCTGATAACCACCGATTTTCCCTAGTGTAAGTCTAGAAGTTCCTTGTCAGTCTATTTTCTTAAGGCATATACCACTAGTAGCTCACACTTGGATGTCACATTGAACTGACCAGACCACCAAATATGTACAATAGAGTGTTAAATTGATTTGGTAAATAGAAAAAAAAGTCATATAATTGAAAATTACCTATTGATATTTCAAGAAATTGTATTTCTTGAAAGAAAGCAAGATTTATGTAATGAAGCCACCAGGTGACGAAAAACACAGATTGCAATGGTGGGGCATCAATGTGTTCAATAATTTATATCCTATATTTGAATGAAAGTGTTCAATAATTTCCTCTTCCTTTCTTATTTCACTTAGCATACTCACTTCAAGTTCCAGCTATTGTTTTCCTTTCTTTGTTTTGGGGAGTCATACCTGGTAGAACTCAGAGATAACTTCTGGCTCTGAGCTGTGGGATCACTCCTGGCAGAGCCGGGGGCATCATATGTGGTACGATCATTGAACTGCGTGCAACGCAGGGATCTACCCACTGAACTATTGCTTCAGCCCCGAGTTCTAGCTACTTTTGTCCCAAAAGATTTCTTCTTTTTCAATGGCACAAAAGTTATTCTACTGTGAATATGCCACAACTTCTTTGCTTGGCCACACAGCATTTAAGTTGAATCCATGTTTTGGCTATTTTGTGTAATGATGCTATGAATATAGGGATGCAAATGTCATTTCAATTAGTGTTTCCATATCCTTTTAATAAATACTTAGGACTACTATCACTGGACATGCATGGTGATAGCACAGCGGCAGGGCGTTTGTCTTGCACGTGGCTGACCCGGGTTTGATTCCTCTGCCCCTCTCGGAGAGCCCGGCAAACTACCGAGAGTATCTCGCCCCCACGGCAGAGCCTGGAAGGCTACCCGTGGTGTATTCAATATTCCAAAAACAGTAACAACAAGTCTCAAAATGGGGATATTACTGGTGCCCGCTCGAGCAAATCGATGAGCAACAGGATGACAGTGACAGTAACAGTGACTATCACTGGATCATATGGTGAGAAATGCATCTTTTTGTAGGGTGGGTGGGTGTTTGGAGCCACACCAGACCAATTCCTGACTTTGCTCAGGCTTGACCTCTGGCAATACTTGAGTGACCATGCAGTGCTGGGAAGCCAATGGGGGTCAGCCACATATAAGACAAGTGTCTAACCCATGTATTAGCTCTCTAAACCCATATACTAAAAATAAATGTAATTTTTAGCTTGTGAATCACTAAGTTTTAAAAGGAGGCTGTTAGTTGAATGAAGATAATAGTCATGAAACAAAATGGTGTGAAAATTCATATGTGGAAGTAAATGTTTGGGTAGGCAGGTAGGATAACCCTTTTATTTAGCAATATTTGATTAGGTATTTATTACATGTGGGTCACTTGGCGAATATGTGGATATCTAAGATGGAGCCTCTGGCCTTTAATAAATAGCCTTGAGACTAAACAAGAAACTTCTCATTGGTCTGGAGAAAGAGTACAGAGGTTATGGCACTTGCCTTATATGGAGCAAGTCCCTGGTACTGCACAGGCCCCTAAAAACCACCAGGAGTGACTCCAGAACACAGAGCCAGAAATAGTCTTCAGTTGCCATGTGTGGCTCAAATCCTCACCAGCCCCCCCCCCCAAAAAAAGGAGACACGATATTAACTGATATTCAATGTAATATCTTAGGACAAAACGAGAAAATTTTATAATTTGGCCAGTTTGTGTGCACTAAATGTGTAAATAGAATAACGTTTTACAGGGCCTTCAAAACTGGTTCTTTTCAGAAACTTTGGTACATCTATACAATGGAATACTATGCAGTTGTTAGAAAAGATGAAGTCATGAACTTTGCATTAAGTGGATCAACATGGAAAGTATCATGCTAAGTGAAATGAGCCAGAAAGAGAGGGACAGACATAGAAAGATTGCACTCATCTGAGGAATATAAAATAACAGAGTAGGAGACTAATACCCAAGCATAGTAGTATTTTTATAATACCAGGATGTTGGTTTCCATAGGTTGGAGGCTGGCCTCACACGCTGGGGGAAAGTCATCCCAGATAGAGAAGGGAACACCAAGTAAAATGTGATTGGAGATCCCACGCGGGGAGGGAGATGCGTGCTGAAAGTAGACTAGAGACTGAACATGATGGCCACTCAATACCCCTACTGCAAACCACAACACCCAAAAGGAGAGAGAGAGAACAAACTGGAATGCCCTGCCACAGAGGCGGGGTGGGGTGGGGGGATGGGATTGGAGGGTGGGAGGGATACTAGATTCATTGGTGGTGGAGAATGGACACTGGTGGGGGGATGGACTCTCGAACACTGCATGAGGGAAAAACAAGCACGAAAATGTGTGAATCTGTAACTGTACCCTCACTGTGACTCACTAATTAAAAAAATAAAAAAATTAAAAAATGGTTCTTTTCAGGAGATTGTCAAGAACCATTCAAATCCAAATGAAGCAGCCAGAGAGATAGCTCAGCAGGCTGAAAACAGGCTTTACATGCAGGAGGCTTGGGTTTGATCCTCTCAGTACCACTTGGTCCCCTGAGTACTGTCAGAGTGACCATAAGCACAGAGCCAGGAGTGGCCCCTGAGCACTGCCAAGTGGGACCCCAAAACCAGAAAAAAATTATTTCAAAGGAAAATTAATTTGAAAATTGTGAACAGAATAAGAAATCTTTCTCTGATACCGAGCATAGCTATTCTTTTCGCTATTCAACATAAGGTCCTGTGGTTTGTTAAGGATGATTCACACTTGTATTAAGCAGTGAAGGTCATTCTATCTTCCACAGAGTCTGCAAGCAGAAACTCTGGGTGTCTACTCAGGGAAGAGTCAAATTTTATCTTAATTTAATATTGTGCCTGCTGCTTTCCATTTAGCGGTTGTGTTCTGTTCTCACTTTCATTTTCGAACTCTGAAAAGCCTGAATTCAAGTTGGAGAATGCCAGCATCCTAAAGGGCCCCCCCCCAAGCCGTAAAGAGAAAACTCTTGAGGGTCCAGGGCTGTGAGTCAGCTGCAGAGCAGTTGCCTTGCATGTAGGGTTGGTTCCGTCACTGAAGCATCTCAAAATCTGGGATCAGCCTCAACACAGAGAGAGAAAGAGGGAAAGAGGGGGAAGGAGAGGAAGAAGGAAAGGGAGAGAGGGAAGGGGGATGGGTGAGGGGTAGGAGGCAGGGGACGGAGGGGAAGGGAGGGAGGGAGGGGAGGAGAGAGTTAGTTAAGGTCCTTGCTTTGTATGTGGCCAATTTGGGTTTCATTCCCAGCACAAATAGGGTCCCTCAAGCTCAGAGCTGGGCTTCGGTCCCAGGTCCCAAGCACTGCCATGTGTGACCCATACCTGCCCCCTCTCCAAAAACAGAAAAAAAGCAGAATCTTTTTTTTCATTTTGCTTTTTGGGTCACACCCAGCTATGCACAGGGGTTACTCCTGGCTCTGCACTCAAGAATTACCTCTGGCGGTGCTTGGGAGACCATATGGGATGCTGGGAATTGAACCCAGGTTAGCCACGTGCAAGACAAATGCCCTCCCCGCTGTGCTATTGCTCTAGCCCCCTCCCCCCAAAAAAGCAGAATCTTTTTATTGAGGACTTAATATGCACTTGGCACTAAGCAGTGTATTCTCTTGATGCCTTGTTTAATCCTCAGGGTCACCGTAGGCTGTCAGACTCCCGAGGGTCCTTTAAGGCGGAAGAGGAGATTCATGTCAGAGAGACATGAGGACAGAAGCAGGGTCAGAGAGTAGCATGCTTTCTGGGTTGGCAGACGGTGAAAAGGGCCACAAGACAAGAAATTCTTGTAGTCTTGGGAAGGTGGGCAAAGTCGAGTAATGGGTTCCCACCAAGAATGTCTAGGAACAGCCACAGTGCTTCCTTGACTTTAGCCCAGTGAGAGCTACGTGAGGCCTCTCGCCATCAGACCTACGGGAGAGACTGGTCATACTGCTTTCAGCCACTAATCTAAGCACTTCATCCAAGCTTGGTGTTTCAGCTTGCATCCTTTTTTGCAGGGGGTCGGGGTTATTCCCAGGAATGCCCAAAGCTTACTCTGTCTCTGTAGTCAGAAATCACTCCTGGCGGTGCTCAGGGGTACATATGGGATGGCAGCGATCAAACCCAGATCGACCACACGGAGGCAAGTGCCCCCTCCCTGCTGTACTATCCCTCTGACCCTGATTCTTATATATATATATTTTTGCTTTTTGGGTCACACCTGGCTCTGCACAGGGGTTACTCCTGGCTCTGCACTCAGGAATCACTCCTGGCGGTGCTCAGGGGACCATATGGGATGCTGGGCATCGAACCCGGGTTCTGCCGCGTGCAAGGCAAACGCCCTACCCGCTGTGCTATCACTCCAGCCCCGATTCTTATTTTTTAAATGAGATACAACTCACAGATCATTAATTGTTTTTACTTTTTGAAATCTCTACCGAAGAGTGGAGCAAGGAAAGCAAAGAGGCTTGAACCCAGTGATCATCTCTATGAAGTGAATAGAGGCTGGACAACAAATAAGTGGAAATATAAAGGCCATGATGAGGTTAGAAATAGCCTGTGGTCATGGATCTTTATCCTTGGTATTACTCATCACAGATTATGTATCTGCATTTTGAATTTCTGGGAGCTGAAAAAAAGGTCTCTGTTCTTCTGGTTTCACCTTGTAAGCCAGAGTTGAAGGATTATGTTTCAGGATTTATCTGAGCAGGAGTGGACGTGTGAGGAAGCCTGAAGTCAGATTCAGTTAAAAGGATCTGAAGAATGTGATCAAGGATTTTTTTCACTGTTACAGCTCTTTATTTACAGCTCACAGGATGTCAACAGCAAACTGTCTAGGACAGGAGCCTTAGTTTTCAGTAGCAGCTTTTCTCCAGCTGTTTTACTGCAGTAACTCTTCTTTCCAGTATCACCTTTCTCTTCCCCGGAACACCTCAAGGACTTTTTTCCCCTACAGGAGTTGTGCTTGGGGCTGGAGTGATAGCACAGTGGGTAGGGCGTTTGCCTTGCATGCAGCCAATCCGGGTTCAATTTCCAGCATCCCATATGGTCCCCCGAGCACTGTCAGGAGTAATTCCTGAGTGCATGAGCCAGGAGTAACCCTTGTACAATGCCGGGTGTGACCCCAAAAAGCAAAAAAAAAAAAGAGTTGTGCTTGGGGCCAGAAATACAGTACAAGGAATAAGGTAATGCCCTATATGCCCCACCCTGTTGGACCCGACCTGTGAGTGAGGGTTATGCAGCCAACCACTATTCTATCCATTGAGCACCACCAAGAGTGGCCCCTGAGTTCAAAACCAGCAGTAGCTCTTAAGCACCACCAGGTGTGGCCCAAGACTCCCTCCCTGATTGTGTGTGTGAGAGAGCTCTTATATAGTTCAGCAGCGGTGAAATGGGGGAAGGTTGGGCTTGGGTTCGGTGTTGTAAACTGGACCAGAATTTGGAGGGAAGGCCAGAACCAAAAACCATAGGGCACCCAGGACCTATGGTTCCCTGAGGACTGAAGGCTTGGACCCACAGGTGCGCTATCACAATTGATGTATGGCAGGGGAGGTTATACAGCTGGCTCTTGCATCAGACCTGGACTGGCTCAAGTGTAGGCTAGACACTAGACTAAAAGGCAGAGGTAAAAGAAGAGAAACTAAGGGTTGACTTCCGAGAAATTCTGAAGAGAAAATGTCGATGAACTTGTTTTTCCTGTTTTCATTCTTTATTTTGTTTTTTTTTTTTTTGGAGCCACAATTGGTGGTGCTCAGGGCTTACTCCTATCTCTGTGCTCAGGGATCACTCCTGGAAGGACTCAGGGGAGCACCTGGGATGCCAGGGATTAAATTCAGGTTTGTAGAGTACAAGGCAAGCCCTCTGCTCACTGTACTCCAGCCCCGTGCTTTCACTCTTTAAGGAATATTGGTGAGTTTCATAAGCTAACAGGAAGATGATTCCATTAGGCCTTTTTCTGAGTCATAATTTTCCTATACTGCTGGTACTTGTGCACTTGGGGTATGTGGAGTCCTCTGCCTGCTAGGACCTCTGAACATGCTGGTGTCAAGCTCTGGGAGCTTGAACAACCAGAACTGCAGGGTGTCCCCACTCACAGAGTTGAGAGCAAAGAGCCTTTTTCATGATAAATCCCAAGTATTGCTAGCCCTCGCAGCGGCCCATGCTAGCCAGGAAGCTACAGCAGAGGCTCTAGGTATGTATCGTGACTCATTGGCAAATAATTACCTGCCGATGCCACGTCTCTTCCCTCTTATTTTATCTGCACCTCCCTGGTGTGCTGTAGCTTGACATTGACCTGCAGATTCCTCTGTAGTTGCCAGGAGTTAACTAAAACAGGGAAGCTCTGTGTCTTTTTGAATGTGGTATATGTTTAAGGGTCTGCATTTAAAACTGACTTAATATATATTTTTTGGAGGGGGGAAATGCCACACCTTGTGGTGCTCAGAGCTAACTCCTGGCTCTGAACTCAGGGATCACTCCTCACAGGGCTCAGGTGGCCATATGGGATGCTGGGGATCAAACCTGAGTTGCCTGCATGCAAGGCAAATGCCCTACCAGCTGTACTTATACTCTGGCCCCCAAACTGTCTGGCTTTAAAAATATCCTTGTAGAATCAGTCCTTTGAAAAGTTTGTGATTATGCACGAAAGTTCTTTGGGCAATAAATAATTTTTATCAAAGTAATGTTATGTAAGTTAGATATTATTATAAACCAACCTGTGTATATGCTGTGATGAATATCATTAAAAGCCCATCTCTGGGGCTGGAGTGATCGTATAGAATGTAGGGTGCTTGCCTTGCACACCACCGGTCCGGGTTTGCTCACTGGCATTCCATATGGTCCCTTGAGCAAAGCTAGGAGTAATTCCTAAGTACAGAGCAAAAATTAACCCCTAACCATAGCTGGGTGTGAGCTCCAACTATATATACATATATATATATATATATATATATATTTCTATCTTTTACCATACAACTGGCCCCTTTGATCTGATTTACCAATTCGTTCCTAGTAACTACTAATATGCAAGATTTTACCTTTTTTGGGTGGGACTCTTGGGCCACACCCAGCAGTTCTCTGGGACTGTTCCTGGCTCTGTGCTCAGGTGTGAGCCCTGTCAGTGCTCAGGGACCATACTCGATGCTGTGGATCAGATTAGAGTCAACCTCATGCAAAGCAAGTGCTTACCTCCTGTAGTATCACTCTGGCCTCTTGACTTTTTATAAACAATTTCTTTTACTAGACATTATGACTGTTACAAAATAAGGGACCCTGTGAGTCAGGAAGTGAAACATTGCAAAACCAGAGGAGTTGGGAAGTACAACATGAAGGAATAACACCGAGCAACTTCTGGTTGATAAAGGAAATTAGAAAGCCTCTACTTTATAAGTCTTCAGAAAGCAGCCACGTGACCTATAATGTAATTTGAATAAAGTTGCCAAGTAATTCATATGTGGGCTGTTTTACAAAGTTACCCTGCCATAGTCTGCTGCCAGAGAGTTTTGCAAGAGTTCTCATGTCCTTGGTATGATGGGTTCCAGGAGAAAAGGGTGGCTGCTGAAGGAAATAAATGAAGTTCTTTTGAATGGGGGAGGGTTGGGCCATACCTGGCAGTGTTCAGGGTCTACTCCTGGCTCTTGCTCAGGAGTGACTCTGATGGTGTCCAGGGTATGAGTTGTACAGGCTATCAAACTGGGGTCATATGCGATCAAGGCAAGAATCCTAACCCATGTACTCATTCTCTGACCTTTGAAGTCCATATCTATATACTGATAAAACATTTTCCTCAGAAAATGTTTTTTTTTTATCAGCTCTGGTCAATGTTTAAGGTATAGTGGCTGTTGTTGTAGGGATTTGGTTTTAATTTTCTGGAAGTGTCTTTCTGTTACTTGCTGAGAAAAATAGCCCCATGGGTCTCAGGTGAAGGGAGTCTCCCAAATTCCAGTTCTGGGCCGAGGAAGAGGCTGGAACTCTGCAGCTCTTGCAAAATCCCTGTTGGGTGTTTGGGCGCAGCAACCATTTCACCTCAAGCTTGTAATTTGCTTTGTTCTTGATGTTCATGTTAAAACAAGACAAGCCTTGTCATAGGTAATTAATTTCCTAAATTTGTATTTTCTACTTAATGAGACCGCATGTCTTTGCACTCTCCAGTTCTTGGAAAAGTTGCAGAAAAAAATGGCGGATTTAGAGAATAAATGGTTCCTTAGACAGAAACCGCCAATCCTACCAGAAACACATTTATTTACAGTCTCTCTCAAATAACAGCTAGAGACATCTGCTTTTTCCCACTCCTTTCCATGTCAGAGGAGGAATTAATACGAACAGGATAGTTATGATCTTGGCCGTGACCTTCCCCTGGTATTTAGAATGCTCTTTTCCTCAGGGAGAAGATGATATATAGACTAAGAAAGAATACGATCTTGAGGTGATTTTTCATTTAGAAAGCATCTAGAAGATTGATGGCCAACCCCTGGGACCCCTAAATGTATGCACCTCCTTGGCTCACTTAGATCTTATCTTTACAACTCCTTCCTTCTCATTTTCTGTAGCTTAATGTTGATGTGCTTTGGGTCATTATTAGGACTGTAAGTTTGTCTGCTTGATGTAATACTCATTTGCAGTTGTTCCTTCATTCTTTTCTTTCTTTCACTCATTCCTTTCCTCCCTTCTTCCCTCCCTTTCTTTCTTCTCTTTCCTTCTCTTACTCCCTCTCCCCTTCTCTCCTTTTCATTTCTTCCTTTCCTCTTCTCTCCCTCCCTCCCTCCCTCCCTCCCTCCCTCCCTCCCTCCCTCCCTCCCTCCCTCCCTCCCTCCCTCCCTCCCTCCCTCCCTCCCCTCTGTCTTCATTTTCCCCTACAAAACAGAACAGTTTGTTGTGTCCAGATCTAAGTCCTCATTGGGCAGGGGGCAAAACTGGGGATGCTCAGGAGTTACTGCTGGCTTTGCACTCAGTGATTAATCCTGACAGTGCTTGGGTGACCATATGGGATGCCAGGCATTGAACCCAGGTTGGCTGTGTGCAAGGCAAGTCCCCTACATACTGTACTACTGCCCAGTCCTCCAAATCATCATTTAACTCTTTAATTCCTTTTCTTCAGTGAGATAGTAGCAAATAAATATTGGTAGCAAAATAATATAAATAATTGGGACTGGAGACATAGCTAAATGGGCTGAGTGCAGGCTTCGCATCTAGGAGCCTTAAGGTTAGATCCCTAGCACCCATGTGGTCCCTGAGCACTGCCAAGGGTGGCCCCCAAATCCCAAAACAAACAAGAAAAAGGGAAAATAGTAGGTAAGATAGAGAAGAGACCGGTATGACAATAATAGCTGGGAATGATCATGCTGGATAAGATCTGCGGGTTAAAAGTAGGTAAGGGATATTCTTAATAACCTTTCAGTATCAATACTGCAACCACAATGCCCAAAAGGAAAGAGAGAGAGGGAGGGAGGGAGGGAAAGAGAGAAGAAGAGAGGGGGAGAGAGAGGGAGAGGGAGGAGAGAGAGGAAAAACATCTGCCATATAGGCAAGCAGGGGTGGGTTGTGACGGGAGAAAACCTGGGGACACTGGTGGTGGGAAATGTACACTGGTGGAGGGATGAATGTTGGAATATTGTAGCACTGTAGCACTGTCGTTCAGTGGTTTGCTCGAGCGGGCACCAGTAACGGCTCCATTGTGAGACTTGTTGTTACTGTTTTTGGCATATTGAATATACCACAGGTAGCTTGCTGGGCTCTGCCGTGTGGGTGGGATACTCTAGGTAGCTTGCCAGGCTCTCCGAGAGGGGCGGAGGAATCGAACCCAGGTTGGCCGCATGCAAGGCAAACGCTCTACCCGCTGTGCTATCGCTCTGCGTTGGAATATTATATGACTGAAATCCAATCATGAACAGCTTTGCAATGGTCCATCTCAGTGATTCAATAAGAAAAAGTTTAAAAAGGAAAATAGAGCTGCTGCTCATGTTTCATGTGTTTCATTTTCCTTCATCTATTACTATTTGAAGTGATTAACAAGGGACTTGGAATGTGCTAGACACTATTTGGGATGAATGAGTTCATCAATAAATATCTACTAAATACCTTAATACAAGATGTTAGCATTGTTCAGGATACAGGAATGTGTTATATGTAGACTTTAAAAACTGGGGAGCTTAGACACAATCAAAGAAATGATTGCTGCAAGGTGGACAGAGAATGAATGCTCTATGAGTATGTATCCCTGAGGGCTTGGGAGTTAGGGAGAGTTCCTGGAGAAAGCAGGGCCGCTCAGGACAAGAGCGCTACAAAGGAGGTGAGTGTGGCTGGCACTATGGAAGGGGATGGAAGGTGGAGGAGTCACTAGAGAGAAAGTAGGTCTGGTCCTTTGGTGTGTCTTATGCTTCCATATCTCTGCTCTAACATGATGATGATCATCACCAGCACTTTGGCAGAGAAGGTGAGTTTGGAAGCGCACAGATGTTAGCCAAGGTTATTCCCTAGCATCAGATGGATGCTGGGAGGGAACACATCAAATTGGCCATTCAGGCATCTGAATAATTGAGGACTGTTGACACTTTGAGTAAGGCTATGGTATACGAACACTGACATTAAGCCAAGAAAATGTTTTGTCATGAGAAGGGTGGATTAGAAACCCTTCCTCAACTTGAGTCTCAACTAGTTCATTCTCTAAGGCCCAGATGGGGGCAAGGCCTTCCAAAAGCAAAACTGTTGGACTGGTAACCAGTTTCCCAGAGGGAAAAACCTATGCCATATATTGAAACTTGGGGGGTGGGGGGGATGAGGGAAAATGATATGATGGACAGAGATGGTTGCTAACCTGCCAGTAGGGGTTCTTTGGCAGATTCAAATTCCTGGCATTCTAGGGCCAAAGAGATAGTACAGGGGTTTAGGTGCCTGCCATGCATGTGGTTTGTTCCCCAGGACCACTGCATAGAGTCCCCCAAGCACCACAGAGGGACTCCTGAGCATCGAGCCAGGATTAAGACCAGAGCACCACCACATGTGGGCCAACCCACTCAGAGTTCTTGACATTCTGTCCTAATTAACTGCCTTGATTTTCTAATGGGTAGTGGGGATACACTCCCTTTTTTTCTTTTTTAAATTTATTTTATTTTATTTATTTACTTTTTTTATTGGTGAATCACCATGAGTTACAGTTACAAACTTATGAGCTTTCATGTTTGCATTTTTGTTTACATCCCTCCACCAGTGCCCAGTCCCCTCCACCAGTGTTCTCAGTATCCCTCCCACCCTCTCACTCCATCCCCCCACCCCACCCCACCTCTGTGGCAGGGCATTCCCTTCTGATCTCTCTCTCCTTTTGGGTGCTGTGGTTTGCACCAGAGGCACTGGGTGGCCATCGTGTTTGGTCTATATTCTATTTTCAGAGTGCATCTCCTATCCCGTGCGGGTCCTCAAACCACACTTTACCTGGTGTTCCCTTCTCTATGCGAGCTGTCCCTTCCTCCAGCGTGTGGGGCCAGCTTCCAAGCCTTGGTCCCCTTGTTTCTTTCACCTTTGCTGAGAAGAGTTCAGAGACTCAAAATGTTCCGGACTGTGTAGCTTGCACCTTTCCCTCGCTGTCTCTGCTCTTAGGATCTGAGACCGCAGTAAGCTCATCCTGCCCCCTTGCTATGCAGCATCAGGCCCACTTTCTGGAGGCTTCTGGTTCATATAATTTAGCCATAAGTAATTACCCTCTAGGTAACACACAGAGGTAAACTCTCTTGAGATTTGTTGTATGCCATGATAAAAGACTCTCCTAATTTGAGGATCCTAGGTGCTCAACCTTTCCTGCCTGCCTGCTATCTTTGATTCATCAGAGTGACAAAAGGCCTTTGTTCCTGCTCCAGAAAGGGTCATGTGGTAACTGTTCAAAAGGTTGTCATCCAGACAGCTTGGGGCCTTCAGGGGGACTTGGCAGGACTGATTCCAGGGAATTATCTCCTTTGGCTTCCTCTTTGTTTTAGTCTTCTGGGTGGTCTGAATGGACCACTCGTCACAATCTGTGCCTTTCACAGTAGAAGGTGGGGGATTTTCAGCCACGTTTACCATCTAGGGAAAAGAATTACGGTGAAAAGAGGAGGAAGAATATGGACATTACAGAGAAGCATTAGTATTTTAATTTTTTGTTGTTATTGGGGGGTCCTCACTTGGCAGTTCTTAGGAGTTACTCTTGACTCAGTGCTTGGGGAAGGCAGGGTCACCCCAGGTGGTGCTCAGAGGACATGCAGTATAAGAGACTAAACCTGGCCCCTGCATTTTAGTAAAACCTACCCTCAGCCCAGTGAAGTGTCTCTGTGGACCAAGAAGCCCCATAGAACAGTTTGCACTAGTGAGTGAAGGATTTATTTCTCATGAATTTATGGAAGCTTTTTTTTAAAAAAATTTTTTATTAGTGAATCACCGTGAGGTACAGTTACAGACTTACAGACTTTCGTGTTTGCATTTCAGTTATACAGTAGTCGAGTGCCCATCCCTCCACCAGTACCCATTCTCCTCCACCAATGGTCCCAACATCCCTTCTACCACTCCCACCCCGTCCTCCTCCCACCCCACCCTGCACCTATATGTTCATTGCAGCACTTTGTGTTTTTGGAAGCTTGGTTTTTTTGGGAAGCTTTAATAGAACCCAGATGCTGTTCTGGGTACCGGAGGATACAACGCTAGATGAGCCGTGAACCCTAACAGTCTAGAAGAGAAAAATAGATAGATAGATGGTGAAGTTATGTTTGGCTAGTGACCATTCTAGGTAAAAGATAAAGCAGCATCCTCTGATGGTAGCCTGTGGTCCCAGAAGGTATCTCAGGGGAGGGGAGAATGAAGCAAAGACCTGGAAACAGAGAGTTTTCAGATCACTGTATAGCATCTGGTGGGTGAGGGGAGGATTTTAGGTCAAAGGAACAGAAAGGACAGGAGCCTGAAAGAACTTGCCTGTTGCCCTCTTTAAGAGCAGGTGAGCCAGGATAGCTGTCAAGAGCATAGTTGGAAATAAAGTTCAAGAAGTAATGCGAGGCCAGTTTCCCAGGCTATGATGGTAAGAATTTGGGGTTGTTGCAGGTGACTTTATATGAAGAAGAGGTAGTCGTCTTGAGGGACTAGTTTGCTGCCTTTCTCTACCCACCTCAGTCATCTCAGAAGTGCCTGGGAGGCTTAGGGCTGAAGATTTTCTACCACAAGCACACACTACAGCATGAACATTTGTGTCCCACTGACCCCACCAGGCAGTCATCAGACTGTGCCCGAATTCCATTTGATCTCCACAGCATGGGAATTCTCAACACTGTTTCTTGAGGAAGCTGAGGAACTCGGGCCGAAAGACGAATTTGCTTTTCACAGGATAGGAAAAGTCCGACCTGACCTCTACTGAGATCCTTTTCGGGCTTCTTGCCCTTGTAGACAAGAATTTAGAAGGAGACAGTGAAGCAGTGAAGTAAGTTCAATTTATTTGGGAAATATGAGGGGAGAGAGGAAGAGAGAGAGAGAGAGAGAGAGAGAGAGAGAGAGAGAGAGAGAGAGAGAGAGAGAACAGAGACAGAGAGACAGAGATACAGAGAGACAGAGAGAGAGAGGAACAACACATGTATGAGTGGCTCTCTCCATAGGACTGAGAGCTGAGTACACATCCAAGCTGAGATGCCTAAGCTGAGATGCAAATTTGTACATCCCCAAGATGGAGAATGTACTCCATAAAGTCAAAGAAATGTATCACATTTCAGTCAGAAGAGGGAGACAGTCCAGAATGATGAAATGCACACCTTTGTCTCTGACAAGTTGGTTTTTATTAGGTTTTTCCCCAGCTGGACCCCAAAGTCTATTGCTAGGCTGTTGCATGGGGGAGGGGCTATACTGTGGATGGTCTTTGATATTCTTATCCCGGCCTTTGTTCTCCCGTGGAGCCTCTCCTCTCAGGGGATCCAGCCTTAAGCCTGGCTCTTCTGCATCTTAGAGGGTTTATGGTCTTCCCAATGGGTATATCTCCATCAAAGGCCTCCATGCCTTTGGGCTGGTTTGGCTTGGACACGCAATGATGTTTTCTAACCCAAATTTCCAGGAACCCCCTGCTTGCCTGCCTGCAGTTCTTAGTTCTGTCCTTAGTGGGAAGCCAGTGAAAGGCAAGATTCTTTTTGCTACTGCCATTTGATTCTGATTCCAACTGTATTGTTGATTTCCTTGTTTTGTTTTTGAGCTCCTCTTGGTCTCTTAGTTGCCTGCTAGGTAAGATGTGGAAAATCTATTCACCTCCATATGACATTAGAAGAATTAGCTATTGATTACAAAGGGCTTGAGGCCTTCAAATGAAAAGTATGCTGTGGCGTAATTACCACTGTTCTCTATGCTCAGTGTTTTGACAGCTGTCTTCTTTTTGAAATGGAAAAAAATACTTAGACTGTTCCCTAAATGGCAACATCTTAGAAATTTAAATAATAGCAGGGAAGTCATGCCTCTGATTTTCCTTTTCATTCTGTTTAAGTGATTTAGGAAATCCCCTTTTGCTTTCAAAGGCAACTTCAAAGCTTCCTGGAAGTTGAATATTAGAATGCCAAGTGATCTTAGATAGCTTAGAGATCTGTTGTTGGGGCAGGCAGTTTGTTATATCTATAGAGATGACTTCAAAAAACATTTCTGGTGTCAGGTCTAGGTATGGGCTTTACATCCAGGAGACCAGGGTTAGATCCCTGATACTACACAGGTCCCCTGAGCACCACCAGGATCAACTCCTGAGTACCAAGTGGGAGTAGCCCCTGAGCACCACCTGTTGTGGCCTAACAAATGATGCCTTGTTGTGTAAACTGTGTGTTTCTTGCCCCATAGGAAATTGCTTGGGGAGGATAGATCCCCGAGATAGTCATAGGAAGGCTGCTATGGTACTTGTTCAGTGGGAATACAATTAGTTGTAGATTATGAATCAAATGATCTCATATCATCTGGTCTGATGTCACCATTTGACAAGTGAAGAAACTAAGAAGCAGCGTCGGGGATCAAGTTAGCGTGAGAGGTCAGATGAGTAGCAAGATCGTATGCCTTTCAGAACATCTGTTCTCTCCCCAGATTCATGAGCTCCCTACTTCACTGTCGCATTTAGACATGATGGCAATGTTATAGGAAGTGATTTACAGGGATTCCAGATCCCTTTCCTTCTCTATGCATGTAGCTAATATTGCAAGTGACAGCTGCCACAAAGCATCTTTGGTTGGTGAGACAGCTGTGTGTGAAAATATCTCACAGACTCTAATTTGACTCCATGCCATAAATGTCTTGCTTTGTGTTCTCCCTTCCTTGACCCCTGTCATTGCTGGCTGCAGCTCTGCAAGTGAATTCTACAGATATTTCACTTCATCATAATTCATATTCTAATCTGGTTTTAATTTTTTCATGACTTTGGGCCTCCCAAGCAGTGCTCATGAGGCTCGGGGGTGGGAGCCCTCCTGGAAATTCTTGGCCAACTGGAGGTTCAGTGTGAGGATGCAGAGTTGCTTGATCCCTGCGGTGCTGAAGACCACCAGGGCTACACATAGCAGGTTTTGGAGGCCTTGTGCTGGGGATCAAATCTGAGTTGGGCACAGACAAAGCATGTACCCTAACCATTGCATTATCTCCTGGCCTCTTCATGAATTTTTGGTTGGACAGTTTTTCAATTTTTCCCATAAAAAGTTATTCAATAATTTTAAAAAGTGATATTTTTCACAGTTAAAGAAAAAAGTAATATTTTTCAGTTATTTAATAACTTTAAAAAGTAATGTTTTCACAAATACACAAAGTATTCTGTAACTGTTTATTAAAAAGGGACTCAGTGTATGATTTTTAGAACAGATGTAGACCATGATGATAAATATAAACATATAATAACAGTTATGATGGATAATTTCCTTGTATATGCACCTAGATTTAATCAATTATAGCTTCAGTAAATTTAATTATGGGGAGTCAAATATGAGAATATATGCACATATATATGCACATATATGAGATTATGTGATTCTTACACACTTTCTTTTCCTTTGTGTCCTAGTAGAGTAAAAATTACTTGCCTGGCATTGGAAAAGAAACTGATGTTTTCTGCCTGGACTCCTTTGTGTTGGTTATATATAACCCACATGGCCACTCCTTGAAATAGAAGCTGTACCATTTACCAGTCTAACCTGTTAGGGTGTTCCTCAAGCTGGTATATTTTTGTCATTCATTCAAAATCAATGATATTTAAACACATCTAGAGTAACTGCAAGTGTTTAATGTCATTTTACTGTTTTTTTTTAAAAAAAGCTATTTGGCATGTTTTTGTATTTTGTTTGCTTGTTCTGTAGAGAAATAAATTAATGATATCCAGGTACTTTGTCAGAAGTGAAGTAGTTTTCAAGAATGATCTTGCAAAATAAGATTCTTTACATAATTAAAGTTATTCAGGTAGGCAGAGGGCAGGCTGGATAATCAGATGGGTAATCGTAGTATGGTGTATATATGTGATAGAGGTGCATGTTTATGTATGAATATTTTTATAGTTATAAGTCGGTCATTGCACAATGTGGGACTGGCGTCTATGGATGCAACCAACTGATATCCAAGAATTGGTTCAATCCATGTCTGTGAAATCTGACCATATGGAGGGCAAAATATTTGTTATAAAATGAATGAATGAATGAATAAACCAGTGTTGCTCAAGGTTCATTTTGAACCTTTCTGTTGCTATAAAAGAAACTAAGAACTCAGTCCTGCTTTGCAGTGAAATGGGAAATGGAAGGTATAGGTGAATGAACAGTGATTACAGTGTACAAATGCTTGGTAATCATTACAGAGTTAAAAATTCTTGACCTCCTCTAAATATTTGATTACCTGGGAGTAAATCACTTGACTTCAAACTTTACATGTCAGGGCTGGAAATATAGTTCCACAGGCTAACCACTTGGGATTCTATCTTGGAGTACCACCAGGTGTGTGACCCCTGAGCAGCAATTGAGGGAATATCCCCCAAGCATCATGGGGTGTGGTTCAACCCCTCCAAACCAAAAAAAGACCCCCCAAGTTTCCATTAAAAACCCTGAATCTAATTGTAATTCTCGTTGTTTCTTGAGATTGTTTGAAGATGACTCAAATACTGTGCCTATGACTGGCCCTTTAAGGTTTGTATGTAGTTCAAAGAAGCTGTTTACATAAGATGTATACGTAACCAATGCATCCTTATCCCCCCCATAGGTATTCAAGAGACGGTATTTTTACTTAACTCAGCTTCCTGATGGTTCCTATATTCTCAATTCCTATAAAGATGAGAAGAATTCAAAAGAATCTAAAGGTTGCATCTACTTGGACGCCTGCATTGATGTGGTTCAGGTAGGACTCTCGAGGTACTCTGCTCTCATTCTCAAAGAGGATCACTGAGAAGCTTACTAAAAACCTCCAGTCATTTCTGTCGCAGTTGATGGTATCTTCACCTGCCCAAATACTGAAAGGTAGACACCTCAAAATTCTCTTCACTGTTACCCTGCACTGCCAGCCCCCACCCCGTCTGTACCTGTGGTCAAGTATTTACAAAGATCATTTGAGGGCAACTTTGATACCTCATGTGAATCTCTCACTTTCCTCCCTGTCCCACTGCTTCGTCATTTCGTTCTTTGTAACCCGGAGTCTTGTCTGTGGGTGTGTTGTCCTGCTCTCATCCATCTTCCCAATAAAAAGACGGCACCCTTCAGATGGGACTCAAAGCCTTTTGACTTCTGATCAGTCTTATTTGTATCCTGGAAGCTCTTGCCATGACATTGCAGGCACATAGTGATGTGATCTTTCTCAGCTCATTGCCCTGCCTCCACTTATCCATGCCATGCTTGTGTCACACTTCCCAACGTGATACAAAATTGTCCCCATGGGTAACTTCCTTGTGTTTGCATCTTGTCATCTTTTCCCCCTTTCTGTTTGTGTTCACCATGTCATTTAAGACTTTTCTCAGGGGCTAGAGACATAGTAGAATGGGTAGGATACTT
Organism: Sorex araneus; assembly: GCF_027595985.1. NCBI lineage: Eukaryota > Metazoa > Chordata > Mammalia > Eulipotyphla > Soricidae > Sorex > Sorex araneus. The sequence goes on from NC_073313.1 coordinate 117,828,759, forward strand.
GCCTTGCATGCGGCTGACCCAGGTTTGATGTCCAGTATCCTGTATGGTTCCCCCAAGCACTGCAGGAGTAATTCCCGAGTACAGAGCTAGGAATGATCCCTGAGCATTGTTAGTTGTGGCCCCAACTCCCCCCTCCCCCAACAAAAGACTCAGCCCAAATGACACTTCCACTAGGAAATGTTTTCTTACTCTCGTGCCACTGAGTGGAATTAAGGGCCATCTCCCCTGTGCTACTACTTTGCTTTTATTCCTCTGTTGTATAACTGAATCATACTCTATTATGTGGCTAATTCCACATTACTGTTTTGGCATTTGTTTTGACTTGAGGGCCACACAAAGTGGTGCTCAGGGGCTGCTCTGTGCTCAGGGCATGCTTGGAAGACCACACATGCTGTCACGGTTCCAGATTGGGCTCTTCTGCATGCAGGGCATGCACTCAGTCCATGTAGCCATCTCTCCAGCTGCAATATTCCTTTTTTGGCTTGTTTTTGAGTCACACTAAGAGGTGCTTAGAGTTATTCCTGGCTATACACTCAGGGATCACTTATAGTGGTACTCGAGGGACCATGTGGGGTGCCACGTATCGGATCTGGGTTGGCAGCATGCAAGGCATACACCCTTTCACCCTTTCCTCTGTATTATCTCTCTGCCTTCCCACATTCTTTTTTATTTTTTACAAAAACGTTTGCTGGTTTTAGGAACTGGACTGAGGGCTTCATATATGTGTTTTTTGTACTGCTGAATCATAGTTTATTGCCTGACTTTCTTTTTTGCGGGGGGTACCCTCCCCAGTGGTGCTGGGAGCCACCACGACTATGCCTGGCATGCTAGCGGCAACATGGGGTGTCAGGGATCAGATGCTCTGGCGTTCTGCATGACAGGCAGGCATTCCAGTCCTTTGAGCTGATCTTTGGGCTAAGGCCTCTGATTGTACTTTTGCTGTTACAGGGAGGGAGCATGACTGTGTCTTCTTTATGTTCATGTTTCCTATGATAATGGTGTTGTGCACACAGGAGGGGCCGTTTTCTGATCTAAATTCCAGTGGGGGGCCATGGGCAAAAAGCAGGTGGGGAACACAGAGTAGAGGGTTTCCCTAAATAGGAAGTCAATTAATCAAGAGATAAAAACTGTTTCTAAGGAACTAGGATGGCAGGGTTATCTAGAAAGGACAGGAGATGGATTAGATTAGCACAACACACTTAGTCTAACTTAATCTTACTTTACTGAACTAGTTATTATGATTGACAGTGTCTGTTTACTCCATCAACAGAGATTCTCATTAGGATCAGTGGGGAAAAGAGAACATTTGTGAGGCTTCCTTAGCTCAGGGGCCCATCCTATTGATCCTCAGCATGAGGGTATAATCCAGTGTTTTGACCTGGGCATGCTGGAGTCCACCAGGGTTACACCCAGTGATTTGGTGTGTGGAGCATACTGGTGTCAGGGATCAAACTTTGGGCCTTGCTGAATGTGCTCATGTGCTTTGAATTCTCTCTCCAGTCCCCAAAGGAAAAAAAATGTTTCAGAGGTTTATTTGTTGTTGTCAGTTAATTTCTCAGTGTGATAATAGACATAACCCAGGGCTTCACCACCTTCATGACAAGTGTTCAACCACTCAGCTTCGTCCCCTAAAATGTTAGAATGAAATGTGTATTCCTAACTCCAGTGTAAACCCAGCACTCTTAGCACTAAGCAGCAGGGGCTAGGGAGAAGAGCTGAAAATACATTTAAAATATAGATCAAGGGGGGTGGGGTGAACAGAGTTGGGGGGTTGGAGGGATCCTGGGGCCATCGGTGGAGGAGAATGGGCACTGGTGGAGGGATGGGTACTTGAGTATTGTATGACTGTAACACAAGCACAAAACTCTGTAACTGTACCCTCCCGGTGACTCATTAAAATATATATATATATTAAGGGCTGGAGAGATAATGTGATGCGCTGAGTGCAGACTTTGCATACTGGTAGCCTGGGTTCTGTCCCTGGAACCACATGGTCTCCTAAGCACTTGCTGGTGACTCCCCACCTCCCCTCCTCAATTGCAGACTTGGGAGTAGACCCTTAGCCCCTCTGGTGGTAGTCCCTAAGCTAAAAACTACATGGTAAAATAAATATCTGTGTGAGTAGAGGATGACTGTTTTTATTGTTGGTTTAGGGGTCATAGCAAGGTATTTGGGAGACTAAGTGGTGCCAGGGCTTGAACCTGGGCCTCCTACACGCCAACCATGCACTCCAGCCCTTTGAGCCATCTCCTTGTTCCTGAAGATGACTTACCATTTTAATATATTTAGCAGCTGGCTTATCTTACTAGAAGAAGGTACACACAATTCCCCGATTTTCTTAGTTAGCTTTAGTCTGGACCTTTCTTGTTAGTACTCCCCGGGTTGGTTCCCTCCATCAATTTATGATCCCTCCTCCCAGTTATTTTCAAATACATAAATCTCGATAACTTTTTCCAGCAGTTTGGCTTCATCTGCAACTGTGCTTTGAAGTTGAGAAGGAGGAACTTTTTGGTTTCTTCTTGAAATATGACCATGCAGTATTGAATAGGATTGTTTCATGAGTGTCCTTGAGATGAATGTTGAGATTTGGGGAGAGGGGAGGAATAGGTCTCTTCTTTGGTGATGGCAGACAGAATGAATGGTAGGGGAAAAATGTGTCATTACATTTGAAAAAAGTAGGAGGCTCTTTATTTTAATTTGAGCAGGGGGCTCCCACATGGTGCTCTGAAGGCCTGGGGACCTCACTGATGTTCTTGGCCAGTCAGGCAGGTGCTTCCGTGCAAGGCCCTGAAGATTCCATTGTGCTTGGACACTGTGATACTGGGAATACCCTGGCCATGCCAGTGGTGTCAGAGGTCTACAAAGACATTGCTGCTGGTGTTCAAGGGCCTCTAGAACAACTCTTGCAATGTTCCACGGGGACCATGTGGTACCAAGAATTGAAGCAGGGTTGGGCACATGCTAGGCATGCACCATGACTGTTGTACACCTCCCAGCCCTCTCTTTTTCCCTTTGAGCTGGATTTTAGCCTAAGCAATCTCCATATTCGAGGTGGCAGTAATAATTTCATGGAAGCCAACTCTGTTTTTCTTTGATGTGACTATGATGCATTTCAGAGTATGCCTGGGAAGATGAATTAGATATCAGAATGACACTTCATGGTGTGATATAAAGCAAATAGCAATTGAACGCCTAAAGCATAAATGATAACACTATTATAAAGCATATTGCTTCATTTTTAGGAAAAGGAACACAAGTACCAGAATTAATCAGGTTACAATGAAATGTGTTTTTATTTGTTTTATTTTAATGTTTTTGGTGGGGGCAGTATACCTGATGGTGCTTAGGGTTTATTTCTGGCTCATTGCTCAGGGATCACTCCTGACAGTGCTCTAGGGACTGAATGTTGGGGATTGAACCCGTGTCAGCCACATGCAAGGCAAGCACCATACCCAATGAATTCTCTCTCAGGTTGTAGAAATTGATTTTAAAAATACATAAATATGCAAGAGAAACTTTAATCAGGTACTAGTAAAACATTAGCCTCTGGGAGGGAGAGGATTTGGGTCACATGGGGGTGTTCAGGGGTTATTCTGGCCTCTGTGCTCAGGAGTGACCCCTGATGGTTCACAGGGGGATCATATTTATGGTACTGTTCAAACTAGGTTGGTCAAGTAGAAGGCAAGCAAGCTCCTTACCCCCATGTTACCTTCTTTGGCCCATCATTTGCTTGTTTTCATGGTAGTAGTTTGAGTATATAAGTGTGAAGGCTGTTGAAAGGTCTTAAATGAGAATACACACCAAAGAGCATTTTGAAACTGCTTTGCTCCTCTACTACTGTGCTGAGTACATTTGACAGGGTCATTTGATGTCTTGGAGTTTCTCTTTCTTGTTGGAAGAAGCCATTCTTTGAGAAAAGTATTGGCGCCATATGTGCCATGCTGAAGTAAAAATAAATAAATGACATCTCATATTAAAGAGCCACTAAACTAACTGGATGCATTTCCACCCCTGATCTGTCTCTTTCCTTTAGTGCCCCAAGATGCGCCGTCATGCCTTTGAACTCAAGATGCTTGATAAGTATAGTCATTATCTGGCTGCTGAAAATGAGCAGGAAATGGAAGAATGGTTGATAACTTTGAAAAAGATTATTCAGATCAATACCGACAGTTTGGTGCAAGAGAAAAAGGAGACAGTAGAAACAGCACAAGGTCAGACTTTTAAAATGATGCAGTATTGAGGTAATACCCTTCATCCACAGTAATGTCCTTGGAGCAAAGTGAATATAGAACTCTTTATCTGGACAGTTGGCCTACCTTCTTCATTAAAAGGGAAGATGGAGGTTGATAGATTTTGAGGGGGGTGTGTTTTTAAAGAGTTGACGCTGTATGGGCTGACACATGAAATATAACCAGTCTAAAATACATGGGGACTTCATGGCAGATTTTCAAAAGTCCATTAAAATTTTCCCTTTGCTTTCATAATCAGAATTCTTTGCAGTAAATCTTGTAGGAGAGGCTGGGGTAGGAGAGTGAGTTAGGATCTTCCTCTTCGGTGATTAGTAATGGTCTTCATGCTTTGGAACATCTGCTTTTAATAAATTTACAGATGATGAAACTAGCAGCCAAGGAAAAAGTGAGAACATCATGGCCAGTTTGGAAAGGAGCATGCATCCGGAACTGATGAAGGTACATTTTTCTTATGGCAATTTGCCTTCAATGGAGACAATGCTGAATTCCATTTAGCAGTGCTGTTTCTAAGTTACAAACCACAGTAAATTTGTGAGCAGGTAGCAATGGCGAAAGATAAGTTAAATATTTCTAAAGTGGGGATTTGTCAGTCCCAGCTAACAGATTGGAAAGTCTTAATTATTTTCCTTGATTAATATTATCTGCTGTTTATTATTTGGTTTACATACTGTGTGTCATTCACAGAATATTCTTCATTCAAGGGGCTACTGATGGAGATTGAACATGATATTCAAGCTAATGATTTGAGTATATTAGTCTCAAATGAAGGTCATATCTTTGCTCCATATGTAAATACCTAGATGTAATGTATAGAACTAGTTTCATCAGTTAAAGTTTTTTTTTTCTTTTTGGGTCACACCCAGTGATGCTCAGGGGTTACTCCTGGCTCTGCACTCAGGAATTACTCCTGGCGGTGCTTGGGAGACCTTATGGGATGCTGAGGATTGAACCCAGGTTGGACACGTGCAATGCAAACGCCCTACCCACTGTACTATCACTCCAGCCCCGTCAGTTAAAGTTTTTGATAAACAGACATCATTTGTGCTAATTACTCTGCTCTTTGTAGTTTGAATTGAGCACTTTTGAAAGTATAGAGGTGATTAGCATGCTCGTACTATTATGGATAAGAAAATTATCTATTCATTTGTCAAATCTCTTTATATTGAGACTTTTCCCTGACTACCAAGTTAATGCAAATTTAGAAGTTTTTTCATTTTATCTGTATTTTATTTTTAAGCCATTTTTATTGAGGGACCAAGATTTACAATACCGTTAATTATACTTTTTTGTGTACATCATTCCAACATTGTACCCATCATGGGAGAGCCCGCTTCCCTCTACCATTTTCTGAATGTCCCAAAGAATCATCCCCACATTGCCTTCCATGTAAACTCAGTTCTATAGATGAAATCTCCTGTTCCAATAACTTTTGACCATTTGTTTTTTTCCTTAACATGTTCCTTTTTTTTGGTTTTGTCTTTGGGCTACTCCTGGTGGTACTCAGGGCTTATTCCTTCTTGGCTCTGTGTTCACAGATCACTCCTGGCAGACTGAAGGGACCATATGGGGTTCCTGGGATCAAACCCAGGTCAGCCACTTGCAAGGCAAACACCCTATCTGCTGTACTATCACTCCAGCCCCTATTTCTTTTTTAAATCCCATTTATGGTAGAGATCCTTTTATTATTATTATTACCATGTAGGTGGTGACACCTACACACATATAAATGAATAGACTAAACTTTTGAAATTCCGCAAAGTTGGTAATGATAAGTTGGTAATGTATTTTAAAGCTATATATCTTTCTTTTTTACAGATATATAATTACAATTTGTGAATAATTCTGTGCTAACGTATTTTAAAATTTACATGAGATATAAATCCTTCAAATGAAAAAATTTAGTGAGAATTAAGAAAACTCGACAATGGGAAAATCTGAGTAGGCCTATAAAAGTGTGTTTTATCCCAGGAAAGGGAATATTGGCTTATGTTAGAAAATACTATATTATAGATACTGCTTAAGTATCTGCATTCATAAGTAAAAGAGTGTAATGAAAACTTTCCATGTCTGTAAGGAATATAAAACCTGATCAGATATAGGACCTTCAGTATAAGTGAAACATTGGTTATTAAAAATGTATAAAAATTCCATTTAAAAGCACCCTTCAAAGCCTTTCTCCAGAATTGTGGGCTATACTGCTGATCCTCCAGTCTAGGGTTTCTGTAATTTAGTATAGTTCGATGTATATGTTTTCTGAGGCATTGTCAGTACAGACTATGCATTCCATTATGTATTTCTTAAAGTAATTAAAATTGTAATACTCCATAGTATTATAGTATTATATTGTAATACTCCATGGAATACGGTTTCTCTCTCATTGATGTTTTTCTTTTGCACCCAAAGTCTTTCGGATTACTTTGCTGTGTTGAAGTAGATTGATTAGTAGTCTTGATGTTATTGTTAGCAAGTATAAGAATGTGGTCCCTAGTTTAACATGGGTCACTGTTGACAGTCCACACTAGGGAGCTGTTCTTTGTCTGTGGTGTATAGGGGTGGAGAATAGTATGTTTTTAAAAGCTGTGTCAGATTGCTAGTTTCACATAAGTGAGGTTCTTGCATGCCATTTAATACTGTTTTTATAAAAGACATGTTTGCTATATGTCTCTATTTCTTTTTTAAATTGTAGTACGGAAGAGAAACCGAACAGTTAAACAAACTCAGCAGAGGAGATGGAAGACAGAATCTCTTTTCATTTGATTCAGAAGTTCAGGTATAAACGGTTGATGCCTTTAATTCTAGGATTGTTGCTCATTCAGATAATCAAGTTCTGTAAAATGTTGAAGTCACTGCTTCACTCCTCAAAGTGGATAAAGAACTTCTGAGATGGATTCGGTGCTCTTCTAACCAATTGCCATATTTCACTGAATAATCATCACCACCACATAATTCTCACACCGTTTTTAAGTAATAGCACAATTTTTTAATTAATGAATTACTGTGAGGGTACAGATACAGATTTACATATTCTCCTGCTTGTGTTTCAGTCATACACAGCTTGAGTACCCATCCCTCCACTAGTGCCCATTCTCCACTGATGATCCCATCATCCCTCCCACCCCCCCCCCCCCACCTCTGTGGCAGGGCATTCCCTTTTGTTCTCTCTCTTCTCCTGGGTGTTGTGGTAAGCAATGGAGTTATTGGGTGGCCATCATGTTCGGACTATACTCTGCTTTGAGCATGCCTCTTCCATCCCGAGCGGGTCCTCCCACCACATTTTACTTGGTGTTCCCTTCTCTATCTGAACTGCCTTTTCCCCCAGCATGTGAGGCCAGCTTCCAAGCCATGGAGCAAATCTGGTACTTATTTCTGCTATTCTTGGGTGTTAGTCTTCCATTCTGTTGTTTTATATTCCACAGATGAGTGCAATTCTTCTCCATCTGTCTCTCTCTGGGTCATTTCACTTAGCATGATACTTTCCATGTTGATCCATTTATATGCAAAATTCACGACTTCATCTTTTCTGACAGCTGCATAGTATTCCATTGTGTAGATGTACCAATGTTTCTTTAACCAGTCATCTGTTCTTGGTCACTCGGGTTTTTTCCAGATTTTGGCTATTGTAAACTGAATAGCACATTTTTTAAAAAAAGCATTATATAATGATCACACCTCACATTTCTGTAAAAAAATATTGGCATCAAATCTGTGATAATTTTGCAGTGAAATTCAGTAAACACAATTATGATTTAGTAGCCATGACTATCAGAGATAGAAAAACTCTCACATTTTCTGAACTGTGATTAATTTTCCAGTTTTGAGGTAGGCCTATAGCCTGGGTTTTTTTTTGACCGTGTATCAACATTATTATTACTTCATTTTTTCATTCCAGAGGTTTTGTGCCTTCCCCCAGCTCTATCTCATTGGCCAGAATCCTTTCTGTTCACTGTGGCTGGCTGTGCGGCCTTGAACATACCCCTCTGACATTCTCTGCTGGCGGGGGTGTGGCTGAAGCCTGGGTCCTTGGCTGGGCAGTTGCTTCTTCTGTGACCTTTTCTCCTAGCACAATCTTCTGTGGCTGCTCCTGTGATGGGAGGCCTGGGATATTTTACATGTCCAGCTTAATCCCACTTACATTAAATAGTGCTGCAGGGAACTTCAACTTTAGGCACTTTTGCTAAGATATATATATATATATAGATAGATAGATAGATAGATAGATATAGATATACACACATATGTATATCTATATCTATATCTATATATAGAGAGAGCTAATATTTTATTCTGTCATCCCGTTGCTCATCGATATTTTTCGAGCAGGCACCAGTAACATCTCCATTGTGAGACTTGTTGTTACTATTTTTGGCATATCGAATACGCCACGGGGAACTTGCCAGGCTCTGCCGTGCGGGCGAGATACTCTCGATAGCTTGCCAGGCTCTCCAAGAGGGGTGGAGGAATAGAACCCAGGGTGGCAAAAGCCCTACCTGCTGTGCTATTGCTCCAGCCCATTATTCCATGTATTTTAAGTTTTTTTTTTTTTAATATGAAGAGGCACAGCTAGCTATGCTTAGGGGACTATGTGGTGCCATGGATCAAACTCAGGACAGCTCCTGAGTGAAAAACATGTACTCCACCCCTTTGAGCTATCTTCCTGCCCATAATTCCGTGATTTTTTTTTCTTTTTGGGTCACACCTGGCGATGCACCAGGGTTACTCCTGGCTCTTCACTCAGGAATTACACCTGATGGTGCTCAGGGGACCATATGGGATGCTGGGAATCGAACCCAGGTCGGTCGAGTGCAAGGCTGGGTTATTGCTCCAGCCCCTATGATATTTTAATGAAATTAAATTTTTTTGGTGTGAAGGATTAGACTAGAACTTCACACATAAAAGGCTAGTTCTCTACAGAGCCACATCCTTGGCTCCACGTCCACCAATATTAAAATTTTTGAACTAAATTCTTCCATGATATTTGAAATGAAATTGCTGGTTTGTTTAAATGGAAACTTTTTGCGTATGAGAGTATCACAAATACTTTTAATAGTAGAAAATAAGTTAAAAGAAAATAAAATTATTAAATGGAATATAAATTTTTTTCTTTTTACTTTTTCTACGTGAGATTTCTTGTGATAGTCTCTGGGACTCCTGAAATAGAGAAGTATGCGTTATATAAGCATGCAGTTTTTTTTTTAAATCAATGAAAATATATCTTGAAAATACAAAATAATTTGAGAAAGACTGATTTTTCCCCCTTTTTTCTTTTTGCTTCATTTGATCTCTTGAGTTATTTTTTCAGTTTGAAATGAAAAAATATATATGTATTTGGTCTATAAACAATGTAAACATTTTTCCTTAATAAAAATATAACAAAATGAAATAGAGAAACTTTTGAAAATGTTTTCTTAATGTTATCCAGAGCAGTATTACACTGCTGGTATAAAATCGGTGACTTAAAAAAATAAGAATATAACAGGCCCTGGGAGTGCTCTAAGATATTTATTTAGAAATGTACTTGTTCTCAGCATCTCAGGGCTTAGGATTTCCTCACCCGCCACCCCCCCCCTCCTCCCAAATGATTAGGCTCTAATTGGACGTGTCAGGCTCTTTCATTGTATACAAAGAAGCCAATTGAATGTGGTTGAAACTAAGTCCAGTATCTTTAAAAACCTTGTGGTGTGGTGTTTTTGTGGTCATGGAACTGTACTGCCTTTATACTTGAGTTGCTTATTAGAGTGAGTTTGTCAAGAAATTGAAAGCACCCCCAGTTTTTCCTTGTCTAAGTAAAATGTTACAGTATCTACCTTTCATTTCAGTTTAGTGTCTTTATTTCTATTTATTTATTTATTTATTTATTTATTTATTTATTTTTTGGTTTTTGGTTCACACCCGGCAATGCACAGGGGTCATTCCTGGCTCACGCACTCAGGAATTACCCCTGGCGATGCTGGGATTCGAACCTGGGTCGGCCGAGTGCAAGGCAAACGCCCTACCCGCTGTGCTATCACTCCAGCCCCACAGTTTAGTGTTTTTAAAAAAATTCCGTTGGGTTGTCTTTGGGCCATACCTATCGGTGCTCGGGAGCTACTGCTCTTCAGCTTTGTGCGTGGGCATCACTCCTGGAGGTGACCTTGAGGCCAGGTGTTGCTGGGATAGGACCTCGGCCCCCTGTTTGCAAAGCCTGTGCTTAACTATTGAGCTTTCTGGCCTCCACAGTTCAGCATTTAGAAGCACGTTTTTTTTGGTTGTTTTCTGGCCACACCCGGTGATACTCTGGGGCTACTTCTGGCTATGCACTCAGGAATTGCTCCTGGTGGTGCTTGGGGAAACATATGGTGCCAGGGATAGGACCTGAGTTGGCTTTTGGCCCTGTGCAAGGCGAGTACCTTCCCCACTGTACTCATGCTCCAGTCTCTAAAGGCACATTTCCTACCCTTGACCTTAGAGAATAAAGAGACACTGGCTGGGGGAAAGGGACGACTCCAACTTTGAACTGCCAAGGCCATACATATGCACAGGTCTCAGAAAGCATTTGACCTTACAGGCCTCAGAAAGGAACGGATTTGGGGGCTGGAGTGGGTAGTTCAGTTTTCCTCCACATTCCACTGTCTGTGTAAGAAAGGAAAGCAGATAAATGGGCGGAAATTAGAATTGATCTCCATGGCAATGCCTTGCCTGCTTTGGCTCCACAGATAGATAAGTGTTCAAGAGGGAGCTGTCTAGTACCACACATTTGTATTTCCTTTGTAGATAAATAGACTCAGAGTGCGGAAAACCAGGATGCCAGGTACACATATGAAACTTCCAGCTACTCTGAGGAGGATTTATTAGGCCCGAACTTTCCAGGCCTAATACCTGTTTTGGCTGACCTTCTTAGGCAATTTTGCAAGCCTCCTTTCTTGGCTTGCCTTTCCCATTTTGGCAGTATGTTCTGCTCAGGTTCACACAGTCATTTCCTGTCTACCATTCCTCTGGGTTTAATGAAAGTATCGGAGATTGTCTTACTCCTCCTCCTGTAAATAGAATGTGAGTCTGGTCAGACAGGCCGAATGCACAGATAAACTTAGATCGCCTAAACTATGTGAGCTGAGGAGGAGCCTGGGTTTCTTTGAGGAAGAACAGATGCCTCCTTGCCAAGAGGAATTCCTTGACTCCCAACCCCTTTTTTTTTAAAAAAAACTTTTTTTAAACCTTTCGAATACCGATGATTTTTAAAAATAGATCTGCGGCAACCAGCGTACCACTCCCCCGGCTCTGTTAGGAGCTAAGCTCAGTGTTTATCAGTTTCCCAAGCAGACGCCTCTCCCTCTGTTCATCATCTAAACGTAGGTGGTCCCCAGGGCACTAGTCTTGTCCTCCTCCTCCTCACCCTAGATGCCAGTGACTCCTAAATCCAGATCTGCACCCGAGCTCTCTCCTGTTTTTTTTTCTCTCCTCTCCTCTCCTAGCAACATAGCATCAGGTTCTCCACGTGCTAAACTAAAATCTTTCTACTCACTATTCCCCCCAAAATCTACTATTCAAGTTTAGTAGATTAAGTTAGCAACATCACTCTCTACCAAGTCTTCCAATTAGTGCTGGTGGTATTCTTCTAGTTATTCTAGTTTTGTTTGATTTTTTTTTGAACCACACCCATCAGTGCTGGAGGAGGTGGATATTGCTGCTGGCAGCACTTATGGGACCATGCAGTGCCAGGGATCAAACTCATTTGTCCGACATACAAAGCGTGAGCCTTTGAGCTACCTGCAGGGCCCCTGGAGCTATTATGTCTCCAATACCCTTGCTTGCCATTTTGAGTCCTGAAGAGTTCATCAAGGAAATGAAACTCTTAGCATCCTGGAACAAACAATTTCGTGGGAAATAAAAAAAAAAACTCAATAGGGGGCAGGAGAGATAGCACAGCGAGTAGGGCGTTTGCCTTGCATGCGGCCGACCCAGGTTCAAATCCCAGCATCCCATATGGTCCCCTGAGCACAGCCAGGGGTAATTCCTGAGTGAAAAGCCAGGAGTAACCCCTGTGCATCGCCAGGTGTGACCCAAAAAGCAAAAAAAAAAAAAAACTCAATAAATATACAGAAATAATGAAAAACTAAATGAGGGAAAGTGAGACTATTAGTGTACAATTTTATATTGGGAACTAGGAAAGATTTCTGTGGAAACACCAATTGATTGGACGTTTGATTTAAGCGAGGGAGTAAGTAATGAATCTATCTGTGAGTGGAGTGATTGATAAGACAGCAAGTGCAAAGGCCCTGAGATGGATGTGTACTTGGTATAATGGAGAAATAGCTAAGGGGACTTGTGTGTCTGAAACAGGGTGGGAGTGGAAAGACAAGAATGGTTAAAAGATGAGGACTAAGGAGTTTGGGAGGGAGGTAGGGATTGATGACCTGGAGGGTTTTGTAGAACTTTCCCATTGCCAACTGGAATTTTTCTCTTATTGTAGGAGCTTGTAGATTTTTCTCTTATTATAAGGCTTGTAGATTGAAAAGGGAGAAAGGCATTTTCCTTAGTGTAAGGCTTGTAGATTGAAAAATGAGAAAGGGTTCAAATGAAAAATGGACAGAGAAGATTGGATTCTGTAACTTTTTTGTTTACATCTTACCACTTTTCTTTTAGAAATGACCTGTATTATCTGTTTTGTAGAGGTTGGACTTCTCAGGAATTGAACCTGATATAAAACCATTTGAAGAAAAATGTAATAAGCGATTCCTAGTCAGTTGCCATGATTTAACATTCAATATCTTGGGTCAAGTTGGAGACAATGCAAAAGGACCACCCACAAATGTATGTATGATTTTCCCTTCAATCAGAAAGAAAATGTATTTGAATGAAAAGTTTTTTGCTACATATTATGATTAATTTGATGTAGAAAAGTTTCATACCTATCTTCCTTTAGTCAAAATATGTTTTAATGTGAGAGGATTCATGGGTATCTTACCTATTCAAAACAGCAGATAGTATATATAGCCTCTTGACATTTAAGAGAAGAGCATGTGCCCAAAACCTAGAGTTTGTGTAATCTTCCAAATAATAATTTATTCTGTAACATTGGCTTATTTGCAGTCCATAAGGAATAGTCAAGCCAGGCAGAGATAGCTACAGACGCTTTTTTTCAGCCCGCCTTAATATTCTAGAGTTAATTTATTCTTTTCTGAACAGAAAATTCTAATATTAACTGTCATGGGTCACTTGAGTTGCTCTGTAATTCTTAAAACTATAAATGTAAAATTTCCAGAGACGGCATTTCCTGTTCAGATTTACTTTTCGATTGTAGTTTGGATGTTGAAAATAGCCACTGTGGTGATTTCTCTGCTTACAAAGTAACTGAAATGTACTAGCAGACTTCCTGTGTGCAACGGGTTAATCTTTATGCCATCTGGCATGAAATTTCTCTTTGTGACCAGCTTTCAAATGCCATCTGTAGGAATCATGTCTTCCAGAACCGCTGATAGGACAAAGCTTTTGTCAAGTAATTTGATGTTGACTGATATTAGCTCTTATGAAATGTATAATCTGGAAAGCTGTAACGTAGACACAGAGAAGATTTATTTTGACTCTATAACATTGGCATTATGTTTAAATAATTTACATAAAACCACAGAGAATAGAATTTTATTCATAGAGTAATTGACATATTTAAATGTGGCTTTTGATTTTTCTGCATCACTTAAAGAATGTTAAAGTTGTGAAATTATTTACCACTGACCATAGTGAAAATTTGATAGTCTATTATTTTAGAATGTGCTATTGTATGCAAATAAGCTACGATGTAACTTCAGCTAAATGTTGAAGTCAGGAATGCTGATTGGGGGTAAATGAGGAATGTAAAGACTTATTTTCTGATTTGTATACCTTTGCCACCGAGAATCTTTGTTGTACTTTTTAGCATGTGTGCTGCCAAAGTGAGCATAACATAATGTGAATCTTAGTTTTAATTATATATTAAGGTAGATAACTATAATTGTTTTCATTTGCAGGTTGAACCGTTCTTTATCAATCTTGCCTTATTTGATATCAAGAACAATTGTAAGATTTCAGCTGACTTCCATATAGACCTGAATCCTCCATCTGTTCGTGAAATGCTGTGGGGTGCTTCAACCCAACTGGCAAGTGATGGAAACCCTAGAAGCTCTTCACCTGAATCTTTGATTCATGGAATTGCTGAATCTCAGTTACGCTACATAAAGCAGGTAAAGAGTGATTGTCTAGACTTGATAGCACATTCAGAATAAGAAAATCAACAACCTGGGTTATTTATTAGTTTGAGGTCAGTGTTTTCATGGTGATGACCCCTCTCTTAAGGTCTGTATGAAGGTATTTTTGGAGATATTAAGTTGGAGAGGGAAAGTGGAAACTTGGGAACATGTTAGTAATAATTGGCAGGTAAAATTAGCAACATAACATTTTCAGTAGGACCTCAAGGTGAGTCTCAAAGTCTTGTGATCTGGAATGCAAAACATGTAGAGATGAGAAATAAAGTATAGAATAAGTGAGCAGTGGAGTGCAGAGTGAAGCTATCAGTGAGATGTCAGGTCATTCTTTGAGCTACCTGCATCTAGAAAGGAGCTAAACTAGAGCCATATTTGGTTGACTTCTATATCCCCAGTGTTTAGCACAGAGTTTTCCAAACATACTGGCCTACCTCCCTCTTTTTAGAAAAATAATGTACTCTGTGTTCCATCCTCCAATCTAGTTTACTTCATTGAACAAATAGAAAGTGTTTCTGGGTGGCACAGAGATTACTTCCACCTCCTGGATCAGTTCATTGACCTCCAGGGGTGGTATCACCCACTTTGGGAAGTAGGGGTAGAGCCCAATACTTTTCTTTTTCCCTTCCCTTCCCTTCCCTTCCCTTCCCTTCCCTTCCCTTCCCTTCCCTTCCCTCCCCTTCCCTTCCCTTCCCTCCCCTCCCCTCCCCTCCCCTCCCCTCCCCTCCCCTCCCCTCCCCTCCCCTCCCCTCCCCTCCCCTCCCCTCCCCTCCCCTCCCCTCCCCTCCCTTCCTTTTCCTTTCCTTTTCTTTCCTTCTATTTCTTTTCTTTTCTTTTCTTTTCTTTTCTTTTCTTTTCTTTTCTTTTCTTTTCTTTTCTTTTTTATTGAGTCACCATGAGTTAGTCACAAATCTTTCATATTTCAGTTTCAGTCATACAATGATCGAACACCCATCCCTCCATCAGTGCACATTCTCCACCACCGATGTTCCCAGTATCCTTCTCCCCCATCCCACCCTACCCCTGTCTCTATGGTAGACAATTTTCCTCATACTCTCTCTTTCTCTCTCCTTTTGGGCATTATGGTTTGCAATACAGATACCGAGAGGCCATCATGTTTGGTCCTTTATCTACTTTCAGCACAAATCTCCCATCCCGAGCGATCCTTCCAACCATCATTTTCTTAGTGATCCCTTCTCTATCCCAGCTTTCTTCTCCCCTAGCTCATGAGGCAGGCTTCTAACCGTGGAGCAATCTTCCTGGGCTTTGTCTCTACTGTGCTTGGGTGTTAGTCTCATATTATGTGTTTTTATATTCCACAAATGAGTGCAGTCATTCTATGTCTGTCCCTCTCTCTGACTTATTTCACTTAGCATGATACTCTCCATAACCATCCACTTACAAGCAAATTTCATGACTTCATCTTTCCTAACAGCTGCATAGTATTCCATTGTGTAGATGTACCAAAGTTTCTTTAACCAGTCATCTGTTCTCAGGCACTCGGGTTGTTTCCAGATTCTGGCTATTGCAAACAGTGCTGCAACAAACATACAGGTGCAGATGTCATTTCTACTGTGCTTTTTTGCACCCCTGGATATATTCCCAGATGTGGTATTGCTGGGTCTTATGGAAGCTTAATTTCTAGTTTTTTTTAAGGAATTCCCATATTGTTTTCCAGAATGACTGGACCAGTTGCATTCCCACCAACAATGAAAGAGAGTCTCTTTCTCTCCACATCCATGCTAGCAGTGGTTGTTCTTGTTCTTTTTGATGTTTGCCAGTTTCTGTGGTGTGAGATGATATCTCATTGTTATTTTGATTTTCATTTCCCTGATGATTAGTGATGTATAGCATTTTTTCATGTGCCTTTTGGCCATTTGTATTTCTTTTTTGAGGAAGTTTCTGTTCATTTCTTGGCCCTATTTTTTGATGGGGTTGGAGGTTTTTCTTCTTGTAAAGTTCTACTAATGTCTGGTATATCCTGGATGTTAATCCCTTATCTGTTGGGTATTAGGTGAATAATTTTTCCCATTCCATGGGTAGATCCTAATACTTGACACAAGACAACACCAGACACATGCATGGTAACATAAGGGCTTCTGTGTTTTGAGGGGAAAAATTGACCCTACTCTAACTTTCCCAGATCTCATTCCCATTTCCATTATGAGTAGGTAGTTTCACTGGAGCATAAAGACCCTTTATACAGGATTCTGATTGCAAAGCAAGGGGAGGGAACTGCTGTGTCATAGCTGTAATGCTGTTCTCTTCTGTCCTCTCTGGTGTAAAGAGGCCCCTTTAAAAAGAGTCTAACAAGTTTCCTGGCATTTTGACCTCTCACCAGATTGGGGGCCATTAGAGGTTAGGCAGAGCAGAATTGATGGTCTGTCTTTCGGGCTTTTGTTGCTGAGAGGACACAAGAACATGGCAGAGAATGAAAGTGGAAAGAGGCGTAAGACAAAGCAGCTCACATCATAAGGAGGTTTCCATCCCCTTGTTAAATGCATCATCCCTTTTTTGTATGATAAGGATAGGGACATTATTAAATAGAACACTCAAACATTGCAGAAGTATAAAAAGAAGAAAAAACTTCCACTCTTAGATGCTATTAACGTATTGTCCTTTTATTTCCAGACATCTCTGAAACACAAACATGTTTCATATGCTCTTTTAGTGGAGCAAGATAGTTTTTATTGAATGAAACTTAGAAAGATGTGAGGGCGAAAGAAATAAGGGAATGCATATTCATGAGACAATATGAGCTTGACAGAGCAAGCCAGCAAAAATGCAGAGGCATACCAGGGCTGGAGCGATAGCACAGCGGGTAGGGCATTTGCCTTGCACGCGGCTGACCCAGGTTTTATTCCCAGCATCCCATATGGTCCCCAAGCACCGCCAGGAGTAATTCCTGAATGCAGAGCCAGGAGTCAGCCCTGAGCATTGCCGGGTGTGACCCATAAAGCCAAAAAAAAAAATTAAAAATTGGGGGTAAGGAGATAGTTTGAGTGATAGAGCCTATACTTCAGATGTTTGAAGGCGTGTGTTTATGCATATCTATGATTTGTGTTAGGTATATTCATTTGGCTCTCCAAGAGGGGCGGAGGAATCAAACCCGGGTCAGCCACGTGCAAGGCAAATGCCCTGCCGCTGTGCTATCGCTCTTGAGCCAGGAGTAACCCCTGTGTATGGCCGGGTGTGACCCAAAAAGCCCCACAGAAAAATGCAGAGACATAGAAAGATATGTGTTTAAGAGAGAATATGGACTTTAAAGAGGAAGCTTATTCTGTATATTCTTGTACCACTGGTGTCCTAGTCATGCTGTTTCATACTCACTGCATTTATTTAACATTATGTTTATCATCCTATGTCAGTATCTATGAATTGGTCACACTAGGCAGTGCTCAGGGATTACTCTTGGCAGTGCTTAAGAGACCATATGAGGTGCTGGGCATCAAAACAGGGCTGGATGTGGCAAGACAAACATCTTTCCCACTGTATTTTCTGGCTTATCAGTCGCATTCTTTTTGTTTAAGGAGGTCTCCCCAGCAGTGCTCAAGAGGTCCAGGAACTCCATTGGAAATTCTTGGCCAACGTGGTCATTAGCTCGTGCAAGGGGCCAAGGATACGATGCTACTCAGACCCTGCGGTGCCAGGAATACCTAGGTCGTGCCGTGGCCTTCCAAGGCTCTAGCGGTGCTCAGGGAACCATGTTACCCGGGGAGTTAGACCTGGAATGGGTGCATGCTAGTCCTGTTCCCTAGCCACTGTACTATCTCCCAGTCCCCACATTTCGAATAAATGTTAATATCGAATTCCACTGATTAAGATTTAGCTGATTAAAATACTTCTTCACCTCCCTCCTTCTCTCCTTCCCTTCTTCCTTCTTTCCCTCCCTCCCTGTGCCCTCTCTCCATGCATAGCTTAGCGCAAGGGAGATAGCTCAAGTGATAGAGTACATGCTTAGCATATATGAGGCCCTGAGTTGGATCCCTGGTCACACAGGAACCCTGAGCATCACTGGATGTTGCCCTGCTGGCCCTGGTTCAAGAAGAAAAAGAACATCTCTGGGCCTTATCTTCCTTATCTGAAGTTGATGGTCATAGCAGCATCTAGAGGCTGTTGTGAGGCTCAAATCAGGTGTGCTAGGTCCTGGAAAACACTTAAGCGTTGTCTGGGTCCATCGTGTTTGCTCAGTACGTGTGGTTTCCAGGAGGAGCAGCAGTAAAACCGATCACAGATCAACAGGCAAGAGCAGCTTGAACTTACGATTATCAGAACCTTTGAAACAACTGGTGATGAGTGTGGTATTACGTGCTTGAGAAGCCATCATTAATAGTATTGTAAATAGCATAACCCATTCTATTAAAAAATAAACAGGAATGAGTGAGGCAGAAGAGAGACCCACAGTGGGTAGGGTGCTTGCCTTGCATGTAATCAACCCAGGTTTGATCCCCAGCACCACAGGGTCCCCCAAGCCCTGTCAGGAGTGATCCCTGAGTCCAGAACCAGGAGTAAGCAAACAAAATGAACCCCACTCCCCAAAACCCAGGCAATGGGAGCATTTGGGCAGTGTTTGAAACACTGTGATCTGACCCTGATGATGGGACAGACATGGATGTATCTCATGGACTTTCCACAGCCTGTCTACCTATATTGTGTCTGGCCCAGAAATGATGTAAATATCGAAATGGTTCTCGGAAGAAAGATGGTTACTCATCACTACTTTAAAATGACATTAATTGGGCTTCAGTTATACTGGTGATATGGATGAGTGGTATAGCCATGTATCCAAAACACGGACTCAACAGAACTGAAAACATGAGATCAAGACTGCAATCACTGAAACTTTATAATGTGCCTAATATGTTGGCAGGTGGGGATGGCATGGGTGTTGGGGTAGTGAGGGAATAGGGGAATACCGGTGGAGGGAAGTTGACACCAGTGGTGGAATTGGTGTTGAAATATGCATAAGATTCAACTATCAATAACTGTAAATCACAGTTCTTTAATAAGAATACCTCAGTCTTGCCAGGAATTGGCTATCTGAGCTTACAAGTTCAATCGAAAGAAGTTCTAGAATTTATGTAACTCCCAACTTTTGAGTTCGAGAATTAGAGTTCTCAGATTTCATTTGTTTTTAAAAAATGTGTTCACTTCTATTGAAGAAGGAAAATATTTCTGCTTCCCTAAAAACGACATTAGTTGGGCTGGAGAGATAATACAGAAGTTGAAGTGTTTTCTTGCATCCTGCTGACCCTGGTTTGAATCCCTGGTACTACATAGAGTCCTCTGAATATCGTGAAGAGTCACTCCTGAGCACGGAGCCAGGAATAGCCTCTGAGCACAGCTGGGTGTGTCCCCCGGACAAATAAAGACGCTAGTAGCTACTAGTGGCAGTGTGGGCAATGTCCAGAGCACTAAAAACAGGTCGCAGCACTCAATGAATGTTAGCTGTTGCAGTGGTCAGTAGTACTCTCTACACACAGCCTAGTAGGGGAGACGTTAGGGGCATGGACTTCAAGGTTCGAATGCAGTTAGGCTTTGCATTTTCTGGAAGTTCTCACTATAATATAAGCTTCTTTACCCATCAAGTTGGAGCAAAAACTGGTCTAAGCTAGTGCTTCTCAGTTGGGTACCAAGATATTCCAAGGGGGCCACAGGTGAAAATTGCCATTAGGCAATCCATGGTATAAGGCTAGGGGGAGCCACAGGACGAAAGGCCTGACAGTGCTACTCTAATCCTTTCTTTGGAGGGGGAGAGTGCTGTGCTTTGGGGGCCATCACGGCCACTCGCAGTAGTGCTAAGAGGGCTAAGCAATGTCAGGGATCGAACGAAGACATGCTTCTGCCACTTAAGCCACAACCTGGGCCCAAGCCTCTTGTGTCTTTTAATCTGTGGATATTGTGGTGCCTACACTTCCGGGTTTGTGTGCAGGCAGAGGGAGTCACAATGCAAAACTCTTGCGCAACTCTGTGGCTTGGGGCAAATGTGAGTTGGTGTCTAGGGTGTATCTCTCAGCCTCCATTCTGCAGGGTACCTGAGGTTCTTTGCCAGTCCCGTTGCCCAGCAGTTCCCAGCGCCACCCCTCTGCTCTCAAGATGCTTGGGGTCCACTTTAGTACTGACCAGATAGCTCACATGTGCTACTTTACTCAATCCCTATGTGTGGAGGAAACAGCTCTGCCTCTCATCTTGCCCACTTCATAGTTTAGAAACTGAGATGAGAGGACACAAATGGCCTGAACTCCAAAATGATGAAGCCTGAGTTAAAACCCAGACCATTTGACTACCTTAGTGCAAGCTTGATGCTTGGGGATTATAAGCAGTACCAGATAGTATCCAGATCCTTGTGACGTGGAGACAGTTACTTTGGATCTCCCACTCAGTTTACTCTTCCCTGTTCCCTATTGTAGAGGTATGTATCTAAAACAAATGATATGACATGTCTGAAATGCTTTGAAAACTGGAAAGTGCTATGTGAACACAGCTGGTGAGATTACTGTCACTGTCACTGTCATCCCATTGCTCATCGATTTGCTCGAGCTAGCACCAGAAACGTCTCCATTGTGAGACTTGTTGTTACTGTTTGGGTACATTGAATAAGCCACGGGTAGCTTGCCAGGCTCTGCTGTGTGGGCGAGATACTCTTGGTGCTTGCCGGGCTCTCCGAGAGGGGCAGAGGAATCGAACCCGGGTCGGCCACATGCAAGGAGAACGACCTACTGCTGTGCTCCACCCCAGTTGTTGGATAGCGAGTAAAACAAGAAAACTCAATAAGGTCCGAGCAGTGGGTCCTTTCATTTGAGTTCTTTGGTGTTCTTTTAAGCCAGCATTTTCTTTTTTAAAGCTGGGGGCGATATGGCCCTCTGTGGGTCTCCAGAATATTCCATGGGGGCCACTGGTAAAAATTGCTTCCCTGAGGCCAATGACCCAAGACTAGGGTGCCGACCTCCAGGTCATGGAGATCACTGGAAGGAAACCTGATTGGCAAGGGGCCATAGTCAGAAAAAGGTTGAGAAACACTGGTCTAAGAACAGGGTCAGGCAAACCACAGGCAAAGTCGAAGCTATTTTGTTTGGAAAGAGCTGAACCAAACAGGGCCAAGACAGTCGTTCCACAGACCTTCAGAAGGCGTCTTACATAATTTTGGTTTTGTCTGCATAAGTATCCTTCAAAAAAAGCATACAGGAGTAAAACCAGTTTCAGATCCCCTGATTTTTCCCTCCACCTTGAAAGCACCAAAGCTCTTTCACTTCAACAAAGGAATGAACAAAGGGGTGTTTTCTATAGGCAATTTGGATTCTTTTTGAAAAGTCCATTTTTGGGGCTGGAGCGATAGCACAGCGGGTAGGGCGTTTGCCTTGTACGCGGCCGACCCGGGTTCTAATCCCAGCATCCCATATGGTCCCCTGAGAACAACCAGGGGTAATTCCTGAGTGAAGAGGCAGGAGTAACCCCTGTGCATCGCCGGGTGTGACCCAAAAACCAAAAAAAAAAAGAAAGAAAAGTCCATTTTTATGAAGATAACACTGGCACATCCCCTTATGAAAGTTTCTCAGGTATGCATTGTTGTATTTCACTATCAACCCAGTGTCTTGAGCACTACCAAAAGTATGGCCTCCTTTCACCTCCATATAAAGGACCCCTTGACCTATTTCAAGCCCTCATCCTTTCTCCTAGCCACCGGTCTGTGCTTTGTGTCTAAGAGTGGGCTTTATTTTCTGCATTCATTGGGTTTATTTCTTTATGTTGCGTCTGTATTCCAATTTGCCTTCCTGACTCTGACTTGCTTCACTGAACATAATACCCTCAAGTTTTTTCTGTGTTGCAAATGAGAGAATTTGGTCTTTTATTTTATTTTCCTTTTTAAAAAATTGAATCACCGTGAGCTACAGTTACAAAACTTTGATGGCTGAGTTTCAGTCATGCAATGATCAAACACCCATCCCTCCACCAGTGTATATTTTCCACCACAATAGAATCTGGAAATAACCTGAGTGCCCGAGAACAGACTGGTTAAAGAAACTTTGGTACATCTGCACAATGGGATATTATGCAGCTGTTAGGAAAATGTTGTCTTTCTAATAGCTGAGTGGTCCATTGTGTATGCGAGCACCTCATCTTCTTTTTCCTTGGGAGTATTTCATTTTGAATAGGGGTCCCAACCAGTGGTGCTCTTGGAGCCCCTAGTGCATACTTGATGATGTTTAGTCTGGAGGTATAAGAATTATGGCACAGTGCTTGAGCCTGAAGGTGTGGTGTTCAGGCTGTGAGGCCATGTGGTACCAGGGATTGAACTAAGGATCTCACAAGATACTAAGCATTTGAGCTATCTTTCCAACCTCTGCTTTAGTTTGTATGTTACTGAGAGCAGTAAAATATTTTCTTCCTTTTATCATTAATTCAAGGTAAGCAAATTGTTCTGAAGTTACATGCAGCTACATTTAAAACTGTATATCTCATTCTACTTGGGAAAATGCACGCAATTTTAGCACATGTTAAGCCAAACAAACACTGTCTTAATTAGGTCTAAGAATGTGTATTACAGGGAACTGGAGAGATAGCACAGAGGGTAGGGCATGTTTGCCTTGCATGCGGCTGACCCAGGTTGGATTCCCAGCATCCCATATGGTACCCTGAGCAACGCCAGGAGTAATTCCTGAGTGCAAAGCCAGGAATAACCCCTGTGCATCGCCAGGTGTGACCCAAAAAGCTAAAAAAAAATGTGTATTACAGACATAGTCAAACACAGGAGTCTAAGCAGTAATGGTGACACCTACATGCCTTGGGGTGGGGGGGAAGGACTAACAACATATGTGAAGTTGGTGACAAATTATAAAATTCATTTTGAGGACCAGGGAGGTGTCTTAAGTGGCAGGCGGGCATGCATTCCATGTGGAAGGCCTGGGTTTGACCTGTAGCACTACAGAGTCCCCCGAGTAACGCCAAGAGTACCCCCCAGTTCCCTCCCCCCAATTTCATTTTGAAAAGCATATTAACTATTTTTAAAAATTTACAAAAGGGAACATTGTGTTTTTCCAGAGTCCTGGTTGTGATTCTTTGTTGAATATCAACATACTGAAGACAGTGCCATTAGGTCATGTAGCGTCTTGTGGAATTGGGCCAGGGGGATAGTTCAAAGGGCTGGAGCATGTGGTCCCCCAAACACTGCAAGTATCTAATGGAAGTATTTTCTCCAGGGAATTTTCTCAGTGACAAATCCACATCCTGAAATTTTCCTGGTTGCAAGAATTGAAAAGGTGTTGCAGGGAAACATCACACACTGCGCAGAACCCTACATCAAAAATTCAGACCCTGCAAAGGTATGCACAAAGTGTATTTATGAGCATTTCATCCTCATGTAGAATATGTCGTCTGCTTGTTTTCCATGGTGTTGTCACTGGCTCCTCTTGGAGATCAAGTACCCTGCTCAGTTCTCTCAGTATTCTGCACATTGTAAAATATTGTATACAATGATGGGTCTGCATGATAAAGCTTCTATTTGGCTTATTTAGTTTTGTTTTCATGGAAATCAGATTTCTGATCACTTATCAAAATAAGACTGAAACCATGGAGTGACATCTGTTTCTTGACACCTTATCCTTGATAATAGCCCCACTTTCTTTACTCCTTATCCTAAGTATAGTCCTTCAGCATCTTAGTTGTGAAACTCAAGATGGCTCCCACATGCTCTTCATACTTAGATTTACTCCTGTGATGAACTGAAAAATGAAAAGCTTTTCAGTCGTTCATGATACTAAGTGAATTTCATTTAGAGTGCTGAATTTTATTCTCAGATCTCACCCCTTCCTGCTTATATAAAATTGTATGCCTTTCTTGCATGAAATGCTGGCATATTAATACACGGTGGGGTGGTTTGTGTTGTTTAACATCTTTAAACGGAGACGTGACTAATTTGTGAAGTAGAGGAAAATCTCAGCAATTTAGATTGAAGCTTCTTCCATTCTCCCTGTAGGGATAAGCTTTCAACCAGATTTTCACAGCCTGAGACTTTGTAGGTTGTTAATCTCTTTTGTCTTCTCCCAGAGCCTCTACAAACAGCCACTCCTGCTTCCCCACTAAACTAATTGCCTTGACTCCTGGTCACCTAGCTCTTATCTGAGGGATTAAAAGGTCAGCTCTACCTAAAAGAAACTTTCTCCAAGAATGAGGAGTAGCTCATGTATGACGGAACATTTACTTGCAAATTGCTTAAGAATTTCCCAGTGGAGATCTTTGACACAAAATGTGGCTTACATCCATCTGTATTTTTTTTGTCCATCTCTATTTAATGAGAAAAAACAAAACCATAATACTTTGGTCTAGAAAAATGAATAGCTTATGTGCCTTGTGCATTATATTTTATATTTTTACGCTGTTTCCCCTAGATATTGATGCTTGATACCTATGAGGTGACGAAGTACTTTTCTAGGTGAGTCCCTGGTAGTTGGAACAGATTTTAGCCTCTCTCTCTTTTTTTTTACCGTAGACGGCCCAGAAGGTTCACAGGACAGCTAAGCAAGTGTGTAGCCGCCTTGGACAATACAGAATGCCCTTTGCTTGGGCTACCAGGTTTGTGCATGTAAAAATTTGTCTTTCTAATCACTTGCCTATGTGAGGTCCAGTGCTGTTGTCCTTGGTGGCAACATTCAGCAACTGTTTCTGACAGTCTGGGTGTTGTAACACTTCAGATGTGTATTCATCTGCACCTTCTATTTTAAAAATTGATCATAGACCATGCTTAACCATCATGGGTGCCTGAAACAGCAAAATTCTTTCTCTGCTGTCTGGAGGCTGGAAGACCAAGGTCAGGGTGCCAGCACGATGGGGTTCTGTTGAGAACTCTTTCAGGTCATAAGCAGCCAACGTCTTACGTTCTTACATGGTCTAAAAGAGGGTGGTCCAGCTCTCTGGCCTCTTTATAAAGGCTCCATCCTCATGAACTGACTGACCCCCAATGTCCCCACCTCCAGTGCTCACTTGAGCAGCACACATAGCCATGTCCCTGCCTCCAAATGCCATCACCACAGGTAATGCATTTGAAAATATGAAGTTTGGGGAGGGTTCACATTAAGTTCATGACAGGGATGTAAGTATTCTTTCTGTTAGAATTTCCTCTGTATCAGAGACCCATTGCGTCTCTTAACTTCAGAGAAATTTTCTTTGGCTTACATTACTGATCTAGCTGATGCCACTTAATTTTTTTTAACGAACTGATATTTGCTAAAGTGATGAATTCTTTTGGACAGAAAACCAGAAATAGTAGGGAAATATACACAGTGTGCCCACTACTTCAGAACTGGCTGGGTTCGTGCTTGGAAAGACAGTCATACATTTTGGTAATTAGAAGGTCAAGAACACAGTCGTTAAGTGTGAGTGGTGTGTAATGAGTAATCTGGTTTCCGGGTCACATGCTCAGCAAACTTCATGGGAAGTGTATTTGGAAGCACATCCACTTATACCACATTTCTTAAAGTAGGATGCATGATTTCCCCCAAATTTGCATATCCCAATTTGCATGTGAAAACTTAACACAGTTTTCTTGTAGAGCATCCATTTGAAGCACAGGTTCGATGACTTGCTGGTGGCATAGCTTGTACAGCTCACTGGAAATTCAGGAGAGAGGGCACTGTGTTCTAGATAATTTAATCAGTGGGTGGTGGGGTTAGGTAGGAGATTCTAATTTAATGAACTCTTTTATTTATAATCATTGCCTTTGTGGGGGAAAGTTCCAGAATACCTGGTATGCTGATAAATGGAAAGGCTTATTGTCCTTGCTCAGGGCACTGATAAAAAATGATCACCAAGGGTAGGTGACTGGGCAAAGGGGAGTGAAGGTTGGTCTACATAAACAATAGAGAAAGTAAAATGAGGCTTGCAAGTAAGTATAAATACTCTGTGTGGATGCTCCAGCCAAAAAAAAAATCTGCTGCTGTTATTTATTCTCTACAGTTACATAGTACTAGTGATTCAGTGCAAGTCAGTGTAGTCTAAGTGCTAACATGTACCATCTTAAAAGGTGGGTACTGCGATTCCATCTTGGAGACAGGAGATTGATACATGGGAGTAAAAACAAAGGCCTGAGCTGGAATGATAGTACAGCACGTAGACCATTTGCCTTATATGTGGCCGACTCAGTCTCGGTCCCTAGCATCCCATATGGTCCCTTCAGCTCTGTCAGAAGTCATTCCTGAGTGCAGAACCGGGAGTTAACCCCTGAGCATTGCTGGGTGTGACTCAGAAATAAAAAAATAAAGGGCCTTGCTAAAAGTCACACAGCATGGAATAGAGCAGGGGGCAGAAGGAACTCCTGGCGCCTGGCTACAGAGTGTAATCTCAACCAGTGTTTCTCAAGGGGCCATATGGACCCTTGTAGGCCCCCAGAATATTCTAGTGGGACCATGGGGGAAAATCGAATGAGCCATGGCATTGAGACTAGGGGGTCAAAGGGTAGGACAGGGGAGCTATAGGAAGAAAACAGGTGGGGAGGGGACCATGGTCAGCAGGAGGTTGAGAAACACTGTTTAGACCTCTGTGGCAGAACACCTCCCCTTTCAAGGCGTGACATAACGGCTTGATCCTTGACCCTGTTTGCCAGTAGAATAATGCATTTTCCAAGTTTCGTGTTAGAAGCTTTGATATCCAGTTCTGAGGGGGAATTACGCTTTTGTTTTTCTTTCTGAATTATGGTGATTGTCTGCAGTGGCAGGAACTTGCTCTTGAAGGCTTGGTTGGGATATTGAAAAGATGTGTGACAAAACCCTATTCTGAAAATAAGGGAGGTATGCATAGAAGTAAACCTTGTCCATAAAGACATCTTCAGAGACACTGTTGGACGGAAGTAGGGTTCGGACTAGGGCCACCTTTGGCGAGGAGGGTATTGTACATCTCATTTTTAGCAGTAAACTGGCTGCTTAAAATGCGAGACATATCGGGAGGGGAATAGTACAAATTCCTCTTGGAGACTACACATATATTGATCTTAAAGAGCTCATTTAATTTTATTGACTTGATTGAGATGGATTGTACTTTTGACTAAAGTGCATCCATTGTTTTTAGGAACAATTTGCTACATTTTTATACATGTCTAAGTCATGCAATTTCAGGACCAATGTAGAGAACATATCCATGACTCCAGAAGATTTCCTGCTGCCCTTACCCATTCAGCCATTCCACCCAGACAGTTATTGATTTGTTATTATCACCGAAATAACTTCGATCTGTTCTGGAATGTCTTATAACTTACATCTTGCTATATGTACTCTTGCATGTTGTATCTTATGTTCACTCTGTATTTGGAATGCAGCTATGTTGTTTTATATATCCGTTGCTCATTTTGAGTCGCATTTCATTGTAGAAATGGATAAACTTGTTTATCCATTCACTTCTTGAAGACTCTCTGGGTTGTTTCCAGCTTAGCCCTGTAACTAATACATCTGTTATGAATGTTCATGTACCACATGGAAATAGGCATAGGAGTGTAATTGTGGGGTCATGGAGGATGTATATGTGTAATTTCATGAGAAACTGCCAAACTCATTTCTAGAATATTTTTACCACATTATACTTCCATCAATACTAACAGTATCTTAGTTCATCAAATTTTAGTAAATCATAAACCCTCCTGTTAACTGTTTTAACTGTTTTAGACCCATTTTCAAAGATGTCCAAGGCTCTCTGGATCTGGATGGGAGATTTTCTCCTTTGTATAAACAAGACAGCAGTAAGCTTTCAAATGAAGACATTCTCAAGTTGCTCTCAGAATACAAGAAGTAAGTGTATAGAGTTGTGCAGTCAATAATAATGTTATAACTTAAAATAACATAAAACATAAAGAATATGGTATTATATCAACATAATGGATTGAGTAGAATATTTTAAATAATTAAGTCAGGTGGGAGGAACTGAATGCTTAAAATTTATGTTTGGCGTGGGCAAGAGATAGTACAGTGGGTAAGGTTCTTCTTGCCTTACATATGGCCAACTGGCATTCTATTCCCAGCACCACGTATGATCCACCAAGCCCTGCCAGGAGTATGTTATGAGCACCACAGGTTTGTATGAGATCAATACAAGAATAAAAGTTTTGTTTTTAAATGTATGTTTGGAAAAAGGGTGAGAGTATGTCCAGCAATTATTATTATTACTTTTTTTTTGCTTTTTGGGTCACACCTGGCGATGCACAGGGGTTACTCCTGGCTCTTTACTCAGGAGTTAGCCCCTGGCGGTGCTCAGGGGACCATATGGGATGCTGGGATTCGAACCCGGGTCGACCGCGTGCAAGGCAAATGCCCTACCCGCTGTGCTATCGCTCCAGCCCAGCAATTATTATTTTTAAGTAAAAAAAATTTTAACCCTCTAGGCCAGAGAAGACCAAATTGCAGATTATTCCTGGACAGCTCAACATCACAGTAGAATGCGTCCCTGTGGACTTATCAAGTAAGTACTCACATGTTGCAGATAAACCTTTGGGACTGTGTTTGAATCTCAAGTTTTTATCATATCAGTGTTTTCCTTCAGGCTTACATGGTGTATTAGTTCCCTAGGGCTGCTGTATAGAAGCATTACAGACAAGGTAGCTTAAGTCCACATAATGGTGTTCTCCTGTGCTACTTTAAGCTAAATACTAGAGTAAGGTGTGAGCTGGGCTGTAGCCCCCTCTGGATGCTCTAAGGGAGAATTGTTCCTTGCTTCTCAGTAGCACTGGTAGCTCCCAACTACCCTTGACCACCTTTGGCTTATTGACTTGTTTCTCCCGATGATATTCTATGGCCCTTTTCCTTTGTGTCCCCAAACAACCTTCTACAAATCCCAGTAATTGGAATTCAAGCCCATCCTAACCTTACATCTCCAAATACATTATTTTCAAGTGAGACCACTTAATGAGGTTCCAGTATGCATGAACTTGAATTTAAGAGAATATTGTTCAACTCAGTACTCAAGGTTAATAGTTACAAGTGAAGCAAATGAAGTTGCTTTTATCAGACATTTTTTCATGATAACCTCTGACCTGGTAAATGTGCCCTTATTGGGATTCTGTTATGTTTTGCTTTGAATAAGTTTTATCAACTAAGGGATCAAAAGGATAACTTCTTGTGGAAGGACGGAAATATAAGAGTCCAGGAGAAATATGAGCATAAGATACAAAAAGAGAAGTTGCAGGAAATAAAATGTAGTGGCTCTAGACATTTGAAAAGTGGCCTTTCTATAACAATGCCACAGAGACAGATGAGAACAAGCTGCCTGTGCTCATCTGTCAAATGTGCAAAGAATATTTAAAGTGAAACTATATTGCAGAATAGGTTCTGGCATGGGATCTTCATCCACCATGAGTGGAATTCAATTTGGAGTAGGTATCCAGAGAGCCATAGCTAAATCATTCAAAGTCTGATATTCTGGGGCCTTGGGTGGTGGGGAAGAGGGTTGGGACCATTCCTGGCTCTGCTCAGGGCTCTGGATGTGCTTAGGGATCACTCCTGGTGATACTTAGGGAACTGTATGTGGTGTCAGAAATCAAACCAGGGTTAGCCTCATGCAAGGCTAGCACCTGTCCCACTGTTCTGCCTCTCCTGCCTTGTGTTTTATAATTTTCAGCATCTAAGAGTGCAATGGGTCTTTGTTTCCTGAAGGAAAGTTTGTAGTAGATGGCATTCATGTTTGAAGTCGTTCTTTGTGGTGTTGTGTCTATTAAGGGCATATGGAAAATAAAGTGACACTCAATGATAGTACAGCAACACCATGAAACTTAATGCCACTATGACCTATAATTATATAGAGAGCATTCATCAGACAAAATACCTTCACCATGAAATATAGTTCTGCATATATGATAGGATTTTGTATAATATAAAATGTGCACAGAAAGAAGACAAGAAGAAAATATGCCCAAACTTTTAAAGTAGTTATCTCTGGGTAGTAAGTGATCACTTATTTCAGAGCATCTTGACTGTATACTTCAGGACTTTCTATTGTTACCATTGCCGAAATTAGCAGAGAAAACTAGCAAAATATGCCTTATTCTCAGATTCGACTTTCTCTGGGCCATCTTTCACTGTCATTTTCACTATGCAGCAGGGACAGGTTGTCTGAGAGAGCCCTTTAACTCTGTGAATAACCTTTTCTGCAGAGACTACTTCAACATTAGCCTGCTGTACTTTTCAGAGGCCTTGACATTTTCACATTTGGGAGTATCGAATTTATTATTGGTAGCACATCTTAAGATCTGTAGTTTCAAAGGCTGCCATTATTTCTTGGGTGAAAATGTGCACCTGTTCCAAGTTAACCTTTTGAAATTGACTAGCCATGAGCTAATTGACATCATACATTTACTGTTATATCCCTGATACCAATAAAAATATGCAGGGAAAGCTAAATTGCACCCACAGGAGAAGAATGTAATGGATTTCTTCACAAAGCTTAAATTTGTCAAAATTATGATGTGTTATATTTGGCAAATCACCTCCAATTGAGAACGAAAGAATAATTTACATCTGGTTTGAAGGGTTCTACTAAAATCAACATTAAGCTCTTGCATCTTGTCCTTTTTGGCTCTAAAAGTGGTTGTATGACTTTTTGTCAACAAACAAGAATTCTTTTTGTAAAAAAAATCACTCCTTGGGAACATAAGTGATGTGTATTTTTATAAACATAGGATTGTGTTAATGACTCTTAAATTATATTATTTTTGCCTATTTTTTTTCTCTGTAGACTGTATTACTTCTTCCTACGTGCCCCTGAAACCTTTTGAAAAGAACTGTCAAAATATTACTGTGGAAGTTGAAGAGTTTGTTCCAGAAATGATAAAATATTGTTATCCATTTACTGTTTACAAAAACCATCTGTATATATACCCCTTGCAATTAAAATATGATAGCCAGAAAACATTTGCCAAGGTAAATAGTGTAAACTATATTTTGGTGGGGGGGGTCTAAAGTGTTATTTTCTAATCTCACTTTGTGACTCATTTTGAATGATTAATGATTTTAGGCGCGGAACATTGCAATATGTGTGGAATTCCGGGACTCCGATGACAGTGAGGCCAGTGCGCTAAAGGTTTGTTTGTGCTGCTGATTACCATGTGTTTTTAGAGATGGAAATTTTGGTACCTGGTATCTAAATAAACTTATTATGTTCCAATATCAAAAAGAAAATGCACGAAAGTGCCAAAAGCCATATTGTCCTTTCTACTTTTACACATTTAATCACATTAGAGTTAAATAATGCTAATTAACAAAATGGATAGGAGCACAGAGCTTTGAAATGTTTGTGGGAGGGGCGTGGGGGGAGAGGTAACGCAGGGTACTTCCTTGCCTTGCATGTGGCTGACTTGGATTTGCTCCCTGCAACCACATAGGGTCCTTTGAGCATTGTTAGGAATAAGTCCTGAACACAGCTGAGTGAGACCCCCCACAAAATCTATATAAATAAAAGTTTGATAGTAGTGGGGCAATACTAGCTAAGGGCCTGGAGCATGTGCCTTGCATGTGTGAAGCCCTGATTTCAGTTTTCCAAGCATTATCTGCTTCCTTCTAAGTACCACCAGCTAGAGCCTTGCGGCCCTTGAGCACCCACTGGAATGACCTCTGTGAAAAGATAAATATATCAAAATGGGTGAGCATTATATATTTATTTGGATTTGGGGGACACATGCAATGAAACTCTGGGGCTACTCCTGCCCATTTTTGTTCAGCAGCGAACCCTGGAAGTGCTCAAGGGAACCATATGAGGTGCCAGGGATGGAACTGGGGTCAGCTGCAAGCAGGACAAGCACTTGAACCTACCCCTGTAATTATCTTTCTGGCCCCCAATAGCTGAGCTCTATATAGTAAATATTTTGCCTTGCCTCCACTTTGATTTTTCTGGGCACTCAACACCAGTCTCCAAGCCATTTTCTCTCATGACATGACTGTTTCTCAAGGGGATCACCTTGGACCATAACCGCTCCTTCCCCCTTGCAGCCTGAGCACATTGTGTGCCATCTGTTTTAATCTCAGGTGCTTCGCTGAGGGCCCAATCGGAGAGTCAAGACTTGGCTAAAGGAGCTCTGAACAGTGGGCTTTCAGAATTTCTCTGAGCCAGCCATCCTTCTGTACTAGTTTCTGCTCACTGCCTCTCTGGTTTTTCCTTTTTTGGCTCCTGAGCCCGTTAATCTGAGGACCTGAAAGGGAAGTCAGAACAGCTCAGCACCAAGTGACTGGTCTTCCCCTCCAAACACCTAGGGGAATGCCCTGCCCTCTTCAGCTAATTATTGAAGGTTTTGTAGTCGAATGCCTTGGAGACAAGTCTTTTTTCCCTACAGAGAAAAAGGAGTGTTTGATTTATTTCTTTGAAAAATATCACGGGTGTCCTAATATGGACTGCATTGAATCTATACAATGCTTTGGGGAGAGTATTGCCATTTTGATGATATTAATCCTCCCAATTCATGAGCAGGGGATATATTTCCATTTCTCTTTGTCCTATTTTATTTCTAAGCAACAGTACTGTAAATCACAGTGCAGAATTACACACACACACACACACACACACACCTAAAGGACCTCTTGTAGAAGCAGACTGGTGATGGGAGGCAAATGTGGTGTGAGTGGGGGGGACATTGGTGGTGGGAAGAGGACACTGGTGAAGGGATTGGTGTTGAACATTATATGCCTGAAACCCAATATGAATAATTTTATAATTCCAGGGTGACTAAATTTTAAAAAAACAGAAAACAATGGATTAGCTTGCTCAAATGAGGTCTGTTATGGATGGTTCTCCCCTTAGTGGACATGAGAATAGAATAACCTTTCCTTTCCCTCCTCGCCACTCCCTTTGTATACTTAAAAATTCTTCGGTTACCCCTCACCAGCTCCTGCAAATTGCCTTCATAACCATGTTTAAGGAGAGTTGGCTGTGTCTTCTCACACAGGGAATCTCAGTTTCATGGCTGAACTTCCCTGGAGGCTGGCTTGGAAATAACAGTGAGATGCTCAACTTGGCATATTGCGTCCATAATTCATCCCTGAGTTATACTTGTGCTAGTGGAAGTGAAAAACTCACCTGAGCAATGAAATCGGCTTTTTCCAAGGAACCAGCTTCCTATATTTCTTTCTGCTGTCCCAGAAAGCCACTGACTTGGAAAATGGACCTTATACAGTGAGACGAGCAGTCAGCTTATCTGAAGCTAACTGCCCATTTAAATTCGAATTCCTTTAGGCTAGGAATGCATTTGCTGTTTATTTATCTTTTGAACCCTTCTTGTCCACGGCCCAAACAGAGCTTCCAGCAGAGGCTACTGACGGACCAAGGAGGCGCCTCTCTTAGGAATGATTCCATGGGTTTGGCTTCTTGCTGCCACCGGCTTGGGAATTGGATTTCTTTGATGGCAGGAAATTCAAAAGCATCTGTGCAGCCAAGTTAGACCCTGGTGGGGCTGGTGTCTGGAGTGGCTAGAAATGTTTGCGAAGTGACAGGCTGCTGGTGAGAGCCGAGTGAGCTTAGCCAGGCCTCTGCTCGCAGATGCCTCTAGCTGTATGGGATTCTGTGGCATCATGTACAGAGACCTTCAGCAGGGGCCTGCACTGTGACTCAGTGGGAACACAGTTGACCTTGCATGTGTGAGGCCCCCTCTTTCATCCCTGGCACTATGGGGAGTGAAAAATGACTTACAACAAGAGCATGACTCTGTTTCCCTTTCTTTTTTTCTTGCAGTGCATTTATGGGAAACCTGCAGGGCCCGTGTTCACCACAAACGCTTACGCTGTTGTCTCGCACCACAATCAGAATCCAGAGTTTTATGATGAGGTAAGAGCCTGTTCTGTTTAGCACACGCAGTGGTTTCTGTTCAGTATCTCCTGTTGTGTCATTTTCAACGTTTTATCCGCACGCTCAATCCCTGAGTGTTTGGTTTCATGAAAACACAGAATGTCACCTTCCTCCCAAGGGCCACTGCCTGCTTGGTGCCCCTTGATGACCATGTAAAGGGGCCGTGGTGTGCGATAACCACAGAGGGAACAAACGCCCAGACTAGAGCTAGTGCCTTGGCTTTCCTCACAACTGGCTCTGTGACCTTGAGCGAGTCACTTTCCCTCGCAGAGTCTCCGTTTCCTCAACTTCAAACACCAGAATCCAGGGGAGATTTTCAGACCTTCTAGCTTTTTCCTCCTTCGGGTCCACATGGGAGAGCACGGTCAATAACAAAGGAAGTGAATTGCTTTGAGGAACATGGAAGTGCTCCCGGGGCCCCAGCGCCACAGCCTTGCTGCCGAGAGAGGACAGTTTCTGCTCCATCCTCAGGCTGCCTTTCTCACCCAAGTCTGTATCTCGCCTATTTGCCTCTGTCTCTCTGCATCTACATCCTCCCCAGCGTGGCTCTCTGCCTCTGTAATAGTCTCTTGTAGGAGCCAGAGCAATAGTACAGGGGCAGGGCATTTTCTTTGCACTCAGCCGACCTGGGTTCAATCTCCGGCATCCCATATGGTCCTCCAAGCACCACCAGTAGTAATTCCTGAGCACAGAGCCAGGAGTAACCCCTGAATATCATTGGGTGTGACTCAAAAAGAAAAAAAAACAGCCTTTTGTAGTCCCCTTCCAAAATTGCCTATTGCATTTGTTGCCCCATGTCCCCTTGGAACCTGCTGCACCTCCCCAGCCAGAAGCTCCGCTGTTTTGCCTTTTCAGGCCTGATGTCCTTATGACTGGCTTTGGCTAAGACAAAACCATTGCTGTCCTGGTGTCCATAGGCCCACCTACTGGTTGATAGAGGCTTCATACCCTGGCCTTAGGACCTTGCTCATTCCTTTTCAGTCTTCACTTCCTGCTTTCCCAGTGAACCAGAGGAGCGCAGTGGTACCTTAGCCTTTGACCTTCCAGGAAGGCAGTCTGCCCATATTTCTGTGCAGCAGTATATTAGAAATCCAGGTGGTCTGGTTGCTGTGAGTAGGCATGGTGTTCTGTGGTGAAATATACCTACAACAAAAATCTTCTAACTCCACAACCAGGCCTTGTACAGAAAAATAATTCAACCAGATGTCTGTCACTATGTTGGTTACTATTCCCTCTCTCTCACTAATGCCAACCACTCCAAAAAATGTGACCATACTAAATAGTCCTCATTAGAGTGCCAAAACATTTTTTCCAGACATCTGCTATTTATTGTAACTCTCTATTATGTTAAGGATAATTTATTATAAATATGACTGCATACAGGACTATATGTATATCAAACAGGTACTAAATATAGGGGTGTGCACCTGTGTGCTCCTGTGCAGGTACGTCTGTGTATGTTAAATCAGTTTTATCCATCCTTTGCCTTATATCCTTCAAGGACGCATTATTAATCTATATTTGCCTCTCGCATAGTCTGAGGAGGTATAATATTCAGTTGGGTTCTGCTTAAAAACTGAAGTGAGCGGCCTAGATTAAGGCCTTAGATTTAAGATGAACTTTATGGTCGTGGGTAACAGTTTTTTTCTTTATTCTAGAGGGCGTTTTGGATTTTTCCAAGTAAATCCACAGACGCAACAGTTTGTGGATTCCATACTGTAATGATTGTTGCACTACTTTAGAAAGCATTGGTTTCTTAAAATAAATTATTATTATTATTATTTTTTGCATTTTTTTGGTCACTCCCGGCGATGCAAGGGGGTTACTCATGGCTTTACACTCAGGAATTACTCCTGTCGGTTGTCAGGTGACCATATGGGATGCTGGGAATCGAACCCGGGTCGGCCGCGTGTAAGGCGAACTCCCTACCTGCTGTGCTATCGCTCTAGGCCCTCTTTCAAAAGAATTTTTAAGGGGCCATGATTTACAGAGGTACTGATAGTTGCACTTTAGGTATACAATAATTCAGCACCAATTTCTCCAACAGTGTCAACTTTCCTCCACCAATGTTCCCAAATTTCCTCCCCATGCCAACCCCCACTCCATCCTCCACTCCATCCCTGCCTGTCAACTTGACAGACACATTACAAAGTTTCAGTGGTTGCCAATTAGATCTTATGTTTTCCTCAGATCAGTTGAATCAGTGTTTTGGATATCTGGCTCTATCCCTCACTCATATCACTGGTATAACTGAAGCCTTGATACTTGTTAACCCATTACTACTTGTTCGTTTCTTCCACCTTGATTTCTTTCCTTCTGTCTCTGCCCTAAACACTGGGGTCCAGATTGATCCAAACATCCCCCCTTTACTACAATACATTTTCTCATATAGTATTCTATATTCCACAGATAAGTGAGATCATCTTTTGTTTACTTAACATACCATCCATCTCTTACCATGTTACAGCAAATTGCATGGTTTCATCATTGCTTGCAACTGCATAGTATTCCATTTTGTATATATACCACATCTTTATAATTCATTCATCTGTCATTGGACACCTTGGCTATTGTGCTGAATGGGACATGAATAATGGTGTGCACATGTCCTTTTAAAAGGATATTTTTATGTCCTGGGGATAGATGCCCCAAAGTGGAATTGCTGGGTCATATGGAAGTTCAATTCTAACTTTACTGAGAACTCTCCATACTGCTTTCCACTGGGGTTGTGGATGAGAGTTCCTTTTCACCACATCCCCGCTAACACAGATTAGCCCTACTATTGTTGACATGAGCATTTCTCGCTGGAGTGAGGTGTTATCTCATTGTCATCTTGATTTGGATTTTTCTGATGATGAATGATGCTGAGCATTTTTTCATATGCCTGCTGGCCATCCACTTGTCTTTCTCTGAGAAGTGTCTATTCATTTCCTCTTCCCATTTGTTGATAGGGTTCTAGAATTTCTTTTTGTTCATCTTTGTAAGTATTTTATATATTCTGAATATCAAGCCTTTATCTGATGTGTTAACTGCAAATATTTCTTCTCATTCAGTTAGCTGTCTTTTAGTTTATGCATTTTTTTCCATGTAGAAGTTCTTTATGTAGTCCCATTTGCTTATTTTTGATTTTGTTACACGGCAGAGCCTGGCAAGCTCCCCATGTTGTATTTGATATGACAAAAACAGTAACAACAAGTCTCACACTGTAGACATTATTGCTGCCTGCTTGAGGAAATTGATGAGCAATGGGATGACAGTGACAGTGACAGTTCAATGATATCAGATCACTGAAGGCACCTTTGAGGTCCAAATATTGAAGTGTTCTGCCTATATTTTCCTCAGTGTACTTTATAGTTTCTGGTCAGATTTCAAGGGCTTTCATCCACTTTGAATTGGATTTTGAGTGAAACGTAAGATATGGATCCACTTTTAGTTTCTTACATGTAGTAATCCAGTTTTCCCAGCACCATTTGTTGAAGAGGCTTTCTTTACTCCATTTCATGGTCTCAGCTCCTTTATTGAAAATTAACTGTCTCTATATATGGGGTTTTGTCATAGGGTATTTGATTCTAAGCCATTGATTAGATGGTCTGTTATTAATCCGGCACCATGTAGTTTTGATCACAATAACTTTCTAATACAGTTCCAAATTAGTTAATGAAATACCTCCCAATTTCTTATTTAGTATGTTGCTGGCTACTCATGGTCTTTTCTGTTACCATACAAACTTTATTATTCATTTTTCTAGACCCTGGAAGGATGTCATCTGAATTTGAATTGGGATTACGTTAAATCTATATAATAGCTTAGGTAGAATAGTCATTTTAATAATATTGATTCTTCCAGTCCATGAGCATGGGATATTTTCCACTTTCTAAGGTCTTCCTCTATCTCTTTCTTTTTAAAATTAAAAAATTTTATTTTCAGGGGCTGGAGCAATAGCACAGCGGGTAGGGCGTTTGCCTTGCATGCGGCCAACCCAGGTTCGATTCCCAGCATCCCATATGGTCCCCTGAGCACTGCCAGGAGTAACTCCTGAGTGCAAAGCCAGGAGGTAACCCTTGTGCATTGCGAAGTGTGACCCAAAAAGCAAAAAAAAATATATTTTCATAAAGTTGTTCACAGTAATTTAGTACATTCAATATTTTAACACCAGTGCTGTCACCATTACACCTTCTCACCACCATTATTTTGAAGATTTCCACCACCACTCAAGCCTGACACACAGACAGATGCTAGATAATTTATTCTCTATTGCTTATTAGGAATAGTATGTCTTTAAGGGTCTCTCTCACAGTAATTCAACAAAATAGTAAAATAAAAAAGTCTGAGTGTCTATTCCTGGCGTCATAAAAATTTAAATAATTGAGGTCTGGAGCCGTCCCTGCTGTGAGCTGCTAGGTTCCAAGAGTCATTTGTGAGTCTCCCTCTGTCTCTTTCTTAAGTGAATTTAAAGTTATCATAGCATAACTCTCCCATGTCTTTTGTTAAGCTGACTCCTAGATATTTGATGCTTTTGTGTACTAATTTAAATGGGTAGACTCCTTGATTGCTTTCTCCTCTGCTTCATTCTTTGTTTATAAGAATGCAACTGATTTTTGCCTATTGACTATGTAGCCACCCAATTTGCTGTATTGTTTTATTGTTTCTAGGAGCTTTTTTGTGGACTCTTTAGGGTCTTCTGTGTATATTATCATGTCATATACAAATAGTGATAGTTGAAGTCTTCTTTTCAATTTGGATCCTTTTGATGTTTTTGGTTGTTGTTTTGCCTGATTGCTATAGCCAGGAGTTCTTATACTATATTGAATATAAATAGAGAATGTAGAATTCTTTCAGTCTTTTAACCATTAACTATGATAATGGCTGTAGGCATATTATAGATGGCCATTATTTTCTTGGGGAAGGCTCCTTCCGCCCCTATTTTGTTAAAGATTTTTATCATGAATGGATGTTGGATCTTGTCAAAGGCTTTCTCTGAAT
Source organism: Sorex araneus (assembly GCF_027595985.1). NCBI lineage: Eukaryota > Metazoa > Chordata > Mammalia > Eulipotyphla > Soricidae > Sorex > Sorex araneus. The sequence continues at coordinate 117,868,003 of NC_073313.1, forward strand.
CAGTTGATATGATCATATGAGTTTTATTTTTTATTAATGTTGTATGTTAATTGACTTGTGTGTGTTGTATCTTGAAGCATCCTTCCATCCCGGGGATGATTCCCACTTGATCAGGGGTTATGAATTTTTGTGATATGTTACTGGATTCAGTTAGTTAAGATTTTGTTAAGGATTTTTACATAGAAATTCATCAGGGAGATTAGTCTGAAACTTTCTTTTCTCGAAGTGTCTCAATCTGCTTTGGGTATTAATATAATGTTTGCTTCATAGAAGGGGTTAGGAAGAATTCCTATGTCTTTGATATTTTGTAAGAGCTTAAGGAGATACGCAGTAAATTTTCTTTGAAGGTTTGATAGAGCTCACCAGTGAACTCATCTGGACCAGGATTCTTGTTACTGGGGAGATTCTTAATTACTGTTTCAATTTAGAATTATTTTTTCAAATATGCAAGCCCAAAACTTAGATAATAAAAGCACAGTTTATCCAGACAGATTGCATTTCCTGACTCAGATTAAGTTACCAAGTACCCCTGTACTGTGAGGCCATGTTGTGTTCCAGTGTTTTGGAAAATCCTGTTGCAGAAATCCAGGAGAAATCACTGCAGTGTCCAGCAGAAGTCATTCATCTTCCCTCCCAGCTCAGGAGAATATTGTTGTCAGCCTGAACCTGACTAGAAAAACATTTGGAAGATAGATTGCTAAATGATATTATTTGAACACTTGGTCTACCATGTAAAAAAGTGCGTCACTGGGAAAGAATGACAGATCTGAACAAAGTGTCCAACCACCCAGATGGACAATGGAAACAAAATTTAATGCGTGATTCTGTTGTCATTCCAGATTAAAATTGAACTTCCTATTCACCTGCATCAGAAACATCACTTGCTTTTCACTTTTTACCACGTAAGCTGTGAAATTAACACAAAGGGAAGTACCAAAAAGCAAGACACAGTTGAAACTCCAGGTATGTGAACTCTTGAAGTATCTTTCTCCAAGTTGTTGAAATTGGTAAGGATCTAACTTTTTTCCATCTAACTCTGAATTCACATTTCCCCTCATCAGAAAAGTACATTTTTAGTTAAAATCTACCCCGGTAGAGAGAAATGAAATACTCCTTTTGTCATTTCTACCAAATGTTATCATCCAGTGCTTGCCAGTGTGCTTTGGCTATGGTAAGCAACATACAGTAATATTTCTCTTCTCATATTGCTGTTCAGAATTTGTGTACTTCCCCTTATCTCTGCCCCAGCAGTCAGGACCTTCACGTTCTGCTTCTGGAGGGCAAGGGCAATGTACCTGGAGTTTGGGGACATTTTTCAACCTGAAGGAACATGGGGGCCATTTGGTTCTGAGATGAGATGAGAACAGATAGAGAGAACTACAGTGAGCTTTAATAGTGACACCCCTGTCTTGGTCACATTAAGCAAGGCTATATAGGTCAACAGTGGGAAGTATCCTTGTAAGAGAACATGGGATATGGTCTTGCATTACACCCATGCTATGAAAGATGTGAACATACCTTGGGATTCTCATCCATCCTAGCCTAGATAAAACCTCTCTTTATTTGTTCAAATATTTTACATTTGTTATGTGCAAGAGACTTGTAGTGGGAACTATGGAAACAACAGTTGGAGATGCACAAAGAGCTCATGTGAAGCGAGCATGTAACTTATTAGTAGAAATCAGGCCTAAGCCAATGATTTTGATACAAGATAGAAAGTTGGAGTTCCCCAGAGAGTTATTCCTTTGGCTGGTGGAGAGGTAGGTCACTGGGAATCAGCAAAAACTTCCAGGAGCTAATGTTCTGATGAGACCTTACAGGTTGGCTATATATATATTTTTTGCATCACTCCTGGCAATGTTTGACCCCAATTGTGTTAAGGGGCATCTAGGGTTGTACCTCTGCATTCAGTGTTAGGGGTTGAATTTATGGTCTCACACATGAGAGGCATATGCTAGTTCCCCAATCCTTACTGCCTCCTTGACTGAGAGGGGCAGGCTAGTTTGTGATGATACAATGGTGGAAGAATGTTGAGGAGTCTAAGATAAAGGTGGAACTTGTAGAGAGGTGAGCTTGAGAGGTATGGCAAGAGACTCACCAGTAGTTTTAGAGGAGCAAGGAAGGTACCCATAGAATTTCAGGTGAAAACGGTGCTAGAATTGTGGAAAGCTTTGATGCCAGACTCTGGATTTGAGTGTATGCTCTCCCATAGTGAAAATACTGATGATTCTAAACAGTAAGAGGTGTTTTTCAGGAAATACAGTCAGGCAGCAGTCTGTTGAGGGAGGTGAATTAGATCAGGAAAAAGGAAAGAAGGAAGGAGGAAATTCCAGGTAGGGGGGCTTATATTCAAGGTCTATGAAAGCTAAGGTCACAGCATGGGCATAGCAGGGGGACAGAGAAAATGGGAAATGCAGAAAAATAATATATGGCGAAGAACTGACTCTTGGAGAGACGAATCCAAGTTAGCACTGATGTCTCAAAACTGTACAGCAGGTATTTCCAAGTGGCAGAATGTCAAAGGAGGTGAGGGGTGATTTGGGGTGGATGGTGCATTGGAAATGCTAGAGAGATGTTTTAGTGATGGATGGTAGGCAGAAGAACCAGATATTAGCAATTCCTTGTTTGGGGAGAGCAGTTCTATTCTGAATCCCATTGACATTGTGTACTTGATTCAGAGGAGGGTTTGAAGGGTGGAGGTGAAATCTAGCAGATCCGTGAGAACCCAGGACCAAGAACTTCCTGAACCTCAGAGGCCTCTTTCTATATTATCTGCCCCAGACAGAAGTGGACAAGCTGCTCAAGGGGAACCTGAAAGACTACTAGTTGTGGGAGCACAATCATTTCTTGGAATGCTGGTTCTTTAAGTGGCTTCTTACCTTTGAGCCAGATAGCGTGAACTTATATTGGCTTGTAAATAGGTCCAAGAGATAGTACATAGGTTAAATTCTTTGCCTTCCATGTGGCTGACTCTAGTTCTGTGTAGTACATGAGTCCCTGAGCACCACCGGGTTTGTCCAACCCCTCCTCCCACCTACCTCCACCTCTGAAACTTAGAGAGACCAAGGACTCTCTGAGAGTTTGGACTGAGGACCACCTTGACTGTAATCTGATAAATTTCCAGTGCAGTAATCTTGCTTAAGCAATTACATAGAGGCACAGTCGCTAAGTGGTTGCTGAGGAGTGAGGGAAGAGGGAAACAGTGATTTCTGAGGGGTATGGAATTTCTTTTTGGTGTGATAAAAGAGTTTTGTATGAATAGCAAATGATACATAGCTTTGTGAATCAAACAACAGTGATCTGATTGTGTGCTTTAAATAGATGGCTTATATGGTATCTGAGTTATATCTCAATACATATATATATGATGCAAAATTGTTACCTAAACACCAGAAATATATTTTCCTTTCATTTTTATTATTTTTCTGGGCTGAAAACTTTTGAATATTTGTCTCATTTTCAGTTCAACTATATTGGCAGAATCCTTTCAAGGAATTTTTCTGCTCATGTTACTTGTCTCTGCTTTTTGATGGGAGTAGAGCATTTGCTAAACTATTCCTGAAGTTGTGTTAATAAAGATGCCCTTCAGGTGTGTTTTAGAGTCTGAGAAAGCCATTTAGTCTTAGAAAAAGCAACAGATTCATTCCTTTTATTGTTGGTGGGTGTGTCTTCTGGTCAGCCTTTATGGAAAACAGTATGGGGGATTTTTCATTAAAACAATAATAGAACTAGCAGTTCCGCCTCTTCCCCCAATACCAAAATATTAATTTGAAATTATACTTGCACATGTGTGTTCATGGCAGCATTTATAATAGCCAAGACCTAGAAAGTATCCAGTTGCCCAATGACAGCTGAGTTGATGAAAAGGTTGTGGTGTGTATGTAAATAAATTGTAGTAGACATGCACATATAGAGAGTATTTCACTGTATAGACATAGCTACAAGAAAAGGTGAAATCCTGCCTTTTACAACAATGTGGATAGAACTAGAGAAAGTTATGTTGAGTGAAGTAAGATGAAAAAGGACAAATACCGAATCATCTGATATGTGGGATATAGAGAAACAAAGCAAAGGGTCCAATGGAAACAAATCTCTGACAGCAAAACTCTGGTTAACAAGGGACAGTAATGGAGATGGGGTGGATTGAAAGGAACCTAGAGAAGGTGATAAAAGATATTGACACTTTGGTGGCAGATATTGTGCAGTAGTCTTGTACACCAAAAGCATGGGATTGATAGTATGTAAAGCATATTATGTCAATAATATACAAAACATTTTTAAAAAAGGAAATGAAAGGAAAAAAATTCAACGGGGAGGCAACTCGATGGTAGAACACATGCTTACCATGTGTGAGACCCTGGATATGATCCCCAGCACCCAAACAAACAAGAATTACAGCATTTGCCAAATTAAATACAAATAAGAACATTGTAATCAGATTGTTGATTTTGGGATTTGCAGTATACATATGTGCATACACATATACCATCTCCCTCACTCACACACAAGAGAATTTTAATACATTAGAAAGCAGCAACTTTAAAAGGTGCTTTCCAGCCAGCTGCCCTCTCTCAGTGCCAAAACTCAGTCCAGAGCAATCTCTTTTTTATAGCTTAGTTATAAAACACTTGAACCCAGAATAATATCTCTCATGGAAATACTGACACCACTCCACTTGAGCAACACAGATGGCTCTGGCTTCTTTACCGAGAATATGATGAGCTTGCTAAAAGAAAGCCAAAAGACTCTTCAGGGGAGAAGTTTCAAGAAATACCAAGATTGAGGGAAATGTCTCAGTGGGTTTCAGTTGTAAACAAAAGGCCCTGGCTGCCTTTTCTGTCTACACCTCTTCTTTCTGCAATTAGGACAACTGACCCACTCCATGGTTTACTGCTTTGGACAAACAGGGAATGTAATCTTGTCTTGTGACCTCCTTGATTTTCTGTCTTCCCATAACACCTCAGATTGCCACAAGGAAATTGGAATATGATGGTCACTGTGTAAGGTAAAGACAGGAGACTTGACACTAGTAGTATAAGGATGAACTTCTTTCATAACAAGCATCAAAGCATTGCTCTCCTAAGTGACAATAATGGTACTGGTGCACTTGTAAGGTCTTAAAGTGATTGTATAAGGGCTGTAGTACAGGAGGCAAGGCTGTACTTCAGCTGACTCCAGTTTGATCCCTGACACTGCATATGGTCCTCTGAGCACCATCAGTGGACACTCTTGAGCAGAGCATGGAAATAGTCATCTTGCACTGCCAGGTGTGACCCAAACCTTTCCCCTCCCAAAGTGTGATTTCAATGATCATCTTATCTTGGTCTTCAAGAATAACTCTGTTAGAAAGAGAGAGACAGACATAGAAAGATTGAACTCATCTGTGGAATACAGAATAACAGAGTAGGAGACTAACACCCAAGAATTGTAGAAATAAGTACCAGGAGGTTGACTCCATGACTTGGAAGCTGGCCTCACATGCTGGGGAGAGGGCAACTCACATAGAGAAGGGACCATCAAGTCAAATGTGGTTGGAGGCCACGCGGGGGAAGGGTGATGCGGGCTGAATGTAGACTAGAGACTGAACACAATGGCCACTCAACACCTTTATTGCAAACCACAACACCTAATTAGAGAGAGAGAACAAAAGGGAATGCCCTGCCACAGTGGCAGGGTGGGGTGGGGGGAGATGGGATTGGACGGTTGGGAGGGATGCTGGGTTTATTTGTGGTGGAGAATGGGCACTGGTGAAGGGATGGGTTCTCGAACTTTTTATGAGGGAAACATGAGCACAAAAATGTATAAATCTGTAACTGTACCCTCACGGTGATTCACTAATTAAAAATAAATTAATTAAAAAATAAATGAAAAAAAAAGAATAACTCTGTTGGATGGAAGACTGTGTGTTGTTATTTCCATTTGGGTAGTCAAGAAACTAAAGGATGTCGCCCGTTAGTTGCCAGGCTGGGCTTAGGAGACGAGCCAAACTCATTCCCAGTACTCAGATGTCTAACACTGAACCCCTCATACACAGTTCCTCCAGCAGGAAGACATTGATGTAGCTAATGGTACGTGTGCACTCATTTCTCTTGGTGGATTCTTGTCTTGGCAGTCGGGTTTGCCTGGGTCCCTTTGCTGAAGGATGGCCGAATCATCACGTTTGAGCAACAACTGCCAGTGTCAGCCAATCTCCCACCGGGCTACTTGAATCTGAATGATGCTGAATCAAGAAGGGTAGGAAGAGACTTGAATTTGCTGAAGTCATCATGATGGATTTTTGAAGGCCGGTTCCTTTGGTTTGTGGGAACTGAGGCCTCTTTTCTTTTCTTTTTTTTTTTGGTTTTTGTTTTGTGGGCCACACCTGTTGGTGTTTAGGGACCACTCCCAATTGGGTGCTTTGGGGCCCATGAGGTGGCAGGAATCGAACGGGGTGGGGGGTCTCCCAAGCCAAGCATGTACACGAGCCCTTTGAGCTATCTCCCTGGCTCTGAAGAACCTTTTAAAAACAGTTTAATGAAGTAACCTCATGTATACTGATTCTAATAACAGTTTCAAAAACTGGGGCTTGGCTACCCTTGTCCCTTGCACAAACCCTGCCCCCAGTTATAAAACAGAAACTAGAGCTTGAGTTTTGTGCACCATTTAAAAGATCATTCATCTGTTTATTTTTTTTTGGTGGTTGGGTGACACCAAGCAGTGCTTGTGGGCTACTCCAGACTCTGGGCTGTGGGGTTGCACTTAGTTGTGCTTGGGGGATCATGTGGTGTTGGTGAATAAACCGGGGGTTAAGTGCATGCAAAGCAAAGTGCTTTACCTCCTCTACTGTCTCTCTGGCCCCACATTGATATGTTTTTATTTTTATGTGTATAGGGTGCTTATTTTGGGAGGGGAGTGGGGGGGGTAGAAGATTACAGCCAATAGTGTTCCAGATCTGCTTCCAGTTCAGTGCTCCGGAGTTTCTCCCAGCATTACTGGAGGGGGGCCAGTATTTGCAGTGCAAGAGATGTAATTTAGGGCTTCTGCAATGCAAAGCCTGTGCTTCCAGCCCTTTGATCCATCTCCCCAACCCCATTTTTATTATAATTTCTGAAAGTATCAGTCCACAAGGAATGAGAATTTCTAAACTATTGAGATATGCTCAGTCTGAAGACAGGTTCTCTTCACTGGTGTTGGGAAATGTACACTGGTGGAGGGATGGGTGTTGGAATACTGTCACTGTCACTGTCATCCCATTGCTCATTGGTTTGTTCGAGCGGGCACCAGTAACATCTCTCATTGAGAGACTTATTGTTACTGTTTTTGGCCTATCCAATACGCACGGGTAGCTTGCCAGGCTCTGCCGTGCGGGTAGCTTGCCGGGCTCTCCGAGAGGGGCAGAGGAATCGAACTCGGGTCAGCCACGTGAAAGGCAAACGCCCAACCGCTGTACTGTCGCTCCAGCCCGTTGGAATACTGTATGACTGAAATCCAATCATGAACAGCTTTGTAAGGGTCTATCTCACAGTGATTCGATAAAAAATTTAAAAACAATAAAGACAGGTTCTCTTCTTCAGTGGTTCCCTTTGTGAGAGTAACATTTTCTTCTTGAAAGCAAGTATTGCAATGCAGAAACGTTGCAAATGTTGCTTATCTAGCCCTTGCTTAGTTTAGAAAAAACTTAGGCCTTTCTTCTCTGTTCACAGCAACCTAATGTGGATATTAAGTGGGTAGATGGTGCAAAACCTTTGTTGAAGATTAAAAGCCACTTGGAGTCTACCATTTATACTCAAGTAAGTTATGCCATCTGAATTGTGTCAGTGTCAATGCTTGAACATATGAAAATGGACCATCTTGTTTCAGTCATGACATCGCTCACAATAATAGTTCGCATCTTCCACTCGTTTTCAAATGACAGTCATTTTATTTCTGTTCATTGAGTCCAACACCCCAGGATTCTGAAAGGAATGGGCAGGCTAGTATCACCATTTTTTAGATGAAAAACCAGGCTTGCTCAGTGAGGCTCTGTTAACTGCTATTGGTATGATGCAAGCAGTCCGTGTGTTAAACAGGCCTAAGTTTTTCTGGGATTGACAGGATGTTTCTATTGACCAGAACCAGTTCCTAGAACAATTGTCAACGCGCCCCCACCCCCCCCCAAAAAAGCACCACTGGCTCTGGCACAAGAAATTATAGCGGGTATGGCTTACTCAGGTTTGATCCCTAACAGCCCAAACAGAACAAAAAAATCCCACTACCACCACCAACAAATCCACTGGTTCTGGTGCCTCTCTGCTTCTCCCCTTTTCTTCACCTGTCACCTCAGACTGCCCTTTCTGCTTGTTTTATTAATATATAGAAGTCACCCCCCCCTCAGGTACTCTAGAAGTCTGAACAGGAATTACATGAATGTTTGGCAGGTTGGGCATGAATTGTGATTTCCCCACTGTGTTTAGCTAGGTGCTGAATTTACCTCACTTTGCTGTCTTCCTTACCTTTTTTTTTTTTCGCTGCTGGGTTTTGAGGAGGCTTCTGGTACATGCCAACACCGGGAGCTGCAGCTACCGGGGCTGGGCAATAGAATGCTACGATAAATAGGTTTGCAAGCTGTGGGAGGAGGGAAAGGGAGAGAGCCAGCATTTGAAGGAATGAATCAAATTTCACATGACCGTGCCCATCTGCTTTCCAGGATCTACACGTGCACAAATTCTTCCATCATTGCCAGCTGATTCAGTCAGGCTCAAAGGAAGTTCCGGGGGAGCTCATTAAATATTTAAAGGTAAATGAACAGCTGCACTCTGCCAAAGGTTTGTTTTTCATGTATTTCCGTTGCCACATTTTGATGGGGTGGGGAAGGGGGTGGGGGCAAACTGACTTTTAGGCTCCGCATCCTCGAGAGAACATTTTTTCGTTCAGTTCCTTTATAGCAAATGGCTGTTTCCAAGCAGAGAGTTAAGTTGCTATATTAGCCAGAAAATGTTCAGGTTGGAGTTCAGTGGTGCGGCTCGGAAAACCACATGGAAACCGAGATTTCACTTTCACACCTGGATTTTTCAGGTTTTTTATTTTCTTCCTGCTAAGTGGCCAGTAAAGGTGGGGACTCGGTTGGGGTGGGGGGAAACGGACAAGGAGAAATGAAGTCATGGCTGTTTGGAATAAGTTAATGAAATAATGTCTGTGTTCATGGCTCAGACTCAAAAGGGTCAGAGAAAGAGAGAACCAAATCTAGTTTCTGTATGGGGCCAAGGCGTGTCGTAAGAAGCACCATATTTGCTCAAGTGTCTCAAAACCCCAAGATTGCAAGTATTTCCTAAGTGTTAGGATTGATATGCATGCCTTAACCTTAGTTGAGGGTGATGCTAGCTCTGTGAGTGACCTTGGTCACATTTCTTAACCTCTCCCAGCCTTTGTTTCTTTGTCATGCAGGGCATCTTGTAGGGTGGTTGCAGTGAGACAGAGTCATTCATTCATGCTTACTCTTTGAGTGCTTCCTAAGGGCCAGCAAACCTTCTAAGCACTAGGACCACAGTGAAGCATACACTGTCCCTGTTGTCAAGAAGATGACTTTCTTGTGGAGACAGTTGGACACTGAACACATTTGCCTAGGAGACGTGACATCATGGCATATGAATTGTGGCAGGTGGTGTTAAGTGCTCTAAGGAAAATCAAAACATGACAGAAGGGAGTCAGCAGTGCTTAAGGGAGTTATTTTTAGATGCAAGTGGACAGAGGCGAACCTGCTGGCAAAGTGACATTTGACTGCGAATGAGGGTACTTGCTATGTGGCCTCATGAGGAGTGCTGGGGTAACAAGTCCAAAGACCCTGAGGAACTGAGACTTGTTTGTTCAAGAAGAAGCAGGGACGCCAATGTGGCTGCTTTGTGGAGCTGAAGGACATCATGTGGGGAAAAAGGGAGCTCTGGTACCGGCTGGGGCGGGCCTGGTGAGCCATGCCGTGGATTTGGACTAGATTCTGGGCCAGATGGGAAACCTTGCAGGACTTTGGACAGGGGGCTGATTTGTGATGACATTGGTTAGTAGCATTCAGCCTGTCATACTGCCAGTATGCTGTTGGAAAGGCAGAAGCAGCGAGATTGTCATACATGGTGACTATATGTTCATACGAATGATCATTAAACAGTAAAATAAGCCTCGACCTTTCAAATCTTCCTCTGGATAACGTTATCCTTCCGTTGGGTGTAGAACTCCAGCTGTGTACATGAATGCTTTGTTTGATAACGTCCTAGGCCACTTCTTCCAGTGGGCAGCTATGCTTTAACAGACTTCAGTGGGACAGAACACTTCCATGTGCTGGCATCCTAAAAGAGGGAGTGGGAGGAAGTACGCATTTGTGTCTTTAAAGGGGTGGATGCTGATATTTTCGCGACCTCTGCTCGCCATCTAGTGGCAGGAAGTGAAACGTCATCTAGTTACAGCAATGGCCACACTTTTGTGCTGAAAAGGATTCTAGAGATTTTTCTTCATAGTTGAGGAAACTGAAACCCCAGGAGAGCTCACTGGTCTGAGACCATTCAGTTGTTAGTAGCAGAGCTCAGCTGAGCCTGGGACATGTCTCTCAACCTCTAATCCCATGTTCTTTCTACCAAAACCTGCCATCTGTACACCTTTAACCTTGTAAATGATGTCAGTTTGCCAATTTGTTTCATGCCTTCTTGTTGAGCTCTCATTCTGCATATACTACTTTCCTAGAGAGTTGGGTTTGCAGAGAATAATAATGGAGGGTCATTTCTCAGCTAGGATCTTATAACCAGTTTGAGATATAGAACACATGTAAATCAAACCAATAGTCAATATTACAGAGATATCCCAGAGCCAAGCTGGATTAAATGTCAAGTGCAGGGTGCAGGTTCAAAGTAACAAAAGTCTAGTGAACCTAACAATTAGGGCTTCCATCTGTATCTTATCTCTTAGTTCCTTGTTCATTCATTTATTTCACCAGTCACCAAATTTTTATTAAACACCTATTATGAGTCAGAGATGATGCTTGGTACTGGGAATAGAATGGAAAAAGCTTCAACCAACATGCTTGTTGTGCTTGGGGTAGGGACATTATGACTAAATAGCATTTGGTAGAGAAGAGTACTGCTAGGCACATGGAACAGGCTAAGAGGATTAGCATGACCAGGAGTACATTCTAGATCTGTTGTGGAGGACATGTCTGAGGAGGTGGCATTTTAAGTCATAAACAAACAGATGAGAGGAAGGAAGATGGTCATGGAGGCAGATCCACAGAATAAGGGAACCTCTCACCTGCTCATGCCAGTGAGTTCACAAGGGGTGTGGCCCATTTAGGAGGGGGGAATAGAGCAACAAGCTTGGCCAGGGAAAGAAATGGGAGTTTAGCAGGATTTCCCTAAGGATGCATTCAAAACTGATCTCACACGGCCTAGTGCAGAGGGAGAAGGCTGTGTAACTGTGTCGCACTTGCCAGACCACCAGGATTTCCGGTTTTTAGGGAGATGAGTGATTAGGCAAGAAACATCCTTCTCTTGAGAACTTCTGCCTCTTCATTTCTCTCCATTAAAAAGAGCCAGCATGCCCTGGACACAGATGCCCAGGGCAGCACGGCTTTCACCCCGACTCCAAGGCTTTTAGCTAAAAGAGTAGCAGGTATCAGCACCTCAGGCTGACATGCTGGAACGCCTGGAAGGAAACAAAGCATGCATGGTGGAGTGGGGTGGGGGATTGCCGTAAGCAGCAGAATACACCAGGCCTGGAAAGCCCTTGACAGCTTTGTGCTCCTACTGGCATGTTTGTTTTTGTAATGAGGTAGAGGGAAATGGCATGATCTAATTTGCCTTTCCAGAGGAAGATTCTTGCTGCTGTGTTTTAGAAGAAATGAGAAGCTCTACTGGCATGGGGAATGCCTTTGCTCCCCACATTTCTTTCACCTTTCTCCTCTGAACCCTGAGCTGCCAGGCCATGCTCACTTGCAGACTCAGTTGCTTCTTGGTTTGTGCATATGGCGGATCCCATGCATACTAGTTGCCATTTGTATTGCAGTGATTGTATTCTCTTGCCTCTTCCAGACAGGAGAGTGCTGTGTGACAGGAGTGATAGTTTGATTTCTTTTGGTCTTTTGTTGATGTCCTTGGCACTGGAAAGTTCATTCCATGTACCTTTGTTGAATGGCTGAATTACTAGCTTCATTTAAGTTGACTTTTGAACTTGATGTGAAAGCAGGAATGGATTTGCCTAAACTATGAACAATGGCCTGAATGTATGCGATATAGTCAAGGAGCAGTGAAGACTTTTCCTTTAAGTTTGTGAAGAAGGGTGAGTGTTACAGCTAAAAATGTAGTTAGAGTCTTAAACCACTTGGATTTAACATCCTAGGTTATAGTTTCTTAATCTCAGCCCTATTGGCATTTGATGGGCAAGAACTTTCTTCGTTGTTAGGGCCTAACCTTTCCACAGAGGATATTTGCAGCATTCCTGGCCTCAACCAACTAGATGTCAGCAGCACCAACAACCCAGATGTCTCTAGACATGGACAAATGTACTCTGTGGCAAAGTGACCCCTGGCTGAGAAGCCTTGGATAATGGGCAGGCACTCACAAGATCTGGGGAGGCAATGGCCTGATGTGTGACCAGTACTGGTGGAAGATAAATTTGGAAATGAAACCTGGGCAAGTTGGGAGAAAGAGAAACTGTACAGAGGCCTAGTAGAAATGTGTCGAAGCATTTTGGCTATAGATTAGAGCATTCCGAGAGGGAGTAAAGGTATGGACAGAAGAGAACATAACTGAAGGGTGAAGACACCTGCAGGATAGACCAACATTGCATTCCTTGAGCTCAGTCTCTTCTGTAGCTGATTAAAGAGACATGGTCAGAACTGTAAGGGGCTGCTGTCGCCATATTTCAAGTAGAGAGGAGTCCTTAAAAGAGATGGTGAACGTAAGGATGAAAAAATGGAGCTCAAATAAGGGCAGTTGTGCTGGGTATGTGGCTCAGTGGTCAGGCTCAACACACCTAACTTGTTGTGACCTTGGGATCAAGCCCTGGCACCACGGGGTGTTAGGGTGAGGAAAAGGGAATCTCTGAAAGGTAAGTACTAAGATCCTAAACTTTCAAGTCTTGTTTTATCTGTGTCCCATAACGTTAAATATTCAATTCATGGCGAAGGTACTCAGTGGTGCTGTTTCTTATTTTGGTAGGCTCATTGATTCGATGAGTAAGTGAATGGAGATGAAAGCAGAGATGAGGAAAGTAAATAGAAAGAAATTTTTCTATGTATATCGTTCCTGTATCTATAGAGGAGCATATTACTTCTTTTACCTAACTAGAGATGGGGTGTTAGAACTTTGAAGAAATGTCTTATTGAGGATGTTAGAATGTAGAACCATTTTTGTTGTATAGACCATGCTGGTATAAGGCTGATCATATAGAGAAGCATGCTTTATTGACCTCCACTTAACTCTGGCCAGTTAGATTGATGGTCCCTATTCCCCTGCAGACCTTTCTCTGAGCTGGAGCCTAAAAGGCCAGTCTCAGACTTCAAAATACCAGTTAACCATTGGTCTGCCAAAAGTCAGTTGTCTTTATGCCAGAAGCTTTGTTAGCTTCAACACAGTATTTAATATGAAACTAGTAGGGTGCTCAGAGATGCAAATGAAGTTCTTAAGCAAGGCCCCTTTTCCATGCAACTCACCTTTAAGTGAGCAGATAATTCTAGTGGTGATTTTTCTCATTATTTGATTTTTTGGTTGTTTCACCTTTGCAAATTATATCATATTTCTGTTTGTTTTCATAACTAATATTGACTTATTTTAGTGTTTGCATGCCATGGAGATCCAAGTCATGATACAGTTTCTTCCTGTAATTCTTATGCAACTCTTCCGAGTTCTCACAAATATGACCCATGAAGATGATGTTCCTATCAACTGCACCATGTGAGTTTCGGTGTTATACTATAAAGAAGCAACTTTTTGTTTCCCTGTGCATTTCTTCATTTGAAATAGAAATTTCTCTTCCAAATGGAAATCCAGTCATCAAAAATCTAATATCAGTTTTCTCTAGTTTCATGATTCTCTGGAGACTTGTATCCCCAATGCTAGATGGCATGAGAAGCCATAGGATAAGCTTAACATCTTTTCCTCCACAAGAGATTCTGAGAAGCTGCTACATGTCAGAATTACCTGGGTAGCTTTGAAAATGGCTCTTCTAAGGGCCAGAGACATATTATAGTGGGTAGAGTGCTTGTTTGCACGTGGATAATTCTAGTTCTGTCCCCTGCACCATTTATGGTCCCTGAGCACCATCATGAGTAAGCCCTCAGCATGACTAGGTATGGCCTGAAGCTTCCCGAAATGTCTTTTCCAAGACCACAATTCATAGAGGTTAAATCCAAATCCCCAAGGGTGGAACTCAGCCTGATGATTTTAAAGTTTCTTGGGTATTTGTAAAGCAGTGTAGTTTGACAACTATTGTCCTAGAGCAGTGCTGTCCAACGGAGTCTGCAGTGATGTGCATGTTCTATACTTGTGCCAACCGATATGGTATCCCTTAGCCGTCTTTAGCTATGAAGTACTGGAATGTGGCTGGTGCAAATGAGAAATCCAGTCTCTTTCCATTTTTGTTTCGTGAGCACACCCAGAAATCCTCAGCTCCAACACCCAGCTCGGTGCTGGTGAACTATGTAGTTCTGGACCTTGAACCTGGGCTTCCCACATGCAAAGCATGAGCTCCAGCCATTGAGCTGAACTGTTCTTCAGCTTTTGGCCCTGGCACTGAAATATATTTGTAGTTGATTTTAATATAAATAAATAGAGTTATGGCCCTGAGCATCAGGTTTTTTTTTTTAAAAAAAAGTGCTTTTTTAAAACTTATTGAGGTTCTCTGAATTTCAGTACTGGTTTTTTGTTTGGGGACCACACCTGGCAGTGCTTAGGCCTTACTCCTGGCTTTGCCTCAGAGATCACTCCTGGTGGGTCTTGGAGGACACAAAAAGTGCTGGGGATTGAAACTGGGTCAACTGTGTGCAAAGTAAGCACCTTTCCCACTGTGCTGTTTCCGGTGCCCCCAGTACTGTTAGTGATGATTTCCCATGCAGTAAGCTGTTTTGACTGAGTCTTACTCTGATAGGAAAGCAAGAATAGATAGATAGTAGAGTAGCTGACAAAGAGGCCTGAATTTGGAAATTAAAGCAGCAGACGTCAGAAAATTGTGTGAACTCCATGCTGGTAGTTTCTGACTATACTGCTTCTGTTGGTGTGGAAATCTTTCCCTATCAGGGATCAAGGGACATGCACTACACATTTGCTGTCTCTGTTTTTGGGGAGAGTAACAGTTACAAAGTATTATTAGAATCTAGTAGTTCTCACATGGTGGATCCCAGACCAGCAGCATTAATACCGCCATAGTGCTCATCAAAAATACTAATCAGTGGGGCGTGGGAGATAGTGCAACGGTACTGGGTGCTTACCTTGCATGCAGATGACCCTTATTCTCCCCCCAGCACTGTAGCTGCCCCCACCCCAGCACTGCACTGCCCGGAGTGACCCCTGAGCACCAGTCAAGAGTTTCCCTTAAGCACTTGTGGGCATGGCCTCAAAGCCCTCTGAAATGCTAATCACTGACTGAGGTTCAGGTTGTGACTTAGCCTAACAGCACTTGTCCCGGGTTTGAAATCTGACACTGCCAAAAAGAAACTGCTGGTTGTGGAACTTCAACCCAGACCTAAAAGATCTGGGAGAAGGGTCCAGCAGCCAGCTCTCTAGTGAGCTGAAGTTAGGAAACCACTACCATCTCTCTACTTGAAAACCTGTCATGAAATTTACATTTCCTTCCAGTCTGAATTCCTTCATTAGACCTGTCTTGTCTCTGCCTTCCCTTTTCCCTATCTGTTCACATGCTTTTCATTTGCTCTTTGATTATTTTTTCTTTTATTCTCACTAAAGGGGATTTCAATATCAGCCTTTATCCCAGATCTTTTACTATGTTGTAGCTAATGGCCATATTTTAGATGTATCTAGAGATTCAGAAGGGAAATAAAATATCTGGGTTTCTTCCAGAAAATGTCCTGCTTTTGAAATGGGAGATTCTTTTTATGAGGCCCTGAACATGTTAGATACCGAAATCTTTGTTAGACCCAAACACCCAGGCCCTCTTATGCCACCCTCAGTTTTTAATTCAGGCAGTGTTGGAGACAGACCATAATGATGAGCCTGTTGGATAATCAAAGCATAATAATCCTTGCTAGCCTGACATGCTGTCTTCTGTGAATATTGTTTCAGGGTTCTTCTGCATATTGTGTCAAAGTGCCACGAAGAAGGCTTGGATAATTATTTAAGATCCTTCTTAAAGGTTTGTGAAATGTAACTTCTTTCTGGAGAGTGGATTTCATGGGAGGATTTTGTCTGACTTCACTTTTTACTTCTGATTGGTTTGTAGTATAGCTTCCATCCTGAAAAACCAAGCCCTCCTCAGGCGGCGCTGATCCATGAAACCCTGGCTACTACCATGATAGCAATATTGAAACAGTCAGCAGACTTCTTAGCAATCAACAAACTCCTAAAGGTAAGGATATGCAGGACCCACCCAGCAGGACCCCAAAGTAGCCAGACACATGCTGTTTGAGGCCCTCCCATGTCAGCTCTAGCTCCATGTGCCCTTTCCTTCAGTTCTCCATAGAACAGTCTTCCACTGTCCTTAGCCTCCCTTCCCATCTCCTGTCCTCAGTGGAATATGTAATAAAGAATTTGCATCAGGGACACCTGGATTTGCATCCTGTATCCACCCCATAATGCTTCAGTGGCTGGGTGCGACATCCTATACCAGATTCAGGCAGCAGTGACATTCATTGTCCAGAGAGAATTTTAAAGCAGTAATATGATAAAAAAATGCTCTTATCATCTCATGTGGGCAGTTGAGCAAATATCAGGGCTAAACTACCACTGCTCCCTGAGATTCACATTCCCACCAAACGTCCTTTTCAGCAACCTGTCAGTTCTGAGGATTTGGGCATATGGCATGACCTTTGTTTTTTTTTTTTTTTTTTTTTTATTGTGGAAAGTTACAAAGTTACAAAGTTTTCAGGTTTAAATCTCAGTTATACAATGCTCGAATACCCATCCCTTCACCAGTGCTCATATTCCACCACCAAGAATCCCAGTATAGCTCCACCCCGCCCCCTCACACCCCAAACACCCCCACGCCCCTAGCCCCCCCACCCTAAGCCCCCCCCGCCTGTGTAACTAATAAATTTCACTTTACTTTCACTTTGATTGCATACAATATTTCAACAAAACTCACTATTATTGTTTGGAGAGTCTCTCCCCTAAAGTCAGACCTGCTGAAAAGGAAGCATTAGGTAATTTGTTTTCCATTGCTGAGGATGAAGAAGTGTGAGGTCGAGTGACCACACTTAGCGGCCTCTCAGTTTTGGCATGACCTTTGTGCCAAGACATTTTGAAAGTTGTTTTAGCACTTTTGATGGTGAGTTGCTATCACTGAAAAATGTAAGCGATAGCATTCATATACATTTGTTACCCTATGCTAAGCTTCAAAGATTGGGGTCCCCATTAAGGATTGATTTTTTATTTATCTCTTTTAGTACTCATGGTTTTTCTTTGAAACTATTGCAAAGTCTATGGCCACATACTTGTTGGAAGAGAATAAAATTAAGGTAAGTAGAATCAAAACTACTATCTGATCCTGGGGCTGGGGAGATGGCTTAAAAGACTGGGGTGCATGTTTTGCTAAGGGAGCCTTTAGGCTGGAAAACATGCTTTGCATGGGGGAGCCCGAGGTTTGATCTCTGATACCACATGGTCCCTCAACCACCCCTTAGTTTGACCACAAATCAAAAAGAATAGTTAAGAAGGAAGATTAATCATTCAGATAGTCATGGCATATAATTCCTGTTATATTCTGCTTTTAAAAGTAGCAAAATGGGTGGGAGATATAACTTAGTAATAGAGCACATACTTTATTTTTTTATTTTAATGAATCACTACAAGATACATTTACATACTAACAAACTTTCATGATTGTGTTTCAGTCAAACAATGTTCAAGTACCCATCCCTCCATCAGTGCCCATTTTCTACCACCAATGTTACAGTATTCCTCCCCCACCCCACCCCTTCCCACCCCCTGCCTCTGTGGCAGGCACATTCTCTCTTACTCTCTCTGGCCTTTTGGGTGTTACGGTTTGAAATACAGGTATGAAGTGGACATCATGTTTGGTCTAGAGTCTACTTTCAGCATGCATCTACTATCCTGAGTGATCCCTCCAATCATCATTTACTTAGTGCTCCTCTCTCCATCCCAACTACTTTTTCCTCCAGCATATGAGATCGAATTTGAAGCCGTGGGGCAGTACTCCTGACCCTTATTTCAACTGTCCTTAGGTGTTAGTCTCCTATTATGTTACTTTATATTCTACAAATGAGTACAGTTTTACAGTTTGACTACCAACTATGACAATGGTAGTTGGAAATGACCACTCTGGACAAGAACTGAGTGCTGAAAGTAGGTAAAGGGATATGCATGATAACCTTTCAATACCTTTGTTACAAACCATAGTGCCCAAAGAATGGGGGAGAGGGACAGAGGGTGAGAGGGAGAGAGGGTGGCAGGTTTGCCATGCGGGAGACAAGAGGGTAACTGGGAACATTGGTGGTGGGAAAGGTACACTGGTGAAATGTACACTGGTTAAAGAATGGATGTTGGGACATTGTATGATCAGTGCATGTTCAACCCAGTCATGAACAACTTTGTAACTGAGTTTCCCATGTTGATTTAATTTAAAAAATAAACAAAAATTGTTTGAATGGCAACAGACTAGCATGTTAGAAGACAGTGAATTCATGTATTCTAAATATTCATCCTGTCCTCATTATTATTGCAAGAAGAGGTTTTTGTAGAAAAAGAGAATAGTGAAGTATATTCTTAGGAAGAATTGTGGGTCACCACCAGAGTGATTAAAATATTCTTAGTGGGCTGATTTTTTGAGGTATACCCCTAAAAATTTGTATGTCAAAACACTCCTTTTGGGGAATAAATACCAAACCAAAAGTGCCTTGCTCTTAGGAAGGCCTCAGGCAGGTGGCAAAGTTAAAATACTTTATGTAATAGATGTATTCCTGAAACATGGTGTATTCATTTAGGTGCGCTTTAAAACTGCTTTAAGAGTACAGAGAATTCTTTTTAGTTATGGGGATTGTAGAGACAAGTCTTGTAAAGTAAAAAAATGCTCACCTTATATTTATCATTTTTACCAAAAGTTTTACTGATCATCTGATTGAAATCGAGATGCATAAATGCATGTATGCTTTGTTTGTCCAAGAAAAAGGGAATAAAAACAAAGATATGTCTGAATTTCAGGAACATGAGTCTAAAGTTGGTTCAGAATGACCCAATGACCCACTCTTTTTCTCTTGTTCTCAAGATGGAGATGGATTCCAGGATCTCACATATGCAAGAAAGAGTGCTCTGCTACAGAGCTACATCCCCAACCCCAGAATGACCCACTCTTATTCATGATATTACTCAGTTCTATTACTAGAGACCCAGATAGCTTCTATAATGTTCCAACAGCACAAATTAATTTGCGAGAAAAGTTAGATTCCCATTAAAATGGCCTTGAATATAAAATCTGTTTAAAAGGGAAGATAGCTGATGGGAAAGATAGAATAGTGGTTAAAGTGCTGGTCTTCCAGGGCGCTGATAATGGTTTGGTCTCCATCACCATATATGATGTCCAGAGCACTGCTCGGAGTGACCTCTAAGTGCAGAGATAGGAGTAACCCCTAAATACTACCAGGTGTGACCCCCTCAAATGGGAAAAAAACAATGGCAATGGACTTATACACATTGTACCTGCTTTTTAAAAAACATGCCTATTTAATTTAAGCTTCCCAGAGGCCAGAGATTTCCTGAGGCATATCATCATGTATTGCATTCATTGCTCCTGGCAATCATTCCCCATGTGACTATTCGTTTTGGAGAGATTCCTGAAGAGTCCAGAAATGTCAATTACAGTTTGGCTAGCTTTCTTAAGGTAAGTTAAAAGCAACTGGGATGAGGTAAGGAACTTTTTTCCAACCAATGCAGTATTAAAAAAATCAAAGGAAAAATTATTTAACTCCTTGCAATTCCTGTAGGTCTCTATAAAGATGCTGGAGGAGTCCATCAGTGGAGTGAAGTTAGTCAAGTTTGAAGCCCCTCTACCCATAAAGTGCCTTATTAATTAAATTAAATCAGATGTTTCACACCTGTAGCATGTATGTTTGGCTTGTTTTGCATGATGTCATTTCAATTATATTAATTCTAATGTCTTTAGATGGCCATGTTCCTTCTAGGTTACCACAGTCCTCACCACACCTTAATCTATCCTCAGACCTTATACATTTAGATGCACTCTCTGACTCCTGTTGGTCTTAGAGTCTACAGCTCTTAAATGAAAGCAATATATTTGTGAATTGTCTTGACAACATGTGTAAGTGAAAAGTGTTAAGTTTATCCAAAAAGATTATTTTGTTGGAGACATACCAGAAACCCCTGTGTTTAGAAAAGAAACACATTATTGTGATATTTTGGTTTAAATATTTTTATGGGGCTAGAGAGATAGTACAGTGGGTAAAGTACTTGCCTTGCACATGGCTGACCTAGGTTCTATCCCTTCCCCCCCATATGGTACCCTGAACCCTACCAGGAGTGCAGAGTCAACAGTAAGCCATGAGCAAAGCAAAGTGAGTCCCCAAACCCCA
Source organism: Sorex araneus (assembly GCF_027595985.1). Taxonomy (NCBI): domain Eukaryota; kingdom Metazoa; phylum Chordata; class Mammalia; order Eulipotyphla; family Soricidae; genus Sorex; species Sorex araneus. Next base: position 117,888,713 of record NC_073313.1, read on the forward strand.
AAACCATTATATTGCATTTTATTTTGTCACTGTTGTTGTGAGAGGGTCATACTTGGGACACTTGTATGGGGGAAGTATGGTGCCATGGGTTAAAGCCAGGCCTTGAACATGCAAGGCATGTGCTTTACCCAGCAAGCCACAACCCTAGACTTCCACTTTGTTTCTATCAGTATGTAAGTTATATAAGGAAGGTACAGTACTACAATGCAACCATTCTGTAAAGTAGGCAGCAAAAGTACTTGTGTGGTTATAGGTGACAGTCATGATCTTGTAATATACTTGGTAAAAACCATCCCTCCTCCTCTCTTGGTGCCTCATTACTTATCAATCATATAGTACAACCCTTGTTCAAACTTCAGTTCATTTCAGTGCTTAGTATAATAGCCAGGATATGGAAAAAACCGAAAATATCCAAATACAGATGAATGGAGTAAGAACAGCTGGCATATGTACATAATAAATACTGTGCTGCTATAAGAAAAGATGAAATCATGCAGTTTGCTGCAACATGAATGGAGTTAGAAGTTATCATGTTAAATGAAATAAGGCATAGGGAGAAGAACAAATGCTGGATAATTTCACTAATCTGTGGAATCAAAATAAGATCATAGACAGAACTAAACAATGACAAACCCTTGATATTGGAATGCAGATCAATTATAAACAATGGGAGTATCAGAGGACAGAAAGACAGATCAAATTAGAGGTTGTGGGCACTTTGAAGCAGGGGTGTGTAGTAAATTTGTATATCAATACCATAAATTTTAACACTATTATAACTTCTTAGTCTACAATAAGTAAGTCTTCTGCTCTATCCAACCAGTTTTAATGTCTAATATACTCTTTATTTGAAAATGAAATACAGCCAACTAATTTTTAAGTTTCAAGAGAATAATTTTCTGATACAAGGCCTCTCTTGCTTGTAGCAACTATATTTATACTTTACAACTGTGTTTTAAAACTTAATTACAGTTGTAACATTTTTTAAAAAGTCTTAGAACTTTTAATGTGTTAAAACCTCCACACCTCATTTTAAAGCAAAAAGAATGCCAGCAGTGTAAAATTGCAGCTACCTCTGGAATTTATGTTTGAAGTTTAAGAGGACTGAAACAGAACTGATTGAATAGCAGTACTAATTGACTGCAAAAACATTTATATTCTAATGTGAAGCTTCACAGAACTGAGAGGATAGAAATATTTTCACATTCAAATGCACACACCAGAGAAAGTGTGAGTGTTGTTAGCGTAAAAACAAAATACAGGAAACAGGAAAGGAAGTGACCAGGCAGTATGAACAGAGTCTAGAAGAATCACTGAGCCTGGGGATAGCTTCCTTGGTAGATTTGAATTCAACATGAGGCCATTAGAAATATGACACTACCCCCACATGTGTTATCATAGCAGAATCCCAGTACAAGTGTTTGATCCCCTCCTACCCCATCTCAGTCATCACAACATTAACAATAGTGAAGAGAGGGAAGAGATGGAAATAAATGAATGAATTCATACATACATATATGCATACATACATGCATCTGTACATAGCCTAAGGAAATGAAGTTCATCAAGACAAGGCTAAGGGTATTTTAAGTAAAACATCCATGAGTAAAGGGAAAAATATGACTCAGGAGTAGTTTAGAGATGAACACATCATTGTACAGGGTTCAGAATGTGTGGGAGTGGAGCTGGAAAGGCTATCCGGTGCCAGACAATGGAAGGTCTTGGATCACCTAAGGAATCACTGTATCACTATATCACTGTCATCCCATTGCTCATCAATTTGCTCGAGTGGGCACCAGCACCAAAATTTTTTTTTTGGTAAAGTTTATTAATTGAAGTAGCTGGTAGTTTCAGTTGTACATAGAGCATTACAAGTCAGCCTCTGTATACATGACTTTATGTTCAACACCTCAAAGCTCTGTTCCATCCTGCATTATCTATTTGATCCCTTTTCCCTGATTATTCCACTATCTTTGCCTAAATTTTGTTCTTAGAGCCTTGATTTTGGGTTCGTTTTATTCACTTTAGTTTTTTCTCTGTGTACCACAACTGAAGGAAATCATTTGGGAAAAATCCCAAAGCTTTTTTTGGGATGTGTGTGGAACTCACAAGCAATGCTCAGGATGCCAGCAGGGCCACCAGTGCCATGTTGTGCAGTTCCAGCATTCCGTGGACCTGCAGGGCTACCCCAGTGATGCTTGTGGGAATTTGCAGTGCAGGGGATCCAACTCAGAGCCCTGAACATGCAAGATACTAACTGCAACCTCTTAGGCTACCTGCCCAGCTTTAAAGACTTAAGATATTTGTGTTTGGTGCTAGAGTTCCAACCCAGATCCTGTCTCTGCAAGGCATATACCTTCCCACTGAGCCACATCCCCAGCCCCCAAACCCTGAACATTTATATTTAATTTTTTTGTTGTTCTTTTGGGGCCACACCTGGTTGTGCTCAGGACTTATTCCAGACTCTGAGCACAGGGATCACTCTTGGCAGGGCTTGCGGGCACTATATGTTGGGGATTGAACTTGGGTCAACCGTGTGCAAGGAAAGCTTCCTGTCCACTGTACATTCTCTCAAGTCCACAAAACCCTAAAAATTTTTAATGAAGACTCTAACTATAGAAGTAGAGTTATTAGGCCTATTATGGAGGAAGAAAGTTTTTATAGAACAGGATTTCATAGAACACACCAGAAATTCTTTCATTTTTTTCTGAAATGTTTACAGGGGCAAGGCACACTCAGAAACTATACTTTGAGATTTGAAAATAGTTGACTGAAATGAAGCAGTGCAACTGGCTATATTTTATATATTTATATGAATATATATATGAATTTATATATATGAATATGAGTATGCATATATCTATTAATGCTTATATATGTATATATATTTTTGGAAAATTATACAGCTGAGGAGTGGAGATAGTACAGAGGTTAAAACACTTGCTTTGCATGCAGCTGACACTGGTTCAATTCCTGGCACTACATGGTTCTTGGAGTACCTCTAGGAGTAGGAATAGCCCCTGAGCGCTTTTGGTGCCCACCCAAAGAAAATTAAAGTCACGCAGTTGAGTTTGAGTTACAGCAATAAGTCTCTTGTTCTTTATCTTTTGCTTCAAGATCACCCAAATTGGGACCAGAAAGGTAGTACGATGGGTTTTCCTTGCATGTGAATGATCTCTTCAGTTCACGTCATCACAGATGTCCCCAAATCACTTCCATAAATGATCCATGAGCACAGACTCAGGAGTAAGCCCTGAACACTGCTAGCTGTGATCCAAAACAAACAAAATAACCTAAGGGTCTGAAGGCCATTCTTATTATTATTATTTGGTTTTTTGTTTGAACCCCATCTGGTAACGGTTAGGGGTTATTCCTGGCTTTGCACTTAGGAATTATTCCTGGTGCTGCTCAGGGTATCATATGGGATGTTAAGGATAGAACCCAGGTTGGATGTGTGCAGGGCAAGCACCCTACCCACTGTACTATTGCTCCAGCCTCTGAAGGCTATTATTCTTCTATCTGTAAAAGTGACAATGTCATCCCCTGATTGTTGAACAAATTTTTAAAAAATATTTTAACTTGATAGACTTTTGGCACTAGGTAACTAATTGCTTTTTGATTCGGTTTCTATAGCGCTGTTTGACACTAATGGATAGAGGATTTGTTTTTAATCTGATAAATGACTACATATCGGGATTCAGTCCCAAAGATCCTAAGGTAAGTTCTCAAAGTATTCCTGTAGCAGGGGTGGGACTATCTGACCCACAGACTGGTTAAGGCCTGAAAAATCCTGGGGTCTGACTCTGGTGCATGAGGAGGCAGACATGAATGCTTCTCATTGGTTGCTGCTGCCTACCTGCCTTTATTGTAGTACCCAAGAATGATGTTACATTTATGCAGATTGGTGGCCAGGGAGATAATACAGGGGTTTAGGTCCTTGCCGTGCATGCAGTTGCCCCCTTGTCCCCACAGTTTGAATCTCTGGTTCACCAAGTTCTGCCAGGAGTCACTGCTGAGCACAAAGCCAAGAATATTTCCTGCACACTGTTGCATACCACCCAACACTCTTCCTCCCTCCCCCAATATCCAAATGGCTCTTGAAGAAATAAGGTTCCTTGCCCCTGTAAGTTCTAGGATAACATTACTTTCTCATGGGAAGATTTGGAACTGCTGTGTTCATCTAAGTATGCTGAGAAAGTAGAAAGAATTTGGCTATTATTTGGGGAGTCCTCCAGAGTACCCACATGTTAACAAGAATGACTCCAGCACTTAACATCCTGCTCAGGGATAATGTTAATTACAGCAGCCCAGGATAGATGCTCAACTGGATCAGTAAGGGAAGGAGACAGCAAAGGGGGTCCATGGTGACCCATCTGCAGGCTTCTTGGCAGCTTCCTCCATTTTGCGAAGAGTCACAGTGTACCCCTCCCTCTCTCCAGCAGTGAAGATGGAGCCACAGATGAAGAATATTTCTTTTTTTCAATACCCCTTAGATGTAGAGATTACGTAAGTCATTAGCTACCATGGATTGGTGGCTGGTAAGAATCCCAGTCTCAAAAAGACAAGCAAGGAGGCCGGACTCATAGTACAGCGGGCAGGGCACTTGACTTGCACGCCGCTAACCTGGGTTAAATTATAGCATCCCATATGGTTCCCTGAGCACCACAAGGAGTGATTCCTGAGCACAGAGCCAGGAGTAATTCCTGAGCAGCACTGGGTATGGCCCCAAAGCAGATAAACAATAAAAGACAAGCAAGTGTTTGGAGATAAATCAGTTTTTATGAATAGTCAGAGGAATTACAACTTGATTATATTTAGGGAATATTTTACAATCAAGTTTCCCAAGTGTCTATCAACAACCACCAACCCTTGCAAGCAGTTATTTTTATGGGTAGCAATCTGGGGTCTTCCGTGTTTTAAGTTTTTTCTGTACACAGACCCCCATCTCAAGCTAAGGCTTCAGAGCTTCGGCACTTCTGGCTCCCAACCCTTCCAGCATGAACATGAAGGTTGTGTATTTCATTATTCACAAAATTACTGCCTACAAAATATGAATGGATGTGTTATTTCTTTGCATTTAGGTTCTGGCGGAATACAAGTTTGAATTTCTGCAAACCATTTGCAACCATGAACATTATATTCCTCTGAACTTGCCAATGGCCTTTGCCAAACCTAAACTTCAGCGAGTTCAAGGTCTGTGTTTGTTTTCTTTTTCTTAGAATTTGAGCTAGTGCTAGTGTAGCAAGATGTTTTCTAGTTCATTAGGCAACTTAAAGCTCTGGTCAGACGTTATTCTTTGCGTAGAGACAATGGTTTTCTACATTTCCTGCAGAGTATCTTATCCTTGGTAATATTTGTAGTTAGGAGAAATTTCTCATTTAATAGATTACTGCTTAAATACAGATACCAGACTGTTTTCAAGTTGCTCTTTATAGTAGTGTTTGTATTGTGATGAGACTAAAGTAAGAAAGACACAAATGTATATTTTCTACCTGAACAAATAGACCATCACAAGAGAAATGTAAGGGCAGAGTAAGATAGAGTAATGTATGCATGCAATTAAGTCCATAAACTTAAGTTATCTCCAATGCAAGTTTTATTGAATGCTTTGCTGTGTAGCACTATTCTTATGTTACTATGTTTTTTATTTGTCCCTTTTCTTTTCATATATTAATTAGATTTTTTTTCATTTGCGGTGGACCGTTTGACTTCAGTAGGTAGGTTTAACTCGGTTCACTCTCAAGAAGTTTGCTTTGAAAACGATTGATTTGATGAATTGCTCAGAGGGATGGGGGCTTTGTTTGCTTTGCACTTCTTCCCTAACCCAAAGGGGACTGTGGTTAATGGACCCAGAAAACCTAGGAGCCGGTGTGTTTGTTTGGAAAATAAATCTGAGCATTGCTTGAGGAGCCAACTTCCAAACCCTGCCTGCAGAAAACAAGTTTCTGCTCAAGCCAGCCCCAGTGGTGGGAGGGGGGTGGGAGAGGGGAGAAGGAGGAGGACTCTGTTCTCCAAATGTACGTCATTTCTCCCACGTTTGTCACCCAGTGAAGCCTCGAAGGTTTAGTCAGGACCATCCCTTCTACATAGAAAGTGATAAGGATCCACAAGGAAGCTTGTCTCCTGGCAGAAAGAAACTTCACTGTGTTGACTTCTAGGGGGTGTAGGTAGTGGGCAGTGGTTTCAGTGATAGAATTAGAGCTGGTAAAAATGAGGGAGCATTTAAAAATTCAAGCACCCCTACCCACATTACCTCCCCCTCTGTATTATGTATTTATGTAATGTTTGCATTTATGTATCTCAAATGCTTACCCTCCTTTCAAAAACAGTGAGGAAGTTGGGGAAAGGGGTAGGCAGCTCATCAGGACTTTAGGACTAAATATGACTACTCATAGTATTTAAGTCCCAGCTGAATACTTCTGTTAAGCGCTAAAGAGACCATAGAAGTAGCAAACTTGTTCTTCAGGTTTCTTGCCCAAGTGAAAAGGTAGGCAAGAGGATTAGAGAGTAGAAATGTACTTTGGAAATTACTAAACTTGATTACAATCCCATCTGAGTAGTATCCCAACCAGGATATTGACTGCCAGGGTTTAAACAGGACTAGGGATTTAAAAGGGAATGAAAGGCATAGTTTGGAGCGGTAATTGTATGAAATGCACTGTATGTATTTATGCGATGCTAAATTGGCATAAAATGAAACTGTTTTTCCTATTCTTATATCCCCTTGTATTCTGGTCAGTAGGTAATATTTGCTAAGTAGTTCATAGTTAATACTATTAGAAGGATTCAGCTGTTTTTTCTTCCTTTACTTACTTGACAAATATAAAGAGATAAGTAATTCAACTATATAATTACAGCTAAATCTCTGTAGAAAGAAATGTGTTAGGCCATTGTCAAATATATAGATCTTTGATTGTTAAGTGGCATCTTTAGATTTCTAGGAGTTAAAAATTATCTAGGGGAAAACAATCTAGACAATGTTGCAAATGAAAATTGTCATTAAAGCTCTCTGCTATCCCCGAGTGGTCCTTTCTTGTAGATGGTTGCATGCTCATTCTAGATGATAAATGAATTGTTCAGCTCTATTAATACTTTAGCACCTGATGGCATGATCATATATTACTAATTAATGCTGACTTTTCATTCTAAATTAATGTTTGAATATTTTCTAAGTGGGCCTTAATTTCATTGTACTGCAGATTCAAACCTTGAATACAGTTTATCAGATGAGTATTGCAAACATCACTTCTTGGTTGGTCTACTTCTGAGGGAAACTTCCATTGCTCTTCAAGATAGTTATGAGATCAGATATACAGCTATCTCAGTCATCAAGAATCTCTTGATAAAGCATGCATTTGACACTAGATACCAGCACAAGGTAAGAATGCCAATACAATCATAATATTATTGTATTAATAAAAGTCTCCTCTGCTTGTCACTAAAGATAAAGTTTGTGGTAAGGAACACAATGCACATACATTAATGGAAATATATTTTCACAAATAGCATTTGCTTGTTTCAAATGATGACATTTCGAAAGTACTGTTTGTTTAATTGTTGAAGAAAATGCTGGTCTTTGAAAGAATGTCTAATGAACAATAACCATTCTGTAATTTATATATATATGTATATATATATATATGTATGACTTTTAGGGCCAAGAGATAGTACAGGGATTAAAATGCTTTCTTTGTACAGTGGACCATGGTTTGATCCTCAGCATAACTTCTGGTACTCCAAGCACTTCTAGGAGTGACCCTTATTAGGAGTGAATATCTAGCCTAGAGTCACTTAGACTACCACTGGGTATAACAAAAAATCCCCCCGAAATTAAAAAAGATCATATAGGGGCCTAGAGATGTTGTTCAGTGGAAGAGTACTTGGTTTACATGTTGGAGCCTGGGTTTGTTCCCTGGCAGTATTTGACCACCCAAGCACCAATCCAAGAGTAGATCTTTTGCACTGCTGGATATGACCCAAAACAAACCAAGAAAAAAGATCAGATAGGGTTGTAACCATGCAACTATCACACATATATTTTAGTATATTCCCTTAAATATGTACCCTTAAATTAATATACTAGTTTTGGTTCATTGGTTAATCAGATATCCTAAGTATAGATAGATATATGTGTAAGGTATTGAAAATATGTAATTGGAATTTTTTCTTAGAATAAAATGTAAGTGTGGCTGTAACCATTCAGACTTTTTACATTATCCATTGTGAAGGCCACAACTGTAGTTGCTGTTTGTTCTGCCTTTAATGTTTAGGGTCTTGATAGTTGGAAATAATCACTTTGGACAAGAACTGAGTGCTGAAAGTAGGTAAAGGGGCAAACATGATAAACTTTCAGTACCTCTATTGCAAACCATAATGCCTAAATGGAAAGAGAAACAGAAAAGAGAGAGAAAAAAGAAGGAAAGTGCCTGCCATAGAGGCAGGCTGGGAAGTGGGATAGCAGTAGGGAATCTGGGTACAATGATGAAGGGACAGGTGTTGGAACATTGTATAACTGAAACCCAATCATGAACTTTGTGATTGTGTTATCTCATGGTGATTCAGGTTTTTTTTTTCTTTGCTTTTGTTTGTTTTTTGCTTTTTGGGTCAAAACTGGCGATGCACAGGGGTTACTCCTGGCTCTGCACTCAGGAATTACTCCTGGCAGTGCTTGGGGGACCATATGGGATGCTGGGAATTGAATCTGGGTCAGCTATGTGCAAGGCAAAGGCCCTACCCACTGTACTATCACTCCAGCCCTTCATGGTGATTCAGTTTTAAAAAATAAAATAAAAAACAAAAAACAGCCCCTCCCTTGCAAAAAAATATAAGACCTATGGCCCATTAGATAGCTCAACAATCTGTCATGCATTCTTGTGTGCATGAACTCCAGTTTAATCCTTCGCACCACATAGTCCTCTGAGCACTGCCAGAGTGACCTTTGAGCAGTCGGGGGTCAAAAGACCCCAAAACTGGTAGTGTGACAGAAAAGCTCAGGTAGAGCATTTGCCTTACATGTGTGAGGTTCTAACTTCCATCTCTGTTATCACCAAAGAAATCAACCATATATGTACATATTCATATGCATATGTAGTCATATATTGTTAACATGAAATCCTCTGGCATTAAGAAATTAGACTAAAAACAATGAATAAAGAGTAACCTAAGTTCCTGCAATTGAAGGAGGAACCAGAGAGAGTACAGAGGTTAAGGTTCAAGCTGTGTATGTGGCCAACCCTAGTTGAATCTCTGGTACCACATTCCCCTAAGCACCATCTGATGTGACTGTGGACTAATGCCCCCCAATGCCTTATGAAACATCATTATCTCTCATAATGAATAATTCATCTCTTTGTTTTTAAATTCAAATATAAATAAAATTCTGGTCACATTTTTTTTCACTCTAACACCGTGATTTACCAAGTTGTTCACAATACACTTGTTTCCAACATTAAATATTTCAACACCAATCCCACACCTCTGTGACCTTCCCTCTACCAATGTGTCAGGTTTCTCACCCACCACCCCAGACTGCCCCCTTGCAGGCACAGACATAAATTTACTTCGTATTGTTTGGTACAACACAAAGCTAAATGGAATTATCACAAATTAGATCAGTAAAAGTTCATTTGTAGTAACTGTTATATCTCTTAATGGTGATACTAATGTATTACCTCAGTCATTGTCTGAGGACTGGGCTGATTGGTGCTACTTGAGCCTTCTGTGTTATTGTTAGGTTTATTGAGCTCAATGGTCTTCAATGCGACTTTTCCATCAGATTTGCTGTGTGATCCTGCTGGCCTGACATTACTAAGAATTGGAGGTGTCCAAATCTCATGGCTCCATCTAGGAGCTATGATGGCTTCGTAGTTTGATGAGGTTCAGTTGTCAAGTTGAGCCATTTCTGTGTTGGAGGGTATTTGCTGTGGCTTCTGGTTTCTATGCCTTCAGGCAGAAAGGGGAATCATCCCACCCCCAGTCAAGAATACCCCAGAGTTGGTAGCCCGGACCAGTCTACCTGGGAAGATTCAGTGGCACCATATTCTTTTCTCAATTAGTTGTGGAACTGGCCATTTTTTTTTTACCAGCAAGGTGGCTTGATCATACTTTTATCACATTTTTATTGTAATCACTTTCGAGAGTTGAATTGAAAATGGATTTTATTCATTTTCTGAACTAAATAGAAAATCTGGCAGCTTTATCCAGACATATTTCTTTTGTTACGAAGATATTTTTTTTAGAAATCTTGCTATTATTCTTAATATAATTCTATGATAAAATAGTTTTCAGTTCCTCAGTTTGTACATGTTATTTTTTCCTGCAGTTTGGGTGGTTTTGGTTCTAATATCACTGTAACAATCACCTCCACTTCAGGTAATTTGATCCATCATGTATTATTTTCTATTGAGTGAGTCAATGTTGTCACTGTCTTTGTACACGATACAATATGTGTAAATAATGGGACCAGAGATAAAGTACAGAAATAAGGTGCTTATCTGACATTCCACCAATCCTGGTTTGAATTCCTGGTACTACTGGCACCACATATGCTCCCCCAAGCAACGCCAGGAGTCACTCCTGAGGACAAAGCCAAGAATATTCTTGAACACCATTGAGTATGGAACACTGCCGGCTCCATCACCCACCCAATGCCAGTTACTGCTGGTTCCCATTAACACTGTTAGTGGTAGTGAGGTACAGGATCTCACACAATGTGGCTTACAAAGGCTTCAACTGCAATGTCAAAGGATTTACAGGAAAGGGACAAAGTGAATTTACCCTCCTTGAGGTAGGAAGTTATGTTTTCCCTTTCCATATCTTCATATGCAAATGAAGACAAGTGAGATTTCACTAGTGTCTTACCTAGAGGAGGAGCTTTAAATGTTTTATTCCCATATTAGTATGTTATTTACTTTTTCCCACAATTCCCAGAGCAGTGGGTGTACACATGCACAGGTGCGTGTACACAACACTCTGGTTCAATAACTTGAACACAGTGCCTATTTGGATGTTTAGACTGTGGAGAAGATTGAAATATCAAATCTTTCAAACTCATTGCCCTTTCTAAAGTGATTTCTGTTTTGTTCCAAAGCTTCAGCTGGATGTTCAATGAGTAGAGGAATCTTTTCAGTAGAACTTGGGGGTCTGTCACTATTCCAGCTTCCGGTCTGGCTTTTGGGACAAGAAAATAGTGTCCTTTCCTCTCTTTGGTGCAGAGAGGACATATGACATGAGGACTTAGTCATTCATCACATTTGAATGTTTTATGTCAAATGAAATATTCACTACTAATGATGATGCTAGTGGGATAATTGAGAAGAGTTTCAAGCCCCTATAAATTCTGCTGGGGCCTCTAAAATGGCCCTGGAGAAATCTACCATCATTGGGAAAAAAGAACTTCCTGTTAAAGGCTCCTTTGAGAGTAGATTCCCTCAGTGACTAGCCCTTCCTGTCATTCCAGTCACATTGCCTCTTTTCAGCCTCTTAATGAAATTCTAGAAATGCCCTTGGTCCCTTGCCTGTACTATTTACAAATTGTGTTTTGGGAAACGTCCCAAGTTGTTACAATTACCATGAGACAGCTTTTTCCTATTCAGCACAATATTCTTTTTGGTGTAAGGAGCGAGGTGGGGGACTGGGGCCACACCCACTGTTACTCAAGGCTTACTCCTGGCTCTGTGTTTAGGAATCATTCCTGGCAGTGCTCAGAGACCATATGCAATATTGGAAATCAGAAGCACTTTAGCCTCAGTACTCTTTGACCCCCATTCATCATAATAGTGTCCATTATCTGGATGATACTTGTCCTGGAGAGGTGTGTCTCAGTTCCTTTACCCACTTTCAATCTTGTTGATACTTAAGAGAATCTCACTTTCACATTAACTGAGAAAAAATCTTATTTCCTTACCCCTGGAGGGCACACACAGTGATGCTCAGTGGACTACTCCTGTGTCACTCATGATAGTGCTTGGGGGACATGTGGTGTTGGAGATAGGATTTGGGGCCCTGCCAGCCACGCCTATACTCTAACCTATCGAGATATCTCTCTGACCCCTCTTTTTTTTAAAAAAAAGTAGTTCCCACAAATGAGTGCAGTAATTCTAAGTCTGTCACTCTCCTTTTAACTCATTTCACTCAGCGTGATACTTTCCATGTCTTTCACTTATAAGCAGATTTGATGACTTCATGACATTCCTAATAGCTGCATAGTATTCCATTGTGTAGATGTACCAAAGATCACTCTGGGTAAGAATTGCATCCTGAAAGTGGGTAAAAGAACAGACATGATAACCTATCAGTATCTGTTGCAAACCATAATGGCTAAAAGGGGGGGTAAGAGAGAGAGAAAGAGAAAGGGGGAAGGGGGAGAGAGAAACTGGGGACATTGGTTATGGGAAATGTACACTGGTGGAGGGATGGTTGTTGGAATATTGTATGACTGAAATGTGATCATGTACATCTCATAGAGATTCAATAAAAAAAATTTAAAATGTAGTTCACATAAATGGTAAGGAAAAAACTAATATTAAAATTCTTACCCTGGAAGACTATCACCCAAGAACTGTAGAAATAAGTACCAGGAGGTTGACTCCATGGCTTCGAGGCTGGCCTCACGTTCCGGGGAAAGGTCAACTCAGAGAAGCGATCACCAACTACATTGTAGTCGAAGGCCACGTGGGGGAAGGGAGTTGCGGGCTGAATGAGGGCTAGAGACTGAGCACAGCGGCCACTCAACACCTTTATTGCAAACCACAACAGCTAATTAGAGAGAGAGAACAGAAGGGAATGCCTTGCCACAGTGGCAGGGTGGGGTGGGGGGGAGATGGGATTGGGGAGGGTGGGAGGGACGCTGGGTTTACGGGTGGTGGAGAATGGGCACTGGTGAAGGGATGGGTTCCCGAACTTTGTATGAGGGAAGTATAAGCACAAAAGTGTATAAATCTGTAACTGTACCCTCACAGTGATTCTCTAATTAAAAATAAATAAAATTTAAAAAAAAAAAAAGATCTCTAAAAAAAAAAAAAAATTCTTACCCTGGAGGGGCTGGAGCAATAGCACAGCAGGTAGGGCGTTTGCCTTTCATGCGGCGACCCGGGTTCGATTCCCAGCATCCCATATGGTCCCCTGAGCACCACCAGGAGTAATTCCTGAGTGCATGAGCCAGGAGTAACAACCCCTGTGCATTGCCGGGTGTGACCCAAAAAGCAAAAAATTTCTTGCCCTGGGGCTAGATATATAGTACAGCTGGTGAGATGTGTGCCTTGCACTGAGTCAACCTGGGCTCGATCCCCTACACCATATATGGTCCTCTGAGCCCTTCCAGGAGTGATCTATGAGCACAGAACCAGGAATAAGTCCTGAGTACAGCTGAGTATGGCTCCCCGAAAAAAAATTACTTATTTCCCATTTCTTATCTCTATTTTCTATGAAACCATGTGAATATTTTTACAGAATACATCCTGAATATTTCTTCTACTGCGTTAAAAAATCTGGGATACTGATGGTGGGAAATGTACACTGGTGGAGGGACAGGTTTTGGAACATTGTATAACTGAAACCCAGTCATGAACAGCTTTGTAACTGTGTATCTCATGGTGATTTAATATAAATTTTATAATAAAAAGAAATTTATTGAGAAGAAAAAAATCTACATTTCATCCCACCATATAGATATGCATTACTTACTTAACCACTTATCTATTATTAGACTCCTATGTGGCTTTTTTCAGGCGGCCAAACTTTTTTTGCTTTTTGTGTTTTAGGTTTTGGTTTTTGGATCACACCTGGCAATGCTCAGGGTTTACCCCAGGTTCTCTGCTCAGAGATCATTCCTGACAGTACTCGATGCGGGGGGACCATATGGGTTGCCAGAGATTGAATCTGGGTTGGCCAGGAGGGATGCAAGCCCCCTACCTGCTGTAATATCGCTTAAGTCCATGTGCATTCAAAACTCTTTTTTTTTAATTGTATCACCATGAAAAAAGTTACGAAGCTTTCAGGTTTAAGCCTCAGTCATACAATGATCAAACCCCCATCCATTCACCAGTGCACATGTTCCACCACCAAGAACCCCAGTATACCTCCCATCCCACCAACCCCACATCTGTGTGGATAATGATCTTCACTTTACTCTCTCTATACTTTGATTACATTCACTATTTCAACAGAAAACTCACTATTATTATTTGGAATTTTCCCCCAACAATCAAACCTGCTGAAAAGGCATCATTTGATAATTTGTTTTCCATTGCTGAGAATGAAGAGTATATGAGGTTTTGGATTTCTGGTATTTTAGTAATTAAGTCCAGAGAAATTTCTGCGAGAAGTTGCATCACTGCAAGCTTGTACCTCTGGTTAGTGGGCTCTATAAGATGGTGGTCACCACACAGCCACCGCCACCGCTGCTGCTGCCGCATCGCCACTGTGGAAAGGAAAGGCCCAAAGAGAAAAACCTTTCCCCTCCCAGGGCAGCATGGGGTCGTAGCTCAGTTCACAGTCTAGAGGCATTTCTGTAAGAAGCTGCTGGGTGCTGAAAATAGTGAGTAGGCCTCCGGGATCATGGTCTTTTAGGAGCAGAGGAGCTGTTTGTGTCCGGCCGCTCCGGGTCTCATCTGGGCAGAGAATGCCTGCATTCAAAACTCTTAATGAATTTTCTGTTGACTGTTTTCCTGTCCACCTGTGATAGAGTAGAAGAGTATCTCTTTCCTTAGTGGTTGTATCTATCAGAACTAAAATGTTCTCCCATCTGAAAGCTATAATAATAGTAGTAGCTAAAGTTTATTGAGCACTCTGTATATTCTAGACACCAAATTAAGCACATTTCATGAATTGATACCATTATTATTTACTCATTTTGCCAAAGAGAAAATTATGATAGAGATAATCAAAATCAAGTAGCTAATAATGGAAGAGCAATAATTTACGTATGTCCAAATTCCCAAATCTGTGATCTTGACCCACAGTACTATACAATCTCTTAAATCTTAATTGAGATATTGGGAAATTAGCTCTGCCTTCAGAAGAGTGCTAAGGATGGTGAAAAATTGTGAAATCAAAGAAGCGTGAAGAACAGAGGAGATTGGTGAGGGTTGTGAAGAGTGAATTAAGTTGATGATAACTGTCTCTAAATATTTAAAGGCCTGAGGTATAAAAATGGAATAGACTTACTCTTTTTGATTCCAAAGGGCAGAGCAATACTTAACAGGTAGGACTTACAGGGAGTCAATAAAGAACCTTGGTATCTAACAGAACTTGTGAAAGGCTGTGAAGAGTTTCAGAAATTTAAAAACGTAGCATATGTCAGAAATGCAGCTAAGAACTGTTCCTGCCTTGGATAGGAAATTGAACTAGTCCCTAGCATATTGTACTAGCTTTTCTCTTTGTACTATCTCTCTGGCCCTGTCAAGAATTATTCTTAAGGGGTCAGAGAGATAGGATAGCAGGGAGAGTGCTGGGCTTCCACACAACTGACCCAGGCTTGATCCCCAGCATCCCATAGGATCCCTCAAGCATGAGCAGGAGTGGTCCCTGAGCACTGAGCCAGGAGTAACACCTAGGCATCGCTGGGTGTGGCCCTCCCCCACAAAACAATAAGCAAAAAGAATGATTGTTAAAAAGAAGAAAAGTGTCTGCCATAGAGGCAGGCAGTGGGGCTGGAGGCAAACTGGGGACATTGGTGGTGGGAAACATACACTGGTGAAGGGATGCATGTTGGAACATTGACTGAAACTCAGTCATGAACAGCTTTGTAACTATGTATCTCATAGTGATTCAAAAAAAGAGAATAAAATAATTATTTTCAAAACTCACAAAAGACTTCGGAGAAACTATTGACTCACCCCAAGAATAAAGCACAAGTGAGCTACCATCCATCTTTCTTTATTGTGGGGACATGTTTGGGGTGTATCAGCTGTGTGTAGGGCTTATTGCTCGCTCTGTGCTTGGGGATCATTCCTGGCAGTGCTTAGGGGATCATAACTGGTGCCAGGGATCAAACTGTGGCTCACTGCATGCAAAGCCAGCACCGTAACCTCTGTACTGTGTCTCTGCACCCACCATTGATCCTCTGTGTATTCTATGGATTGACTGTTGTGACTTAAAGGTCTTATATAAGTCCCCAAACAAACTTTCCAAAATCCTAAACGTGGAAGACACCACCACTGCTGTTTTTGCTAACTTAAGTATCTGCACATACCTGGTGAGACACATCTGTAACTGAAAAAAGCAGCACATTTAGGTAAGCTATACTGCATTAACACTACTGCTGGCCAGTTTTGCTTACATATTTATAAACATATTTATATCTCTTATCTTAAAATTGATATAGATGGCCATGGTAACATTAGTCTCTTCTGTTTTTTTCCTTCTGTGCTGGGGATTGAACTCAAGGCCTCAAACAGTCAAAGCAGGTGCTTCCTCACAGGCCCAAGATCACATGGTTTTCATTGCAGCTTTAATCAAAGCCAAAACATGTTTCTTGAGTCACTGTCACTGTCACTGTCATCCCGTTGCTTATTGATTTGCTTGAGCGGGTACCAGTAACTTCTCCATTGTGAGACTTGTTACTGTTTTTGGCATATCAGATACACTAGGGGTAGCTTGCTAGGCTCTGCCATGCCAGCGGGATACTCTCGGTAACTTGCCGGGCTCTCTGAGAGGGGGTCTCTAGACCCACATAATTTTTTTTAAAGCCCCAGTTTTCCCTTTCAAAATGTCTTTTGGAAAGGGATGAAAGTATGTACAGTGCTAAAATTTCATCAGTCTTGAGTGAATAGGGTAATTCACTGGGGTTTTGCTTCTTTTATTCTTTCAGTAGCTGTGTATTGACCATCTGCTGTGTGCCCAGGCACTGGGGATGAAGCAGTTAAGACAGACGCAATTCCTGATCTTGTGAACATCAACCCAGACTGGAAGTTAAATAGGATGAATAGCATCTGCCTTATGGATCAGCTGCTATTTGTTAAAGCCATTTGTTGGTCTTTTGCTTCATTTCGCTCTGAGGGCTATGATTCCATTCTGTATCATCTAGAAATCCAAATGCCCACAAAATATTATGACATTTAGTTTTTAGAATATGCAATGACTCATGCCTCAAAAATTCATTGTAACTATTTGCCTGCTTTTAGTCTTTACACCAATGGAGGGGGATATTTTATTTGTTGTATATTTGTATTATGTATGAATATTTTATACACTACTCTAGAAAAGTTACAATTTTAATCATTATTTTTCAGAACCAACAAGCCAAAATAGCACAACTGTACCTCCCATTTGTTGGCCTGCTTTTGGAAAATATACAACGATTAGCCGGTCGAGATACCCTGTATTCTTGTGCAGCCATGCCTAATTCTGTAAGTAGTCACATGTTTCTTCTGGCGTCTTTATCTTGTTTTATCAAATACATTTCAGATTTGGAGTGGTCATATACTCTGTGGTCTCAATTTGATTAGCTCACTTTTGGGTCCATTTTTACATTTATACCTTTTCTGAGAGCAGTGATCACCTAGGAACTCGGTTAATCCACAGCTTATGATTCAGTGAGCCTTGGTTGGAATATAAGATTTGCTTTTCTTTTTTCTTTTTTGTTCCTTTAAAGTACTGGAGCGATAGCACAGCGGGTAGGGCATTTGCCTTGCACATGGCCGACCCGGTTCGTTTCCTCCATCCCTCTCAGAGCCCGGCAAGCTACCAAGAGTATCCCGCCCACATGGCAGAGCCTGGCAAGCTACCCATGGCATATTGGATATGCCGTAAACAGTAATAACAAGTCTCACAATGGAGATGTTACCGGTGCCCACTCGAGCAAATCTATGAACAATGGGACGACAGTGCTACAGTGCTACGGTTCCTTTAAAATTTTGTGTTTGGGGTCACATCCAGCAGTGCTGAGAGCTTAATCTTGGCTCTGTGCTCAGGGATGACTCCTGTTGGTAAGCACTGATCCCAGGTTGGCTGCGTGCAAGGCAGGCATGCTGCCTGGAGATTTTTTCTAGTAAGCTTTTGGTTGCTTGTTGTTCAGGGACCTCTTTGAGGATCAAGAGAACATCAAGAATCTCTTGTATACAGAGCTTTTAAAAGCTTTATTGTTGTTATGTGCCTTATTTGTTCTGTTTAAACACCAAAAGATTTTTAAGTTCCAAAATGTGAGGCATCAGAGATTAAGCTATTCTTTTGTTTCTCCTCAACAGCCTCCCATATGCACTTGGTGAGTCACTGTTTGCCCATCTCCATTGGCCACTGATTTATTTTCCCTTTAGAATCTTTGAGTTGAAAGGAACTTTAGAAACCAGCCGCTTCCTATTTGGCAAAAAAATAGTTTCTTTTGCCTTTATATTCATTAAGGGTTTCCCTTTGTGGGGGGGCATACCTATTGGTGCACAGGGCTTATTCCTGACTCTCTGCTCAGAGATCAGTCTTGGAGGGACTCTGGACTCTATGCCAGAGATTATACCTGCATTGGCTGCATGAAAGGCGAGCACCTTTCCCACTGACCTCTCTCTCCAGCCCTCCTTCTCACTTTTGCCCTAAAAGACATTCTGCCTACTTACCCTAGTTTCGCCTTTTAGAGATACATAGAGCACATTTCTTAAACACTGCCATGTAATACCCCTTCCATACATACCTTTTACATTTTTCTTTAGATTAAAAAATATCTCCACTTCATTATTTTGTCTTTCCAAAGCCTTTAGTTTCTTAGTTACACTTTTTTGGTTATACTCTGTGTTACCAATAACCCTAATAACATGTGGTACTATTCCTTAACAACTTGCTATGTCACACTATTAACATAAACTCATTATTACCTTGCATGGTAATCTGTCCTTCATAACTTTCTTTGGAGGGTCCCCCTATTAAATGATTGGTCAAGACTGTCCTATGTTCCCCAGAAATCTTTCTTTTAAACTTGATGTCTTGATTGCCTGTAGTTCCCCAAATGTAAGTCAGCTAAATGTGCCACCATTTCACCTGTGTGTCAGACTGGAGTTTTTCCCTACAAGCATACCAGCCTTGTGTTTATTGCCCCTCACATTTGATAGCGATACTTGGAAATATTTGACTTGTTCCTCTTTTGATGCTTAAGTTTCCCTTGAACTTCTTTTTTATTAAAAAATTATTATAGGGGGTATGGTGCTGGCAGCAGGTCAACCTATACCTGCAGAGCGAGTGCATCAGGAGCTTGATGGTGCCTTCAGACTTCCTTACATCCCAAAATTGATGCTGTGCTTTTGGCCAGACCCCAGCAACTTGGGGCCAAGTTTACCAAGAAATTAAGCGGCCTAAAGGTTTGTGGGAGCCACACCCACAAGCCACCTCCAGCTCAGTTATACAAGCTCATTTATTGGCTTTATTTCAGAGACCCATACATCTCAAAAGAGATCAAAAGCTGCAGTCAGTGGGGCTGGAGCGATAACACAGCGGGAAGGGCGTTTGCCTTGCACGCGGCCGACCTGGGTTCGATATTCAGCATCCCATATGGTCCCCTGAGCACCACCAGGTGTAATTCCTGAGTGAAGAGCCGGGAGTAAACCCTGTGCATCGCCGAGTGTGACCAAAAAGCAAAAATAAATAAATAAACAAACAAACAAACAAATAAATAAATAAATAAAAGCTGCAGTCAGGGCCAGTGGCATGCTACAGGCTACTGGGTATGCCCTGCAGCCTGTATGCCAATAGTTTATTTCTCTGGAAGATATGGAAACAAGGGTCATGATCCAGAGACACACAAAAGAATCTCAGAATTGACTTTAAGTTAGGGCGACTTCACCAGGGTGCCTCAGACAGGGTTAGGCGTCATTCTTCCAACTGCCCCCTAAAAGCCCCGGTGGCTGCCAGCTTCCAGAACCCAATGAGAAGTATAGATACATGGGTTTAGTGACAGCCAACTCCAAGCCTCAAGGGATAGGGCATGGGCCGGTCCTTTTCATCCCCTCAACCCCATCCCCATGGGACACTGGAAGTCACACCCATAAACTGCCCCAACTACTACTTAAGCTTCTTGATGGCCGTGATCCAGAGACACAGAAAAGAATCTCCAAACCAAGCAGCTTGCTGCAGAGATTTCTCTAGACCCTCCCTAATTACCTAAAATGTTAGAATTCCAGGAGCACGCACCCACTATTGCAGCCACATGACACCTTACACTACTCATAGTAAGCAATGCAAAAGAGAGTATGGGGGATTGCCTGCCATAGAGATAGGGGAAAGAGTGGGATGGCGGGAATAATGGAGACATTCGTGGTGAAAGATGTGCACTGTTGGAGGGTTGCGTGTTTGATCATTGTATGACTGAACCTCAAACAGAAAAGCTTTGTAATTATCTCATGGTATTTCAATAAGAAATTAAATAAAATAAAACTAACTTTCTGAATAAAAAATGTAATTTGGAGTTCATGCCCAACTCAATCAGCTTAATTAATGACTAAATATATAGCAGTACTCCTACATTAAAAATTTTTTAGGCACTGGTTTACAATACAACTAATGATAGGGTCTTATGCATAACACATTCCTGTATCACACCCACAGCCAATGCCCACTTCCCTCTACCATTGTCCCAGTGTTTTCTCTTCCCCATCTTCTATTTCCCATCTTCCCTTCCCTTTGGTAAGAGTCATGCTAAAGACTCTCTGTCTCCCTTATGAGAGAGATCATTCTGTGTCTGTTATCCTGTGTCTGTTATCATATCCTTCTAAGTTCACTGAACAGGATACTCTCCATATCCATACATGTTGGAGCAAATTTCATTATTTCATCTTTTCTTAATGCCATACATCAAATTTCTTTTTTTTTTTTTTTTTTTGCTTTTTGGGTCACACCCAGCGATGCTCAGGGGTTACTCCTGGCTTTGCACTCAGGAACTACTCCTGGCGGTGCTTGGGGGACCATATGGGATGCCGGGGATCGAACCCGGGTCGGCCGCGTGCAAGGCAAACGCCCTACCCGCTGTGCTATCGCTCCGGCCCGCCATACATCAAATTTCTAATTATACTCCTCCTAGCATCTCTCTGGCTCCATTGACAAAAGTGAACCCTGTTTGGGCTCCATTAGCTGTCTAGAATTATATCCTTTGGTCAGAGGTCATTTGTATAACAGTATGTGAATACTCCTTTTTTTTTTAAAAAAAAGAAATGTCACCTAAAAACCATTATTGATACTTGATTAAGAATTTTACCAACGTTAGTGAGAAATCCCCATAACTGGTAGGGATTATGTGATAGCGCTGGGACATTTATTGCCCCAAATCAAGAATAGAACCTATGTCATAGCTGGAACCTACATCTTGATCAAGGGAACTATAAAGATCTGTGGCTGGACCTTGCTTCTCAGGAATCAACGGCAGCTGTACTTTTGTAGGCTGAGCTCCTCCATTCAAATATTCCCTCTTAGCTGGGAAAATGAAGAGATCAGCAATCATGAGGGTTTCCTACCAACACTGTAAGCTTTGTTTAAAATTAGGGTACCTTTCCATTCCATTAACTCCATAACTTCTTTATATACTATCCTAGTATCGAAAATGTGTTTAAATAAATGACAGTGGTATCACTTTGTGTTACAGACATCCAGAGATGACTTTGCATGTGACTTTACTTCACCTACAAATAGAGGGAGTCTGAGCACTGACAAAGATGCTGGTAATTAATCCCTTTAAATTGCCTCTGTTGTGTAAAGGTTTATTTTTTATTTTTTATTTATTTTGTGGGTAGAGGTTTAGAAATGTACCCCATAACTCTCCGTAGTTTTGAAATACTTTATAATTAAATTGTACATAGCATGATATAATTAAAGTTTATTTAAGTTCTGACTCATAATTGGCAGCCTAATTTCTGTATAGGTGTCCTTGTTGAAGCCTATTCCAAATGTAGTGTGGCATACTGAGCAATAGAGGGTAATGTGAAACTAGTTTATAATCTTATCTATCTCCATCTTGAATAGGACATTTCCATTTTCCATTTTCTGAATCCAAATTCTCATCTCTCTAAAGTTATCTATCAGATTATGGGCCTTTATTTTGAGAGCTTAAAAAATGTCTTGTAGTTTCATGCATAGTACAGTGTTTTAAAAGGTAAGGAAAACTCATTTTACCTTTGCTTGGTTTCTTGTAGTATTTTGAAATAATATTTAAACTTCTAGCGTTAGATAACCAAGATCTATTCCGTAAAATGTATCTTTATATAAATCTACCAAGTACTTATTTTAAAAAATCCTTTTGCCTCTCTCCTGTTTCTAACAAGCATTTAGGTTTTCATTCTTTTTTTCCAGTTTATGGATCTTTTCAAAATGGACATGGAATTAAGAGGGAAGATTCAAGAGGTTCCCTCGTACCAGAAGGAGCAACAGGATTTTCAGATCAGGGTAGCACTGGTGAACATGTAAGAACTTAAATGTATAGAATTATCCAAGTGATGTGTTAAGCTACGAAAGTTGTTTTTATTACATAGACTCTACCTTCCTGTAGTTCATTCTGTATATGAAGATGCATTCCATAGTCGTGAATGTTTCAGCAGTTTCTTCATATTCTAACAACTGCATGTTGGATATCTTAAATCATTCATAGGGAATAAGCATTAACTTTTAAGAGTTCTAACTCTGAATATACAACTTAACCCTAGAATACTGTGAGCTGTCTTAGAGAGGAGGCTTGAGTTTAAAATATTCAGTACTTTTTTCATTTAGGAATCATTTATTGTTTATTTTTATATTTAATGAGGTTTCCTTGAAAAAAATAGGTACCCAAATTGATTCTATCATTGCTTAATCAGAGTATATTTTCCAACTGTTTCAATCAGATTGCTTTAAGCTTAATACCAAAGTTTGGAATATATCTTCTGGGGGAAGAGAAAACTCATTTGGGGCCAGTAATGTACGGTCATACTGCTGGTTTCATAAAAATAATGAGTTCCAACTTTCAATTTGCAAAGGAAAACTGAGACTATGATTTAGGATAACCGAACAACTAAAGCAGGACCAAGCCTGAACCCTGGTTTTCTAATTCTAGCACTTCATCTCCTGTATCATGGTACTTGTAAGTTAACATCAGTACCTGGGGGCTTTATAAAAAGATATGATTAGGCTTCCCTCAGGGTTTCTGATTTAGTTGGTCTGGAATGTGGTCTGCTAACTGAGTTTTTAAGTTTCCAAGCAATGCTAATGCTGCTGATTGGGAACTACCTGCCCCTTGAGAGCTACTGAGTTATATACTTTATTGAACCTTCAGATACAAAATCACTTATTTTAGAAAGTTTCTATTTCACACAGTTATGAATTAACACAGACAAACATAACATAAAATAATGAACCCAGGTAAAGCAAACAAGCCCATTTACCAGATTCAATGACTTGTTAGTCATGCAGCTAGCAACCATTTAAAATCTACATATTTGGCGTCAGAGAGATAGTACAATGAGTACTGTCTACATGGAGAGTACAATGCTGAGTGAAATGAGTCAGAGGAAGAGGGATAGACATAGACAGATTGCACTCATCTGTGGGATATAAAAACATATTATGGAATCAGTACCCCAGGACAGTATAAATGAGGGCCAGGAGGACTGGTCCATGGTTTGAAGCTTGTCACAAGTGGCTGGGGGTGGAGAAAGGCAGTTAGGAAAGAGAAGAGACCACCATAGCAATAATAGTTGGAAATTATCATTCTAGACAAGAACTGAGTACTGGAAAGTGGTAAAGGGAGATATATGATAACCTTTTGTTTCCTTTATTGCAAACTATAATGCCCAAAAGGAAAGAGAGCGCAATCAAGTGTCTATCATAGAGGGAGACTGGGGTGGTGGTGGCTGGAGGGAAATTGGGGACACTGATGATAGAAAATGTACAATAGTGAAGGCATGGGTGTTAGAACATTATATGACTGAAACCCACTCATGCACAACTTTGTAACTGTGTATCTCATGGCGATTCTAGAAAACATTTTCTTAAAAGGTAAGTAGAAAAAAATTTAAAATTTATTTCCTAAAAAATAGAATAAAATCTACATGTTTGGGATTGGAGAGATAATATAGTGGGTAAGGTGCTTTCTTTGTATGCGGCCACTCTGGTTTGATCTCTGGCACCAGGTATGTTCCCAAGTCCCACCTGGATTGACCCCAGAACACAAGGGTGCATAGGAGTCATAGGAATAAGCCCTGTGCACTTCCTGGTATGGTTCAGAACCCCTTAAACATCAAGTCAAATCTAATCAATAACAGCTACATGTTAATGGCATGGAGATGTGGATCAGTGGCCTTATAAGCATAGACTGCAAGTTTGAGCTTGCAGCTCAACACATGCATGTTGGCCTTGCACTAGTGATATGTAATACTCCATACATAGTATTATACCTAGGTATTTTACCAATTGATAGCTGGTGACACAGAACTGCAAGCTTGAGTGCTGATACTAGTCACTGCCAAGTGTTATTCTTGGCTCTGCTGGTGTGATCCTGGGCTCCATAACCAAGTGTATGAGCACCTCAACCAAATATGACTCTTAGTACACAATAACACCCACAAAAAACTGAAGGGTGGGGAAGAGAAAAACCCTACATGTTTTCTTCCAAGGCTAATTTCTTTTTTTAATTAATTTATTTTTTTATTGAATCACCATGAAAAAAGATACAAAGCTTTCAGGTTTAAGTCTCAGTCATATAATGATCAAACCCCCATCCCTTCACCAGTGCACATGTTCCACCACCAAGAACCCCAGTATACCTCCCATCCCACCCCTCCCACCTGTGTGGCTAATGATCTTCACTTTACTCTCTCTATACCTTGATTGCATTCACTATTTCAACAGAAAACTCACTATTATTATTTGGAATTTTCCCCCAACAATCAAACCTGCTGAAAAGGCATCATTTGATAATTTGTTTTCCATTGCTGAGAATGAAGAGTATATGAGGTTTTGGATTTCTGGTATTTTAGTAATTAAGTCCAGAGAAATTTCTGCGAGAAGTTGCATCACTGCAAGCTTGTACCTCTGGTTAGTGGGCTCTATAAGATGGCCGCCGCCACCAGGGAAAGGAAAGGCTGAGAGAGAAAAACCTTTCCCCTCCTGGGACGGTATGGGATTGCAGCTCAGTTCATAGTCTAGAGGCATTTCTGTAAGAAGCCTCTCGGTGCTGGAAGTAGTTAGTAGGCCTCCGGGATCATGGTCTTTTAGGAGCAGAGGAGCCATTCGTATGCGGCCACTCCGGGTCTTGTCTGGGCGGAGAGCCCCAAGTCTAATTTCTGAGTAAATATTTTTAAAACAGTATTCACTCACCAGAAGTGATACCTGAGCACAGAACCAGGAGTAAGCCCTGAGCACCACCAGGTGTGGCCCACACCACACCCAAGATATAAATAAAAAACAAAGCAGTATTATTTGTTCTTAGTTTGGGGGCCACACTTGGTGGTGCTTTAGAAACTATCTGGTGCCTGGAATTGGACCAAGCCCTCCCACATACAAAGTTTCTGTTCCAGTCCTTTGAGCCATATCCCTGACTTCTTTCATAACAAATCTTACTAGAGTAAGTATATATCCCCAGTTCAGTTAAACTCAATAGAAAATCTTTGCCTTCACGAGAGTAAATTATTTTTATAAGCCAATTTATCATTGGTTGACAATATTTAAGAATCTCAGGGGTACAACTTTATACTTCTATATGTGTATAGGACTCACTGCATCTACCATTAAAATTTCAGTATCATCCCACTCTCTCAAAGACTTCTTTAACTGTTCCTCTTTACTAGCCCCCATATACCCAGTATTCCTATGACAACTGGCCTATCAGAGGGTGGAATCTACTTGTTAGTTAACAAAGGTAAAATCTTTAGGATATGATTATTTATATAACCCCCTCAAGTCAGTCAGATTTTGTAATGGTTAATAACTGATATTTTCCCTCTGGGGTGCTGAGAATCAAACCTAGTGTCTCATATGTATAAAGTATCATTGTATCACTGTATCCTGTTGTTTGTCGATTTACTCGAGTGGGCACCAGTAACGTCTCTATTACACTCAGCCCTGAGATTTTAGTAGCCTCTCCTTACTTGTCTTTCCCAACGATTGGAAGTTCTATCAGGGTCAGGGGAATAAAACCTATCGTTACTGTTTTTGGCACATCAAATATGCCACGGGTAGCTTGCCAGGCTCTGCTCGTGCGGGCGGTAGCTTGGTAGCTCTTGGTAGCTTGCCAGGCTCTCTGAGAGGTATATATACATATATATATTACTCTCTATGATTTGTTGCCTACTGTCTGAACTCCATCAAATATGGTGTGGTAATTATGGAAAATGGATAGGGAGTGTCTTATAATGTTCACATGGTCCAGAAAGTGGCCTGGAGCATGGATGCGGTTAGGTAGTGGAGGGCTGGGTCCCTTGGGATGGGGAGGATTCTCACCCGCCCCCCTCTGGAGAGCCCCAAGTGAAAAGAGCCTGACGCGGAGTGTATAAAGTATATACTCTTAATATTTTTAAGCAGCTCTGGCCCTCAAAATTGATTTTTTAAGTCATTGAATAGAACATCAGTACTTTGTAAGACTCTACTTTTTAACTATTACGTATTGGATTTTCCTTAGTGTAATCATCTTATAATACCTTTAGTCCTTTCTTCAGCTCTGTGTTTTTTCCATTATTTTGGTCACTTCCAGTGGTGCTTAGTTCTGGGTCTCTGCCCAGGGATCAATCCTGGCAATGCTCAGGGACCTATATGCAGATATGCAGTATCAGCAGTCAAATCTGGGTTGGCCTCTTGCAGGGTAAACACCTTACCCCTGTAGTATTTCTCTTTTCCTCAGATGACCTATATTTAGAGACTTGATTTTAATGAACTAAAGAGAGTTTCAGATGAAAGGTTTAAAATGCTAAAAAGACATGCTTCCCCCACATCTTTATAAAGTTTCTCTTCCAAGTGAAAGCTATTTTTCCTTCACTGACCACATAGAATTAAAATGTTTTATTATTAAAACATAGACCAGTGGGACTGAAACATACAGTATTCATGACAGTTGTCTTGATGAACACCTCAAGGTAAATTACAGTGATGTTACTTGTTACCAACAGTAGCTTAAAAAGCTCTACACTGTACTTACATTCCAGCTGTAATATTAAATTTGAATTGTCACTGTATGCTTAGAAATTATGATAAAGAATGGTTAAAAGGATCTGGGAGCTGGAAAGATTGTACAAAGGGCATGCCACTTGCCTTGAACATAGCTGATCCAAATTCAATCCCTGGCACCCAATATGGCCTCCCAATTCTTCCAGGAGTTATCCCTGAGCAAAGCCAGGAGTAAGTTCTGAGCACCACCAGGTATGACCCAAAAACAAAAAAGGGAGATTAAGAAAACCGTAATATCAACTATTATTTCAGCAGTCCTTTCTTTATATTATAGACCCGACAGAGTTCAACAAGAAGTAGTATTTCCCAGTATAACAGATTGGATCAGTATGAAATTAGAAGCCTCTTGATGTGCTACCTGTATATAGTGAAAATGATTTCTGAAGGTGAGTTACCATTAAGCATGGAATCTACTAGATCTCTACACTCCTAAGTTCATGCCTAGGTTTGTGAAACAGATATTTGTCTATAACCTATGTATAGAATACTGGTGCATTAGAGGTAGACATTGTAAAGAGTTCTGACCTTCCAGTGGACTATATATGACTTAAAACAGGTTCCTTTTAGTTACACCACATTCAACAACTTTAAAAAAATAGTTTCTATAATGATACCAGATTGAGAAATGCTAAATATTTTTTTTCCACATGTATCACATATTATGCATTGAACAACCAATGTAAATAGAAAGGGATGTCAATATCAGGAGAAATATGTAACACTTTATTTTTTAGTTAACCCAGGATTTAGAAAAACAGAGGCAAACAAAATCAGAAGTATTGTGAGGGGAAACAATGCGTAGTTTTCCCAGCAGTGTCACTGTACAGGTGTCACATTTTCATGCTCTGGTTCTTTCCTTCATTGATAACGGTATCATTTGCTAGTGGTCCCACCAATTCCTCTTTACATTATGCGACAGAATATAACTAAAAGATTTTCATAAACTGCATGTCCTCTGAAAGTAAAACCACAAGGTTATCTTATTCTTAAATACACTTCTTCATACACAATTCCTTCCCTTTGCTTTGTTATGTCTTTACAGAAAAAATGAATTAGGTAGTAATTTACAACAGAAAAGTACCTGGGTTCTGAATGTAGTCATTACATTTTTCTCATTTTTATTTATTTTTTATTTTATTTTTTTTTTCTTTTTGGGTCACACCTGGCGATGCACAGGGGTTACTCCTGGCTTTGCACTCAGGAATTACCCCTGGCCGTGCTCAGGGGACCATATGGGATGCTGGGATTTGAACCCGGGTCGGCCGCGTGCAAGGCAAACGCCCTACCCGCTGTGCTATCTCTCCAGCCCCAGATTTTTCTCATTTTTATAGCTAATCAGCTAGCAAACATTAAAGTAACTCACTAGTGCTATATGCATAAATAGTTCTAAAGTATATTAGAGAAACCTTACAATAAATCAGTAGCTATATATAACTAGTACTGAAGTACATTACAGAAATCTTAAATCAGCAACTATATATGAATAAATTGTTCTAAAGTACATTAATAAAATATTTTAGGAATGTATTTATAACTCAATTAATCTAATTATACTTTATTCTTATTTGTAAACAAGTATAAATTTAGTTTATAATTATTTAAATAATTTGGTTATTAATTTAATAATTAAAATATTTAAGTTCTAATGGTATATGTTTTAGAATAAAAGCCAAAGATAGTATTACAATATGATAGTTTCATCTCCATGCTTGAGGGTGGGGGGAAACACCAGTAAATAAGGATCATTTTCAATCCTGCTGGTATTTCATTCCAGGGGATGATGAGTGAACAATTTTAGCTACAGCTCAAGATTTTTGTCTTACCACAAAATGAAAAGTGGGGCAACGTGTTAAGTGATTGCTAATGTGTATGGATTTCCTTTTTTAGAGTGATAAAACCTCTAAGCCTGTGGTGCTGGTTAGCTTATTACCAAATACATTTCTTCATACACAATTTGTTCCCTTAGCTTCGTTTTCTAAAAAAGAAAAAATGAGTTAGAAGGAAGACGAGAATTAATTGCTGAAGGATTACCCCTCCTCCATTCGGGTACTCACATTCACGCTTTCTATCATACTCACACATACCTACGCACATACCATATACTGTGATTACTCTTCAACAGTTTTTGTAATGTGATGAGGAAAGCTGTCTTGTTTCTTGCGAACTTCAGAATTCTTTCCTCCTCTTGTAAATGATGACTTCTTGCTTAATACTTAAGTCTTTGTTAGTTAGCTTTGCCTTTCTTCTGCTCTTGCCATTTGATCTTTGAAAGCACATTTTAAGTAACTAAAGTACAGTCTGAGTTGCATGTCCTATTTTTGTACATAGAAAGTCATGCTGTATGATTTTCAGTTTATTCAGAAGTGCTTGCTTCTGGATCTTAAGATGTCTGGAAGTAGAGGAGTTCTGAAGAACTTTTTCTATTTGTAGTAGCATATTATGTAGCAATAATTCAAAGTTTTAAGTCATTTTCCAAAGTAATTTTAAGTCTTTACTTATAACCTACTTTATACTTATAATCTACTTTACTTATAACCTACTTTATACTTATAATCTACTTTACTTATAACCTACTTTATACTTATAATCTACTTTACTAATATTCTACGAAATATAATTAGAGTCAAGAGTTGTAAGTCACACAGTGTAAAGCAACACACTGTCCTCTTGTAAAAATAGCATTTTTCCTTAAGTGAGAGGAGTACTCTTTCCCATTCCTTCCTTTTTGCATCTTTGCTTTTCTCTTGGCTGGAGACTAACAATAACCTGGGTGTCAGTCTTAAACTCTTCCTTTGTAGATTCAGTAGTAGTCTTCATCAAAATTGACTGATTGCAAAGTTTCTAGTTAGTATTTTGTCCGGCACAAACAACACCCATAGATCTTTTTCTTTTACATCTTGAAGTGTAGTCTAAAGGAAATACACGCATTCCAAGCCTTTGCCTTGTCTGTGAAAAGGAATATTGGCCTGAATTTGCATCGGACATATTCTCATCTGTAGTTTCCACTGCTCCTTGAGTTGGCTCATTTTCTCCTGTAGAAATATTAGGAAAGATCCAAGACAAGCCACTCTGAGATTCATACATTGGTGAGGAGACATTTTGTACGTTAAGGGTTCCCAGTTTTGGTTGGGGAGACTTGTCTTCAGGAGGCAGTGAAGCACCTTGCAACCCATGTCCCTTTTGAGAAGCAAGTGTAGATGTTGCTAGAAAATTTGAAGAAGGCTTCTTATTGCCTCTGCCTTCTTTAATAACATCACCAAAACTGAAGGAAGTCTTCACTGAGGAAGATCCTGACACTTCTGAGTTAGCCTTACTATGACATGAGGTTGGAGGTTTTGGCTGGAAAGCCTTTTTCCCTTCACCTTTTTTACGTCCAGAATAGGTCTTTAAATTTTCTCTAGGAAAATACCCATAAGAGCCCTGTGACCGCTCCCTCGCTGAACTCTGAGGAAAGATATTACTACACAAAACAGATGAGCTGAGCTGTTGTTGCTCTGACTTTAGATTTTCAAGAAGCCTTTTATTTTCTTCTCGTAATTGGTTCCTCTCTGCAACTATCTTAGACATATACTTAAGATTACGTTGTTGGATATCATAAAATTCTCGCTGAAGGTTTTCGTTCAAAGTCTCGTTAATTGAACAGCGTTGGCATGTTTTTGATCTTAACTGATGTTGTAACTCATGGATGGTGTCATTGAGGGCTTTCTTTTGGTTGATCAATTCTTTAATTTTGCGTAAGGAGCCAGGTTGCCTTCCATCTGACCGCCGTTTTTTCAACGTGGCGGTTAATCTCTCCTGTAAATGGCGGACCTGTTCGTCATGGTGCTCTTTCAGCATTAGCCAGGTTCTTTGAAAGCCACTCGATGACACATCACAGACATTAAGGGGCACTCTCTGTTCTCCCAAGGGTTTCATACCACGTCTTCCACCCACTCGCCTGCTCTCTGTCGTGCCAGCGGCTGCGGCTGCCATCAGTAAAATGGTGGATCGTCCCGCGGCAGTGATGTGCTCTTACACCCCTTTACAGACCTGATACGATGTCTCGGCACACACGGCAGGCACTGAAGTCCATGGACAGACAAAAGGGCTCTGGTTCAGGGATGAGGGAGAAGGCACCACTCTTAAAGTTGGAAGTGCCGGGAAGCAGGCGCCAGAGGAGCTCCTGAGGCACCGAGCTCCTGTGACGAAAGGCCGACAAAGCGATGCATGCTGGGAAATCCCGGTTTATAACCAGGAAGAAGCAGTGCATGATGGGAAATCCCAGCCCTGTCCAGGAAGAAGCGGTGCATGCTGGGAAATCCTGACCTCTGACCAGGAAAAAGCGGTGCATGCTGGGAAATTCCAGTCCCTAACCAAGAAAATGGTGTATGCTGGGAAATCCCAATCGCTGACCGAAAAAACTGGTGTATGCTGGGAAACCCCGATTTATAACCAGGAAAAATCAGTGCATGCTGGGAAGTCCCAGCCCCTGACTAGGAAATAGCAGTGCATACTGTGAAGTCCCAGCCCCTGATCAGAAAAAAACAGTGCATGCTGGGAAATTCCAACCTCTTATGAGGAAAAAGTGGTACATACTGGGAAATCCCAGTCACTGACCAGGATAAAGCAGTGCATGCTGCGAAATCCTACCCTCCGCCCTAGAAAAAGCAATGTATGCTGGGAAATCACAACCTTTGACCAGAAAGTACCAGAAGGTGTTTTAACAAAACTAGTTGAGCCCCATTGTGGCATTTTTAGTGTTGATCAGTATTTTCTCAATTATTAAAAACAGTACACACCGGCTGAGTAATAGTAGAAAGTAGTCAAATCAACCCCCGCCATACACACGTGTACACACACACACATGTACACACACCCACATTTTACAGTCATCCAGCGTCTTAACTGACTTCCTGGTCTGCTATTTTTCTACAGAGTCTTGCTTGGTTGGCAGTTTGGTGGTGTGGCCACTACTTTTGTCATACCTATAAGCATTATACATTGGTTGGATAACACCATTAATTATGGTCACATAGATTACAAAAGGTATAGAATGTTGGCGACACAATTTTTAAAAACTCTCATGTGGGGAAATAAAATATAGGTAAAAAGTGAGGTTTGTATGTATGCTAGCTTTGAGGAACTTATATATCAAATAGTTTTGTTTATGTTTGTGTACAAATTTATATCACAGATATGCAGGACATCTATAGAGAGGAAGTCAGCAAGCTAGAGAAGAACTTCACTTTACAACTCTCAGGGTTAGAGAGAAAGTAATGTGGGTTAGACACTTTTCTTGCATGCAGCTAGCCCAGGATCAAGCCCTCTAGGAGTGAGCCTTAGCACTGCCAGGTCACAACTCCTAAAAACCAAACCAAAAAAAAAACTGCAATAACAACAAGTTTATAATCCAAAGGCAAACTCGCAGCTGAAAAATTATTTCTTCAAAACGTTTAAACCAAAACGTTTTGGTTTACAAAGCTCTTTATTTAACAGACAGAGGTAAATTAACCCTCCTTGGGAAAGTAGACTTAAACACACTGTCTTGCAAAAAATTTTAGAGATCTCATTAGAACCCAGGTCTCCTCTTTTTGTATCTACAGTTATGATGTTAAGGTTGAAATAAGCCTTCCAAAGGAATATCTATAACATAAAAATAAATAATATGGAATAATACAGACAATGATATATAGGGAGCAAAGTTTAAAGAATTCAATGTGTATATTGAGCATTAGGCTGGGAGAAGAAAAAAGATGAAACAGTTGATCATAAGTTGATGGTTGTTGGCCTAGGATTTTGGAACTTTACTTGCTTTAATTTTTAAAGCTCTAACAATATTCATATTCCATTTTCAGATACTCTTTTAACTTACTGGAATAAAGTATCACCTCAGGAACTCATAAATGTTCTTATACTTCTCGAGTAAGTTACATTAAATTATTTTCATAAACTTTTACCTTACTTGAGGCATGCTTGATATTTATGAATAATGAAATCTTACATATTTTTGTTGAAGCAGCTTATAATTTCATGAACTATGATAATTAGCATTATTATCATGCTAATAATAATGCACAAAAAAGCTATTTTCATGTATAGAGACTGGCATAAGGTTCTTTACACATAGAAGAAAATCATGAATATATGTGCTAGTACCGTAAATTTTCACTAAAAACAGACCAACAACAGTATTTCTGTGATTGGGAGAGCTAGAAGTGGCATCAGTTGTCCCAAATCATTCATTTGGAGCAGATGGAATAGATGAAATGATTGGAGTGTGTCGTCTTTATAGAGATTAGTAATTCTATCCCTTTCAGAAAGTATGTGCTTACATATGGATACAGATATATTCATTCTAAGGCACATAGGAAAAACTAGTCTAGGTGAAGGTGGAAAGTTCTTCTATAGTGTATTCTGCATTACTCTTTCATCATTATTGAAAGGTGAATGGTTAACCAGAATGGAGTATTAAAAAAATTAAGTAGGGAGACAGAGAACATATCTCAACAGGTTGGAGCCCAGGCATGCAGGAGGCTTGAATTTGATCCCTGGCACCCCATGGTCAACCACAAATAGCTCCTGAGTGCCACTGTATATGGTTCCAGAATAAGAACAAAAAGGGTTTTTTGGGGGGAGTAAAAATTTATGATATTTTGTATATGTACTAAAACAAAATGGAATATCAATGCATAAATATATTTTCTTGATATCTTTAAAATTTTTCAGCAAACAAAACATCAGTTAGAATGAAAAAAACAAGCTACTCATTATATTGAGATATTTAGTAGCAAAAATCATATGATGTTGGGGATTTGCTTCAAAAACTAGGAGAGAGGGTGAGAGGGTAGAGCAAGGCAGCTGTGTAGGTAGAGGTAAACAAAAATATAATGGCCATGAATTGATCATTTTTGAAGCTTGTGGGAGTAGTATATGCTAGCCTCACTACTTCTGCATAGGTTTAAGATTTTTCAATTGGTAGTTTTTTAATGCCATTATGAAAAAATGGCAACTGCTTCATTTTTAAAGATTAAGGACTTTTAAAAAAGGTTTTAATGAGTATACTTCTAGAATTTTCTATGGTGCTCATAGCTTTATAGTATTCAAAGAATGATTTGCATTGATAGGGTTTTAAAATATGGCACTAGCATTATATATGAAGACATGAGGATTTTTCATGCTGAGTTGT
Organism: Sorex araneus; assembly: GCF_027595985.1. Classification (NCBI taxonomy): domain Eukaryota; kingdom Metazoa; phylum Chordata; class Mammalia; order Eulipotyphla; family Soricidae; genus Sorex; species Sorex araneus. The sequence continues at coordinate 117,922,974 of NC_073313.1, forward strand.
CTCATGTAGAAAAATATTTCTACATACTTATATTATGGTTTAGATAGGATATACTTTGTAATGCATGGCTTTTCAGATTAGTACTTGTTAAATTGCATATTATGGTAATTTGTTGTTAACATGCTATTATTTTTCTTTCTAGAGTATGTTTGTTTCACTTTAGATATATGGGGAAAAGAAACATAGCAAGGTAATTCCCTAACTTTGCCATTTTTCCTTTTCTTCCAACAGAGGGCAGTCTTAATCTTCCTATGTAAAACAGATTATGAATTTTGAGTTGCCAATAAGAAAATCTTGATTTATTAAACATGTCTCGGCATTTAAATCATAATGTGAACTGATTCAAGTTTTCCAAAGGGTGATGAGATTGATGTGCATATTTTATGTACTAATTCTAAAACAGATGCTTGTCTTTTCTGAAAGATGTGAGGAAGAGTAGATCCAGGAGAAGGCAAAAATTATAAAGGAAAAATAACTAAGGCCTGCGCTTTCAGACAATCTGTTAGAATATTGATGCAATTGATTGACATGTGCCTCCATTACGAAGGTATATAGAAATTCCTAGCAACAGTTAGGAACCTACAATGTATATCAACTATTTCTTCTTTTTGCTTTTTAAGTCTCTGTGAGATGAGTACCTTAGGAAATGTTTGAGGAGGGTTTGGGATTGTGTCTCAAGTGGTAGAGCATCTACCTTGGTATGTGTGATCTTGGTTTGATCCCCATTATATCGCTGCTGAGCACTACAGACTATTTTTCCCTCATGACAACAGATCAAAAAATAGAAAATGAAAAGATTATTTATTGTATATATTTTATGGTCTTTAATATGGTTATAATAATGCTAACAAAATATACCATACCTTTACCAACACCAAATGCCATGACCCTTCACTATTGTCCTTATGTCACTTCTAGTTTATGCCTTCCTTATTTTAATAAAATAGACATTTAAATGAATTTCAATAGTTACTTTTTTTTTTTGGGCCCACACTCGGATGTGCCCAGGGATCTTTTTTGGTGCTGCTCAGGGAACCGTATGCTATGTCTTGAACTCAGGTCTGCTGCAAGCACCTTATCTCCTGTGCAATATCTCTGGCCTCATTTTTTTAAATTACATTCTAAGGCACAAGAGGTTGTTTTGATGGGTTTATTATTGAATCTCTGGAATATCATTATCATAATGATAGATAATTCAGGTGGTGATTTTCATTGTCTTTCCCTGACTTGGAGCTAGTATAATAACTGCTACCTTGAGCCTTTGTTCCTGGGTTCTTACTGTCCTCTGTTTACCAAACAGCAGGAAAATAGTGTTTCTTTTCTAGTTCTTTATACTCCTTAGTTAAAAGTTTTTAAGGGATCCTTAAACTGAATGGGAAACAAAGAAAAATATGAAAATCCTAACAGACCTGTTTGGAATAGAAATTTCTGACTCCAGTTTAATTTATGTCTAGAAATGAACTATATTGGCACTCATTCTTAAATACCTAGCTCCAGGACACTCTTCTCCCACTCCCTTTCAGCTCAACTTGGAGTATCCCTCTGTGTTATGATACCCTTCCTCAACTGCTGAGAGCACATGGGATGTTTTCAAGGAGAAAAAAAAGAATGTTTTTCTAAATTGCTTAGTTATATTCTTATAGTAGAATCTATTTTAAATGTACACGAAAATATCATACCATTTCCAGTGGTACATCATTTAAGACTAGAAACAATAAACTATTGATTGAGCATAAGTTATGTTCTGAAAATAGAACATTGATAGAGTTTATTAGAGTCCTCAAATTCTTAACCTTACATTTATTTTAGGGTGCATGATGCCTGGCTGTCAAAACACTTTGGTATTGACCGAAAATCGCAAACCATGCCAGCTCTAAGGAACAGATCAGGAGTAATGCAGGCCCGGCTTCAGCATCTTAGTAGTCTGGAAAGTTCATTTACACTTAATCACAGTAAGTAAAATGTGTGTAAGTTTCATCCCATTTCAAACAGGCATGCAATTCTTTTTGTTTGTTTGATTTTAGTTTGGGGACCACACGTGGTGGTGCTTAGGGCTTAGACATGGGGGATCATCTGAGGTGCCAGGGATCAAACCCAGGTTGGCTGCATGCAAGACAAGCACCCTCCTTGCTTTACTATCACTCTGGCCCAGGGACATGTTATTCTTTAACCTTAGAGGAGCCCTTGTCCTTTCTTGCAATGGGTTTAATGCCAGAACACAGGTGTCATGAAAACCACAGTCAAACTCAAACCAAAATGGGAAAGGGAAAGACTCAGTACCATTATCATCATTGTATGCATAGATTACAGCAAGACTACCAATATTGGCCTCCTGATCTGTAAATGTTGTAGGATTGACAAAAGAACCACTGAGAACTCAGAGGAGACTGCTGATAGGAAAAGACTTCCTCAAGTATGCCTGGGTCTTACATAAACTGAAAGCTGAATGTGAATGTGGTATCATTGTTGGTATCTTCCTATGGAAGTCTGAGCCCCTCAGATACTATGTGACCATCAATGATGCTCCAAGAGATAAAGACATCATAATATAATAATTTGATAATATTTTGATAATAAAATTACTTGATGATAATATCAAGTGATTTTATGATTTTATTATAATATAATCTCCAGCGACCCAGGGATCACGCTGGTGCCAGATAATCTCCTCATCGGCCACCATCCATAAATCACAGCTGCTTCTCCCGGAAGGCAGCATAAAATGAGACCCCCATAAGCATGCCACCTTACTTCGCGCCAGGCTGTTTTCACTCCGGGCGCCCCAGATGGGGCGGGGGGGATGAGAGCCCTCTCTGTTCTAAGAGACCCAGCCCTGGTAGCTGACTTCCACAACCCAACCCCTGACACACTCCAGGCCACTTCCCACACGCTTGGCCGTGCTTCACATATGAGTGAACATATTCCTGGACATCATAAGATGTCACATCATAAGACACTCTCTACTAATTTTTCATACCTCTCAGAGAGCCTGGCAAACTACCAAGGATGTCCCACCTGCACAGCAGAGCCTGGCAAGCTACATGTGACATATTCAATATGCCAAAAACAGTAACAATAATGTGCTCTTCATGTTCCTGAAACGAGTAGACACCGTTGGCTACACTAGCATGAAAAGGGATGAATGGAGACATTACCGGCGCCCGCTCGAGCAATTGATGAGCAACGGGATGACAGTGATACTATAATGTTAATAATATTACTACTATATTAATATCATTATTAATTTGGTTTTGGGGCCACACCTGGCAATTGATGCTCAGGAATGCATCTAGCTCTGCACTCTGAAATCACTCTTGGGTGTTCTCAGGGATGCTGGTGATCGAACCAGTTTGGCTGCTTGCAAGGCAAGTGCCTTACCTGCTGTTCTGTCTCTCCATCCCTGTCCAAATAATTATTACAGACACATCTCAGGCTAACTGCCCTGACCTGATTGTTGTTGTCATTATGGGTGAATTTTAAGCCAGTACCTCTAAGAATGGGCAGACCTGAAAGGAGGCACTGCTGACTTATGTACTGGGAGTAAAACAACTACTTATTGGTGTTAACAAAATGGATTCCATTGAGCCACCTTACAGCCAGAAGAGAAATGAGCAAATTATTAAGGAAGTCAGCACCTACATTAAGGAAACTGTCTATTATCCTGATACAATAGCATTTGTGCTAATTTCTAGTGAGAATGGCAACAATATGCTGGAGCCAAGTGCTAACAGGCCATGGTTCTAGGGATGGAAAGTCAGCCGTAAAGATGGGAGTACCAGCGCACCCATGCTGCCGGAAGCTCTGAATTGCATCCCTTTACCCACTTGTTCGACTGTACCTGTGTCTCCAAGATGCTCACAGAGTTGCAAGTCTTGGTACTATCTCTGGGGGCCAAGTTGAGACTGATATTTGCAAAACCTGCCATGGAGGTCACATTTCCTCCAGTCCTAGTTGCAACTGAGCTCTTTTTGGGCACAACATGGACTTCAGCGACAAGAATGTATCTGTCAAAGATGTTGGTCATGCAGTTGAACTGGTGAGAGCAAAAATACCCACCATAATGGAAGAAGCTGGCTTCACAGGTCAGGTGATTATTTCACTTTTCTGAATCATCCAGGTCAGATCAGTGCTGGATGTGCACCTTTGTGGACTGTCACACCATTCAGAATGCTTGCAAATTCACCGAGCTGAAGAAGATGAATTGTTCCAGGGAAAAGCTGAAATATGGCCCCACATTCTTGAAATCGGGGGATGCTCTCATTGTTGATAATGTTCCTGCCAAGCCCATGGGTGTCAACAGCTTCTCTGTCTACCCTCCTCTGGGTTATTTTGCTTATCATGGCATGAGGCAGACTATTGTGAGTGGCATCAAAGCAGTGGACAAGAAGGCAGCTGGAGCGGGCAAGGTTACCACATCTTCCCAGAGGGCTAATAAGTACCTGCCAGCCCAGCCTTAATCAGTAGAATGGTCTCATAACTGTTCTTCTTGACCATCTAAATATACAGTGAAAGACTGACTAATGATAACAACAGTTCAGTGTAAAACCATCAGAAGGAGAAGAAAATGTTTTGTGGACAGTGTACTGTGAGTATGGCAGTTTTAAGTTAGCAGTTTTTTAAATCATTACTTTTTTTTTAAGGCCTTGAATAGCTTTATTGAAATCTGTATAAATAAACATGCACATTTCAAATGTAAGCTCAAGTGAACTCAAGTGCAGACAAAATTTTAACCTCTGTCATGCGGGAGGTTAGTTTACATTTAAAAAAAAAGAGAGAGAAAAGAAAGAAAGGAAAAAAAAACCTCAAAGCAGCTTTTAAAATGCCAGGATGAAAAACCAGCTTTAATATCAAGGTATAAAGCAAAGCCATGATCAACATACCTCATTTATCCTGGTCAAATGCATATTTTTTAAACTTTTAAATGCTAACATAAATAAATATTTACCAAAATGTGCACTCACAGAGTGAACTTTTATTTACAATACACAATTTATAATCTATTGTATTTAATTAGTTCAAGTGAAGAACATTATACTTTTTGCTTTAATAACAGTGGGACACAAAACAATTTCTCAGGTAGTCAATATGTGAAATGTGTCCCAGTATTTATATTTTCTATTAAAGGCAGTACTGTATGCCAATTGACAATACATTCTTTTAACTAGATCAAAGAGAAAAAAGCAGCAAATGAAAAATGTTTCAAATGTTCACACATATTTTTGGCATCCTGGATCCTTGAACGTGGTGAACTAAAATCAAATTCCAGGTTTTTAAAATCATTACTTTTTTAATGGAAACAGATTCACCAAAAATCTGTCACAGAATTTTGAGACCCCTTAAATTTTAAGGAGAAAAAGTAAAAAGCCCTGGCTTCAGTCTAAAATATTTCACTGATACAAAGGTATTTACTTTAATATATTTAATCATGTATGAATATAGTTTACATGATTTTTTAAATTAATGTATTTTTTTCCTTATTTCAGTATTAAAGAAATTCATTTTTTTCTACTAAAACACTATTCTCATTGTACTATTTTTCTTTGGATAACCTTCTCTAACTTTAGGACAAATAATGTCATCTTAAGACAATATTTGTTCAGAGTTACTAGGCAGTGATTTTAAAGAGTTACACTGTCAGCTAAAGAACTTGTGAATACTATTTTGGCACAGGTATATTTCACACTGGTTTAAGTACTGACGAGTTGAATAGGATGAAGTGAGACATCTTGCCCATTTGGGGGAGCTCAAGAGTTATATAAACAGAAGCTGTCCTCTGAAAAGCAAATAATAACACAAAATGAGAAGATGTTCATTTCCATACAGCTGGATGAAGAAAAGGAAACCAGCAAAACTGGCCTTCTGCTATAGGAATTAAAAATGCCTGGAGTAGATGGGCACTGAGCTAATAAATTTAAGATTTCTTTTTAAAAAATGTAAGCCTCATATAGGTGCTTTGCTTTTTGTCACTTATAAAAAGTATAATAAACCTACTTGCTTGATATATCCCAGATGATTTGTTTTTCTTCTGCTCTAGAAACATATATCCTACCCTTGGCATCAGATCATTGAAACAATATCAGGCAGAAGGGTGTTACCATGTGTAATGTAGCTGAGTTGCTGCATGTTTCTCATCTTTGTACAGATAATCAGTGTCATATTCTAAAATGCCTCCCAAATTATTTTCTAGTTGTGAAATCAAATCTTGTCTTCAAAGAAATGCACTCATTGTTATGTGATGAGAAAATGTGGACACAGAGTTGGGGAACATATTAGTAGAATTGATTAACCAAGGCCATCTTGGAGAATAAATGCAGTGAAATTAATTTAGGCTTGCAGATATTAAGACCCCCCTTTTGGGAGGGTGCTTTTTGCCACACAAAGTGATGCTTAGAGCTCACACCTGACTGCATTCAAGGATCACTTCTGGTGGTGCTCCAGAGGATGCTCTGGTGTGTAGGGGATGGAACTTGGGTCAGTTGCATGCAAGTTTAGTGCCTTACCTATAGCATTATCTCTCTCCAGCCCAAGCACCTATTTCTTACTTGTCTCTCTGAGTCTTGGTTTAGGGCACAGGATGGATCCATAAAACCTTTCATGTGTATCTCTGTTGGATAGTGTTCATTTCCTTTTTTTTTTTAAATCCTAGGTTCTGCAACAACAGAAGCCGACATTTTTCATCAGGCACTTCTTGAAGGCAATACCGCTACTGAAGTTTCTTTAACAGTATTGGACACCATATCATTTTTCACCCAGTGCTTCAAGGTAAAAAAGGAAGAAAATGTTTTATCAAAATTAGAGGAATCGTTGCGTTAGTACAGTGGGTAGGGCATTTGCCTTGCACGTGACTGGCATGGATTTGATCCACAGCATCTAATATGATCCCCTGTATACCGCCAGGAGTCATTCCTAAGTGCAGAGCCAGGAATAATCTCTGAACATCACAGTGTGTTGCCCAAATACAGACAAACAAAAAGCCAAATAAACTAGTAAGAGGTCACATAATAGTATAACGTAAAGACAAAAACCAGTTGGACAATGAAAAACTTGGATGGCAGACCTAGTTTGATGACTGCATGATCTAGAATTGACCATGATGCACCTGCACATCCAAACAATGAGAAGAAGAGACTCATTTGCCTTTCAGTACCCTTCTTGACTCTTAAACCCTATTGTTTCATGTTTAATTTTTCTTTGTTTGTTTGTTTTTGGGCCATACCTAGTGGGCTCAGGGCTTACTCCTAACTCTGTGCTCAGTGATCACTCAAGTAGTGCTGAAGAAAACCATACGTGATACCAGATATTAAACGCAAGTCAGCTGCATGCGAGGCGAAGCACCTTACCTATTGTGTTGTCTCTCTTGCCACCAAAAAACGTTTCCTTTCATATTTTCATTAAAATACCCAGTGATTGTTTTGGGTGTGTTTTGGGGTCACTACTATCAGAGAAGGGGCTGTGCAGTTCCAGGGATCAAACCTGGGGTTCCTATAGCAAAGCATGTACTCCAGGCCTTGAGCCACCTCTCTCACTATTATCCAAGCATTTTTTACCTCAATTGTGATCAACTCAGTTTGCCAAAATACCCTTTGTGCTCAGAGGTACTGTATCAAACTAGATGTGCCCAAATAAACAAGCTGGCTTCTTTAGTAAGGCACTTTGTGTTTTTCTCAAATGCTTGCCTCTTAGTCCAGGTCACCAGTCTGGTAATTAAATGGAAAAAGGAGACAGAAAGTAAAAGCAATTATCTTGCAAGGTTGTTGAAGGAAAAAAATGAGTGTGTTGGGGGGGATAATGGATATCAGAGTGCTTTGGAAAGCAAACATTATATAACTACAGCGTAAGGTGACATTAGAAGAAAATCTCCAATATGAAAAATTTTGCTTTAATTTGACTTCAGGTCATTTTAAATGAAAAAACTCTGACTTCAAGCTCTCCAGATTTTACTATGGAAACCTGGCTTGTGCTTTTCAAAGAGGAAAAACCCAATTATATACTAATAAGTAATAGAGTGCAGAAACACTTCATGACATATTAACTTTGTTCTGATTAAAATGGAACAGAAATTCATTTTCCCCCAGTACCAATAAATCAGAAGGACATTTGGTCCCAGGCTTGTGTTGTACTCCGTCCTCTTATTCAGATATTTATTTAACGAGAATATCTCTTAGTACATGCCAGGCATCATCCTAAGTGCTTTACAAACATTAACTTGTTTATTCTGGGACTGGTAACAGGAACAAGGAGTGATTGCAGATGGGCATCAGAGATGTTTATGAGGTGATGGAAAGATTCTGAAATTGAATTTAAAATTGAATTTTGTTGGCTGCATAACTTTGTCAATTTTCTAGAATTAATTGAATCATCTGCTTAAAATCAGAAAATTGGATGGTATAAAAATTATACTTCAACAAACTTAAAAATACAAATATGAATGTACTTTTTATCTGCCAAGTAGCTCTATGCATATCATATTAATATATTTAATATCAATATATTAATAATCATAATATATCCATTATTAATATATTACTTGTTGTGACATATTATTCTGTTTAATATATAATTCCATTCTATCAATAGCTACTGCTATTATTGTCTTTGTAGAATGAGGATATTGAGGCTTCCAGGGAAGTTAATGTCACATGGCTGGTCAGTGGTAGAATCTGGATTCAGATCTAGAGCAGCTTTCTCAAGAGTTCTTCCTTCTAAGGCCAGCTAGACGACTTTTGGTCCCAGCAACTGCTTGCACCCATGTCTCTAGACTGTAAACTAAGCCATTGCTCCATGCTGCCCCAGGGAGGGAAATGATGCAATTTCTAACATAAATCTCCCTGGACTTAATTACTAAAATACTAAAATATAGAAATCCTAAACCACGTGGCCGCGATAGCTTCATATCTCATCATTCTCAGCAATGGAAAACTAATTATCAAATGCTTCCTTGTCAGTAGGGCTGTTTATTTTTGGGGGGGGAACTCCAACAACAATAGTGAGTTTTGTGTTGAAATATGGAATGTAATCAAGCTAAAGAGAAAATGAAGTGAAATTTATCAGCTACGCAGGTGGGGGTGGGGGGCTGGGGGGTGGGAGGTATACTGGGGTTTTTGGTGGTGGAATATGGGCACCAGTGAAGGGACGGGTGTTCGAGCATTGTATAACTGAGACATAAGTCTGAGAACTTTGTAACTTTCCACATGGTGATTCAATAAAATAAATAATTTTAAAAAAAGAGAGTTCTTTCTTCTAACCACTATATCATAGTTGGAGGTAGATGAGGAGAGTCTGTTTTGGGTTTCTGTCTGGTGATATTTATTAGCATTAGATCTGTTGTCACAACTTTGTATATTACTTTGTCTTTGTTGTAGTTTGGAATAAGTTGTAACCTGTTTGTTAGTTTCTTGAGGGATTGGTGAGTAGGGCTGTAGAAGGCATCCCCTCACTTTTTAAAAGTCACCCCCAGTGTTGCTCACTGACTCCTCTGCCCCAGGCTTGGTACTTGGGAATCCATGTGGTTGCCAAGGATCAATCCTTGGTCTCCTGCATGCAGAGCATATGCTTTATTTTGTTGAGCTCTTTTTCTGGCTCCCAAATTTTAAGAAGGTACTTGTAAACCAGAGCGTGTTTATCTGTAATTTGTTGTTTCTTTTATGTCTCTTTGCAAGGAAAACTTAGTATACATAGCTTTTTTAATTGTGATATCTGTTATTATCTCTGCTCATAGCAGACTTTATGTGTCACAGTGGATAACGATAAGATGTAAATTAAATAATGCAATTTAAAAATGAATGTTGCTCCCACAGAGAAACAAAAATGCCGGTATCCATTCTGAATTTACTGATATCTTAATTGACAAGCAGTATGACTAGATTAATAAAAATCTAGTCATAGATTTACATACTAGGTGTCTGTTGTGTTCCAGTGGAAAGTAATTTTATCTGTTAAAAATGATAGGATTGTGGTATCAGTTTCTGTGTTGCTTTGAGATTTCCTTGTAGAAAGATAGGTCAAGTGTTTTGAAATTATGTGAAAGATACTTTTCTCCCTGATGCTTTCAAGTAGTGATTTGCTAAGCAGGAATTGGTAACGTTTGTTCTCAAAATCTGGGCAAGACATGCCAACTGTGCCTGCAAACTTTCTCTTTTTCATATTTTATAGAGCCAGCTTTTAAATAATGATGGCCACAACCCACTGATGAAAAAAGTTTTTGATATTCACCTTGCCTTCCTTAAAAATGGCCAATCTGAAGTGTCACTGAAGCATGTATTTGCCTCCCTGCGAGCTTTCATTAGTAAGGTAAGGAGAAGAACTTCGCACTGCTTGTGGATAGAAAAGCCATCTGGAAATGTCAGCTGTTGAAACCATTAAGTACTGCTTTCATAAATAAAAATATAAAACAGAATGCACACCGAGGGCTTAACCAAGAATCACCTAAAATCAGAACATGCATTTTTGTTTTGGTTTGATTTGGGGAGCACATTTGATAGTGTTCAATGGCTGCTCTGTTTGGGAGATTGGGGGTTTCTTTTGGCAGTTCACCTAGAAGTGGTACAAGGGCCTCCTGTATGCAAAACAGGTTCTTAACCTACTGTGCCATTTCCCTGGTCACCAAAACATGCCTTTTAAGGGGGGTGTGACAATGGTTCACAACTGATATGAATAGGATTTTATATATACTCCTCATCATACCCTCTAGCCAGGTCTTTGCTTCCTTCCACCATTGTCCCTCACTCACCTTCGTACTCTCTGTGATAAGGTTCCCACTGAAAGTTCTCAGTTTTTGTTGCTTTGGGTATTTGTTGTTTCCCTGTTCTTTTTTTTCATGTCCCACATTTAAGAGAGATGATTATGGGGGCTAGACCATACAGTGGGTAGGGCTCTTGCTTGCACGTGGCTGACAAAGATTCTATCCCACATACTCTATATAGTCTCCTGAGCCAAGCAGGAGTGCTCCCTGAGCACAGAGCCAAGAGTAAGCCCTGAGCACAGAGCCAAGAGTAAGCCCTGAGCACCACGGGTGTGGCCACAAAACAAAGCAAAATAAGGATAATTCTATGTCTTTCCCTCTCCTTCTGACTAACTTCACTTAGTTTGATCATCTCCAGTTCCACCCACGTGGGAGCAAATTTCATGATTTCATTTTTTCTTGTAGCTGAATGTAATATACACATTGTGCATTTGTACCATCATTTCTTTATCCACTCATCTCATCTTGGACATTTGGGTTATTTCCAGATTTGAGCTATTGTAAATAGTGCTGTGATGAACCTAGGAATCCAGTGCCTTTTCTAAATTGAGCTTTGGGACCCTTGGGATAGGATGCCCAGAAATAGAATTGCTGGGTCATATGGAAGCTCAATACCTAACTTTAAAAAAATTTAATTTTATAAAGTTGTTCACAATAATTGATTACATTCAATATTTCCACACCAATCCCACCACCATTATTTCAAAATGTCCCACCACCACTCAAGCCTGACCCACTGGCAGATGCAAGATAATTTATTTTGTGTTGCTTGTTTTGAATAGTGCTGTATTAGAGGCTCTTTCAGGGTCAGGAGAATGAGACCCATCATTGTTACTGTATTTGTCATATGAATACACGGCACTATTGGGAAGGATGAGTAAAGAGAGGCTACTAAAATCTCAGGGCTATGACAAATGGAGACGTTACTGGGCCCGTTCGAGCAAATCGATGATCAATGGGATGATAGTGATAGTGATAGTTATGAATAGTATAAGATGTCTGTAAGGGTCTCTCTCACAAGATTTTTAAAAAAGCAAAAAAAAAAAGAATACTATGAGATACTGCACGGCTGCATTTGCGGCAGTGCATTCCTGGGATTCTAAAAATTAAAATAATTGGGGTCCAGAGCCACCTCTGCAGTAAGCTGCTCAGTTCTGAAATTCATTTGAGAGTCTCTGGATCATGGCCCTTAACGGCCTTAAGTGGCACCCAGAGGCAGTTCTGCACATGACAGCCAGGGCCCTAGAGGGGTGGGGAGAGGATGGCCCAGTCCTGACCCCTTGAGGCCTGGTGTTTTCAGTCACTGGTCCCACATACCTGGGTTTTTCAGCGGATTTATTCTCTTGTTGGGGGGTGGGGCAGGAGGGGCCTATGAAGATTGGCCATGAGGGTGGTGGTGATTGGTTTCTGGAGATTTGGAGCTGCCAGGGTTCATCTGGTGTAGGCAGAGAGAGAGACGACGCCTGCTCCCGTCCAAGGTGCCCCAATGAAATCATTCTGGTGCACAGTCTGGAGCCATACCTGCAGCGAGCTGCTCGGTTCCGAGATTCATTTGTGAGTCTCTCAATCCCTAACTTTTGAGAAGTTTCCATATTGTTTTCCAAAGTGTTTGAACCAGTCTGTGTTCTTACTAGCAGTGAGTGGGTGTCCCATTTTCCCCACATCCACGCCAACATTGATTTGTTTTGTTCTTTATGATGTGTGCCAGTCTCACTGGTGTGAGATGATATCTAATTGTTTTGATTTGCATTTCCCTGATAATCAGTGATGCAGAGATTATTTCATGTATCTTTTGGCCATCTATATGTCGTCTTTGTGCAGGTTTCTATTCATCTCTTCCCACATTTTTGGAGATTTTCTTGTTTTGTTTTGTTTGTCTTCAGTAGGTTTTCACTAATGCTTTATATATCTTGGATAGCAACCCTTTATCTTATATGTGGTGGGTAAATATCCTCTCCCAGTCTGTGGAGTGTCTTTTTATTTTGCCTGTGTTTTATTTGTGGTATATAAGCTTCTTAGTTTGATATAGCCCCATTTGTTGACCTTTTTTCCCTTTCAGTTTGCTTGGCCAATGGTTTTGGATCATTGCAGATACCTCCAAACATGCTTTGTAGTGGACCTTGTCATACTTCCATTTCCATTTTTCAAAAGATTCATGTGAAGAATGTCATTTGCAAATGACCTGTCTGACCAAATTTTGTTTTTCTGTAAGAGATGTAAAATCTCTTAAGTTCTTTCATTGAAAAGGCACTTTAAGAACAATGTGGTTCCTTCTCCCTCTCAGCACATTACTTTGTTTGATATTTATAGTTGGCCAAATGATTGAAAGCCTGGAATTTAAAGGCTAGATTCAACCTGAAAGAGAATGGTTACTTTTTTCTTCAAGGTAACTGATATCTCTCATTTTTCATATTTGATTGAAGCAATATTGGTTTTTATGTATGCATTGTCATATATTGACATTTATTATACTACATTCTGTTCACGACTGAAAATCTAAGACTTTATTTATCCTTTACTATACAATGAACCTCTTGTAACTATATTGACCACTTTCCTTCTCCTTTCCTGCTGATAACTATTATTTTTGTCTTATAGTCTGAAAGTTTATGTTTCCTTTAGCTTATCTCTTTGTTTTATCTATGATTCTTCATATGAGTGATATTAAGCGGTATTTGGCTTTCTCAGTCTGGCTAATTTCATTAAGCACAAAACCTTTGAGATATGCCTATGTTGCTACAAGTATTTAATCATTTTTAATAGCTGAACAACAATTCATTATGTGTGTATATACATTGTATTCCTTCATCCATCAGTGAGTATTTAAGTTGCTTCCAGTTCTTGGCTATTATAAATAATGCTGCAATAAACATGTAGGTACATTTATCTTTTGAATTAGTGGTTTACTTTTTTGTTAATGCTCAGAAGTAGGATAACTGGATTCTATGTCATTTACCTTATTAAATTTTTCAAGAATCCAAAAAAAAGAGAAAAGGCACTTTGAAAACAGAGGCCAAGTTTTTGTAACCCCAAGGTGATGTTTGATATTTAGCTAAAAGTAGGCACTCATTTCACACTCAAAAAATCCTTCCTTTCACTGCCCATTGTGTTTTGGTACCCTACATTTCCAGGCCACTTGCCTCATCTAAAAAATTCAACTAGGCTTTAGAAATAAATGAAAAGAGCAATGGTTTATTTATTTAATTTAATTTATTTTTATTTTGAAGGGGGTTTTCTAAGTGGTGCCCAGGAACCTGGCAGCCCATCCTGGTGATTCCCAGCTATCCAGGCCAGCTGTTTAATGCAAGGCCCTAAGTATCTGATGCTGCTTTGGCTCTGTAGTGCTGGAGGTTCCCCAGCTCACCCTGACAGAACGTGGGGACCTCAACCAGGCCCTGGGGTGTTGGGCAGCTCTAGTGCTCCAGCAGCGGATGCTCAGGGCACCTTGTGGTGCTGGGAATTTAACCATGGTCATCCATATGCAGAACATGCATCCTAATACTTGAATTTGCTCCCTGGCCATGAGTTATTTTTGCTTTGATTTTGGTAGCTTTTAAACTTATTTAATAGCATAAACTAAGATGGATTTAAAATTATGGAAAATTATGGAAAGGCACAGGCTGAGTGTGTGACTAAGTGTGTGACTCAGCACCAAGACAAATAACAATCAATTAACTTCGGTAATAGCTAACTAAGCATAGAAAACTTTTCTGTTATTCTCACACACATATACATATACATACATCATATATATGCATGTATACATATATATGAGTGTATTGTATTTAATAAGAGAAATTGGGTGATTTTGAAACTTACGGTTTACCTGCCCCTCCCCACATTGCTTTGTTTCTTTTGTTTTAAGTTTGGGGGTCACACCCAGTAGGTGTTCAGGAGCTATTCCTCTCTCTGTGCCTACAGGAGACCCCTGGCATAGTTGGAGGACGTATATGGAGCTAGGGATCCAAATGGCATTATTGGCTAAACTGTGAGACATGTGCTTTAACTCCTGTACTATCTCTTCAACCTTCTCCCCATTCTGTTTTTTCTTCTTTGGGTTTTTGGGCCACACCAGCCAAGGGCTTAATCCTAGCTCTGGATTATTCCTGGCAGGGTTTGAGGACCCTAGGTGTATAGTGCTGGGGATTGAACCAGGATTGGCCACATGCAAGGTGAGCACCCTGCCTATTATACTGCATCTCTCTCCCCCCCCCCCATTTTATGCAGTTTGTCTAGAAAGAGATACATTCTTTATTTAATTTTTAGTTAGGCACCATAACTTGCAAAGCCGACTATTGAGTTTCAGGCAGTGTTCCAACTTGAATCCTACCACCGCTGTCTACAATCCTCTACCAAAATTACCCCAGCTTTGTTTCAACTCAGTGGTAATCTCAAACATAGTCAAATGATACAGTGTTAACCTTAAAACGTTTTGAGAGAAAAGCATGGAAATTATCCAGAGGTAGCTCTTATCTCTCTGGAAAAGATCTCTGAGAAACCTCCTTTATATAAGCAAAGAACCTACATGGAACAGTCCTTTTCCCATGCTTCCAGAGAATAAAATCCTACCTATTAAAACAGAAGTATTTGGAAAACTGAGTTCCATATGAGCAGTTTCAAGAAACAGGAAGAGAGTCAAAAATCACTTAGCAGTTACTGGTTTGTGAAGCCCTTGGGCTGGAGCGATAGCACAGCAGGTAGGGTGTTTGCCTTGCACGCAGCCGACCCGGGTTCAATTCCTCCACCCCCTTGAAGAGCCTGGCAAGCTACCGAGAGTATCTCGCCCGCACGGCAGAGCCTGGCAAGCTCCCCGTGGCGTATTCAGTATGTCAAAAACGGTAACAAGTCTCTCAGTGGGGACGTTACTGATACCCGCTCAAGCAAATCCATGAGCAAGAGGATGATAGTGATAGTTTGTGAAGCCCTTACTGGTTTCCTGTACACAGTTTCCCTGAGAAAACACTAGAGGGCACTGTGCACACACTTAGACACACACAACCAGACAAAGATGGAAATTAAAAACACTAAATAGCAGTGGAGCCAGGATTTAGTATGGACTCGGCGAGAGATAAGACTAAAGAATTAAATGAGGACCAGATGATTTAGTAGTCAGGAGTCAGAATTCATATTTTAGGCATCCAGAAACATAGAAGTCAAACAATTATATAGTTTTAAATGTAATTTGTAGGTGCAGGGCTCTCCCAAGGAACCCCTAGGCTCAGAGGGCCTGGAGCCACTACTCTGGTCCTGAGATCATGAGGCACCAGAACCACCCTCACAGTGCCTAGGGCTATGCCCAGGCAATGCTTAAGCACATGAAGATGTATTTCCCTGACCCCTGAACGATCTCCACAGCCCCACAATTAGTTTTTTTTTTTTTAAAAATAAAAAGTGAATGGCAGTGTAGAAGGTGGGTTGGTGGTTACATTAAAGGCAATAAGATTTGTTATAATAGGCTAGATAAGTGATTAGGGCCTAATATAAGGTAATGACCATGGAGATGAGGAGTCAAAGCCAGGTGTGAGGGGCAGGAGAGATAGTAAAGAGGTTTTGGTACCTGCTTGGACACAGAGAATCCCTGTTCACTCCCATAGGGCCCCGAAGCATGGTCTGGAGTGATTCCTGAGCACAGAGCTAGGACTTGTCCCTAAGGACTGCCAGGTGTGGCCCAAACCGCCCTCCCCCACCCCTGCAAATATGAGACATGCTAAGACAGTAATGGGAAATACAGGGCACAGACTGTGTTTAAGGTGAAAATCAATGAGTTCTGTTTTGTGTATCTGTTGGCTTTGTGGTGCCTAAAGCACTTCCAGTTTAGAGCCATTAGGGGCAGTTGGATATAGAGATCTTTGTTATGAAAAGAGAACAAGGTTAGAGACCGAAACATGCAGTTATCTATCCATGATGCATTTATTAAATCCCATCTCTCTCCGAGTGCTTCTCTCTCAGCACTTTGCAGCATACAAAAGGAAGAATAAGCCTAATCTCTGGGCTGTATAGAAGAAGAAAGGAAATTAGCAATAATCAGTAACTCCATTAGGTTCTAGGAAGGAACTAAAGTGCAGAGATGGAGAATAACAGTTTGGGGGATATGATCTTTCTCCAGGTTGATTTTCCACTTTCACAGTGGGGCCCAAAGTATTTGAAAATTGTCTAGCTGTTGGTAAAGCTCAAGAGAGAATACTCTAGGCAGAAGGGCACACACAGACCAAGACCCTGAGCCGGGAAAGAGCTTAAAATTCTGGGAACACTGTGAGATTGGATAGCCTAATAAATTCCCTCCCAAAATAAATAAATAAATAAATAAAATTCTGGGAACACAAAGTCCCATTTTAGCAGGAGCATGGTGAAGTGGAGAGATCATCAGCATGTAAGTGATAATAGAGGGGATGGGATTGATTTCATTTCCCTTGGAGAGAACATAGAACAAAATGGTATGGAGAGCATGGGAGTACAGAGAATATGGAGAACAAAGGGAAGGTTGTGAGCACAGCAATGGAGAAAAATACTGGAGAGGGAAGAGGAATCTGTAGAGAGGAAGCAGTCATGCAAGTAGAAAGAAAGGAAAGAAAGAAAAATACCATGGAAACCAGAAGAGAAGAATTTCCAATTTTTTTCTGATGTATACAGAGCAGTTTAATAGAGTATCAGGGAAAGTCTATTGAAATCGGCAGTTTAGAGGTCATTGGAACTGAAGCAATATTTCAGAGGATAGGGTACCTCCTTGCAAGCAGGCTGACCCAGGTTCGATTTCTGGCACCAATATGGTCCAGTGAGCCCCTCCAGGAGTTGTCCCTGAGTACAGCTGGGTGTGGGTCCAAAACAAAAAATAACAAAGAGGGCATTGATGATTTTAGTTATTGTTGGCTCAGAGTAGTGATATAAGTAGACTTGGAAACAGTTAAACTTAGAATGAGCTAGACTTTAGCAGCGGTCTCCTTTAAGCCTTTGTTTTTTGTACCAGAGCATTTTGCCTAGGAAGAGTTGGTTTATCCAGTGGAATTATTAGTGAGGCTTCGCAGTGGCAATGAGAGAACATTTATTGGACATTCATTATCTGCATTTTTTACTTGGTATTAACTTGATAAAGAAGATAGA
Source organism: Sorex araneus (assembly GCF_027595985.1). Lineage (NCBI taxonomy): Eukaryota > Metazoa > Chordata > Mammalia > Eulipotyphla > Soricidae > Sorex > Sorex araneus. The sequence continues at coordinate 117,940,813 of NC_073313.1, forward strand.
TTCCTATGACCTGGGTTGAAATTCAAGATTCCCAAGAAATAAATTTGTATTTTTCAGTGAAGCAGGACAGTTGCTTTATTTTTCAGTTGCAGATTTTATTTTAATTTTTGTTTTATAATACTATTAATAATGGTTTCTCATGGGCACGAGAAATAATTTTGAAAACTTCATGTGCCCTGAAAACTTCATCTGCCCTGAACAGCATCCATTATTATGTATCCTGAAGCAGATTACTACTTGCTTTTTTAGAAGGGAAATATAGGAGGTTATAGCAGCTTTATATTAAATGTGTAGTTTATTGTCCACAAAGCAGACTGAGCGCATTCTCAAAATAAAAGCCACTTGGCTGTTTTTAATGTTAGTCACTTTGGTTCTACTCTTTATATGCCGCTACGTATTTTAATCAATGCTGTTTGTAAGTAGAAGATGCACATATGCAAGCTTCGTCTGTTCCCTATTTTGTTGAATGAGCAACTTGCAGAGTAGATTCCCGCTGTAATATTCTCGGCATCTATATATTCATAATAATAGTAAATAATGCTTTAAATAAAAATCAGAGAAGGGGCCAGAGAGATAGTGTAGGAGGTAAGGCACTTGCCTTGCATGCAGTCAGCCCAGTTTCTGTAGCTGGCACCATGTAATCGTTCCCCAAACACAAAGCTAAGAGTGAGCCCTGAGCTCTAAAGGGCAAAAAGTAAGTAAAGAAGATTATTCTTCCCATTTTAAAACCCAAATTAAGCTCATCAGTCATGCATTTCAGTTATTTTCTTTATTTTTGTGTGGGGCCTCCCACAATTGCCAACCAGCGATTCCATGCAAAGAGCCTAAGGATGCCATTCTGCTAAAGCCTCGCTGTGCAGGAGTTACCCAGGCCAGCCCAGTTGTGCTAGGTGGTGGCAGTGGTGGAGGGAGTTGTTCCAGGCTGCACTCAGCAATACTCAGGAAACCATGTGCCAGGGATTGAACCCACGTTGGGCATCACCCCTATATTATCTCACAGCATACCATTCATTTCATAATATATCCTTTTTTTCAGATCATCTTTCCACTTACCACCTTTTTCTGATTATCATCATCGTATGATCTGTATCATTCACTTCACATTTTGGGGAGTTGGTTGGGAGCTCAGGGGCTGTTCTCAGCAATATGGGTACTTGATAAGTTTAATGATCAGGTACTTGCGGTGCTGGGGGCCTCTAGGGCTACACCCAGAAACTCTTGGTGTTGTGGTGGTGCCAAAGTTTAAACCTGGTTCTGAGTCCATGCCATGCATGTACCCCTGACTGCTGAGCTATCTTCCTGGTCCTCCCATTTTGTTTTCAATACTTTTTGTTGTGGAGACCACGCCTGATGATGCTAGAGAGTGGAGGCATGTGGTGCCGGGGACAACACCCAGGACCTTGCACATGCAAGGCCTCCCCTGCATCACTTGAATCACTTCTCTGGCCCCCTCAGTTTTTGGAGTCATGTGTACCTTGATTGGAATTGTTCTATCACTGGCAGATGCTGGCCTTTACGTCATTAACTAGCTCAGATTCACTTGCAAGAGCCTTCCATTGATTTCATTTCTTCAAAGCACCCAGAAGGGTTCAGGTACAGATTCAGTAGGCACCTAAAACCAACTGTGTTGGTTGGTTTTACGATCGAGTCTTCCGATACTTATTTCTGTTTCTTGTCTTCAGTTTCCCTCCGCCTTTTTCAAAGGCAGGGTAAACATGTGTGCTGCCTTTTGTTATGAAGTTCTCAAGTGCTGTACCTCGAAGATCAGCTCAACCAGAAATGAAGCCTCTGCACTTTTGTATCTCCTGATGAGAAACAACTTCGAGTACACGAAAAGGAAAACCTTCCTGAGGACACATCTTCAGGTCAGTGTGAATCAAAGCTCCTCTTCTTTCCTGTCTTCATTCTTTATCTTGGTGATCAGTATTTCCCCAAATGGATAAGAATTGCCACAGGGCATTTGCAGGGAATGGTAGTAGACCTGGGTGCAGCAGCAGGAAGAAGTGGCTCTTCCTTTTTATTTGCCTAAAGGAAGTAGATTTATAGGACGTGGTTGTTTTTTGTTTCCTTTTATTTTTTTTCCTGAAAAGTGGGTGGTAGGTCAAATAAATTTGGAAACTGTTTGGTTTTGTACTGTACCCAGTGGACTGGAGCGGTAGCACAGCAGGTAGGGCGTTTGCCTTGCACGAGGCCGACCCGGGTTCAATTCCTCCATCCCTCTCAAAGAGCCTGGCAAGCTACCAAGAGTAGCTCGCCCACATGGCAGGATACTGGCAAGCTACCCGTGGCGTATTCGATAGGCCAAAAAACAGTAACAACAAGTCTCCCTGCATCACAGAGGGTTTCCTAAATCCCACCAGGATTGATTCCTAAGCACATAACCATAAGTAAATTCTGAGCCTCATTAGATGTGCCCCACTCTCCAAAAATGTGGTAAATACACCTATGTTCTTAGCTTCTGAGGCGTCAGTGGATGCTTGGCATGGAAATATTTGCTAGATACTCTGTAATAGGTAATGTAGTTTATGATTTTTATGGGTCAAGCATACCCAGTTAATTTAAAACATGAGAGAAGGCTCAAGGTTCAGTGGAAAGCATAGACTTTGGACATAGACCTACTGAGTCTTAATTTATAGCTCGATTTCTTATTTACTCCGTGTCCCTAGACAAATTACTCAGCCTGTCCTGACAATTTTCGTGCTTTGTGAAGTGAAGCCAATAATCATTTCATCTTGTAAGGATTATCATAAGGATTAAGATAATTTGTGTATAGAATGTAGCAGAGTTTATAGCAATTATGGATACTTAGTACATGATAACTGTTATTCAGCATCTCCATGATGATGTATTAATTTGAAGAACTAGCTCTGAACTAAACTACAGTTGGAACTTCTTGGCTGAGTAGGCCTCTTTGTAATATGGGAAATTCTTGGTCATATTTTTATTTTCTCTGCCATGGTCTGTCCCATTGGAGTTGGTCATTGGAGACTGGGTTATAAATGGGGAAATATCCATAAACAGTCATTTTTAAAAACATGTCATCAGGAATGTGAAAATCTGATAGAAAATATGCTTCCCATAATATTCTTCAGTGAAATAACTTTTGGATAAAAAGGCCAGCACTAAATGCATGTTAGGCACCAAGGACGATAGAAACAAGGGTCAGAGGGTTGGTCCATGGTTGGAAGCCTTCCTCAAGTGCTGGGGGAAAAGGCAGTTGGGATAGAGAAGGAAACACTATGACAATGATGGTTGGAGAGATTGCTCTGGATAGGAGATGTGTGCTAAAAGTGGATAAAGGACCAAACATGATAGCCTCTCAGTGTCTGTATTGCAAACCATAATGCCCCAATGTAGAGAGAGAAAGAAGAAAAGTGCAGGCTAGGCAGTGGGGTAGCACTAGGGAATCTGAGGACATTGGTGGTGGGAAATGTACGCTGTTGGAGAGATGGGTGTTGGGACATTGTATGACTGAAACCCAATTAGGAAAGCTTTGTAACTGTGTATCTCATGGTAATTCAATAAAAAAGTTAATTTAATTTGAAAAAAAATAAATGCATGTTAGGGCTTTTACCATTTCCATCCCATCAGTGCTCAGAAGGCTGCCAGCAATTCTTGTCCAACCTGGCTGGTGGTTCAGTACTCAGGCCTGAGGATGCATTGCTGCTTTGAGCCCTGCAGTGTGTGGGATTACTTGGGGCTACCTCTGTGGTGTTCATGAGCCTTCAGAGATGCATCGAGCGATACTCAGAGGATCATGTAGTGACAGTAATCGAACTGGTGTTGGGTACATGCAAGACATGTGCCTTAATCCCTGTTTCCCCAGCCCCTTACCATTTCCATTCAGGTGTCGCTGGAATACCTAACCTTCACCCCAAGAAGTATTTTGGGGTGTTCTAACATGTTAGTAATTCTCTATTGAAAATAAAAATATTAGAATCATTCTTCTGAGTCAAAGCTTCATTTCATTAATTTCATTTCATTCAAATCCTTTCTTCAGATATAAATGAATTAATAAACTTGAAGACTTAGAACCCTGTAAAACTTAGAATCCACATAGTAAGTGTTCAATAAAAGGCTATATAAATTTTTTTAAAATTTTATTGAATCACCGTGAGATAGTTATAAGCTTTCATGTTTGGGTTACAATCACACAGTGATAAAACACCCATCCCTCCACCAGTGCACATTCCCCACCACCAATATCTCCGTTGTACCCCCCCTTTCCCACCCTCCTCCTGCCTCCATAGCAAACAATTTTCCCCATACTCTCTCTCTACTTTTGGGCATTATGGCTTGCAACAGACACTGAGAAGTCATCATGTTTGGTCCATTATCTACTTTCAGCACACATCTCCCATCCTGACTGATTCCTCCAAGTTATTATAGCTATATTTCTTAAATTCCCATAATAGCTCTGTAAAGCTGGTATTGTTATCTTTACATATTGTAAACAAGGAAAGTGAGGCACAGAAGGGTTGCATAGATTTCTCAAAGGCCTCCAGTGAATCATTGATAAAGTGACTATTAGAATCTTAGAGTTTGCCTTTGGACCTCCTTGGTTATAGTTTCTACAGTACTCTGATTGGAAGAGTCGAGGTAAAGTGTGTAATCATTGGATTGTTTGTATTGAGTGGTTAACATATGAACCATCTGGACATTAAGACAAGGGTGAGATTACAAAGCACCATCAGAGATTATTACAGAAACTACTCTGTAATAATCAGAAACCAATACTGTGGAGCTGGGGGCAGACAGAGGGGAGGGCGTGCAGCCCAGCACACTGAAATAGACTAGTGTAAAGGAATGAGAAGCCATTAAATTTATTTGACTTTTGGTTTACACTTGGCACTTGGCAGTGCTCAGGGTTTACTCCTCACTCTGTGTTCACAGGTCACTCCTGTTCATGCCTGGGGATCCTGTGTGATTGTAGGGATTCACCTCAGTGAATTGCATTCATCCTAGTGTTGGCTGAATGCAAGATACCACTTTAACTCCTGTACTCTCTCCAGCTCCCAAGAAGCAATTTTTAAATATTGTCAGCCCCCAGTTTTCATGAGCCACTGCCTAGCAAGTATACTCAGAATGGAGACTACACCATTGTGCCATATTAGTAGTAGAAAAATCAGATTATATCTAGCTGTACCATGATTTTTTAAAAAAATTTATCTCACTTGTAGCCCAGAAAAGTCAGAACTACTTTTGAGACTGGAACCTTGGAAGTTGCTACTCTAGTAGAGGAATGAAAACTTTTGCCTCATGTCTGAAGAAAACCAGTTCTGATAAGATGGTGTAGATTCTTTAAAGGGAACCTTTAGTATGAATGCATACAGTCTTATACAATGATGAAAAGAAGCCACATTTGTTCAAAGGCATTTCTAAAACCATGTTTGCTTTTTCTTACAGATAATTATTGCTGTAAGCCAGCTGATAGCTGATGTAGCACTCAGCGGAGGATCAAGATTTCAGGAGTCTTTATTCATTATCAATAATTTTGCAAATAGTGACAGACCTATGAAGGTATGTTCTCACTTCACTGTTGGGGAGGCTTAGAAACTCCCTTCACTGTTGGGGAGGCTTAGACTCCTAAGTGAGACTAGCATTGGGTTTATAGCTCTTGATAGTGTGGAACATGTAGACTGTGAGCTTTTTGAGTTAAGATTTTGTCTTGTACCCCACTGTTATCCTAGCCCACGAGATACCGCCTATACATAGCAGACATTCAGGATCAGCTGGATGGATTAATGAATGACTAAACTGTGCAATACAATACTTAGACCAGTGGAATTTGACTTCTTTTCTGGACATAATTTCCAAATGTACTGAGGGAGTAAACATATCCTTCTGTCTGAACAGTTGTTGCCATTTATAATATTGGTTAGTTAAGCACTGAATTGGAAAGTTTACAAAAAACCTCACTTCTTTGAGTAGTTAATCGTTGTCTGATCTGTTTCCAAGAGATGAGGGATACCACAGAGGGGATTTATTATCTGATTATATTTGGTGTTTCACGAACCATCTGGGTGCTGGAGCGATAGTACAATAGGTGGGGCATTTGCCTTGCACGCGGCGGACCTGGGTTCGATACCCAACATCCCATATGGTCCCCTGAGCAACGCCAGCAGCAATTCCTGAGTGCAGAACCAGAAATAGCCCCTGAGCATCGGGGGGGGGGGGGTGTGACCCAAAAAGCCAAAAACAATCATCTCTGAAGTACTTATGATGTTCTATTAATACTGGAAAATCCAGGCCAAGACTATTGTTCTTAAGCATTAATTGACTGCAGCGAAGCCTAATCTCTTTACCACTCTTTCATTTTGTGCTTAAAACTGAAACGATTGTCAAAATATATTTGTGATGTTGTTGCCTGAGGAGCAAGTTGTCATCTTCAGCCTGTTGTGGACTTTTCCTCCCAGAGGAATTATCCCCATTCTTGGGAAAGGTCATCTTCTGGCATAAATTAACAATATTGTGTAAAATCTAGAAAAAGACAAAATACCTAAAAGCTTGCAGTCAGCATACTTGATGTTTGGGACGTGTAGAATCTATGTTCTAAAAAAGATTCCCATAGGAACTGTTCTGAGACTAAAGAAAACAGAATTGAATGAGCCATTCTCAGGCTGGGAAAGTGCTTTGCAGCCAGTTTGACTGGTTCCCTGGGGAACCAGTGTATGTGACCAACTAAACTCATGAGCACAGTAGCAAGTTATGTCATGTAGGACCTTCTAGTCAGGAAATTTCTTTTCCCAGTTATTAGCATTCTTAAGATCGTCACATATGAAAGTCAGATTAGCAATGCTTTTCCAAGTAAATGGGGTTAGTTTGGACTCTTTTGATTGGAAATCTTATGACTGACTCATTTATGAAATAACTTCGGATTCTATTCTGCTAGAGCAATGTTTGCCAATAAACCATTTTATAATAAGGTGTGTCGTGCCCCAGTAAATGAACTCTATTACGGTATAAGCAGGAACTTGCATACATTATTTTTTAAGGATCAAGAAATCATTTCCTCAACATTTGGTTATTTTCACATTAACTCTCTCTCCCCCAACACACACCTGACACCTATTCCTTAAACGCCATCTATAAATCTTAGATACTTATACTTATTCCAGAAGAGTTAAAAAAGTAATAGGATTTTTCCTTTCTTTGTTTTGTGTGACATTCACTGCTAGTGGTTCTTGGGAGCTGCTCCTGTTGAAGTGTTCAGGGGTCACTCCCAGTGGTGCTCAAGGATCTTTGTGGTGTCGAGATGTAATCCTGGGGGCTTCCACGTGCACAACATGCTCTCCAGGCCCTTGAGCCATCTCCTCAGACCTGTGGTTGGACTTTCTTAATAGTAGGCAAGATAGAGAAAAAACTCTTAACTTCTGTAACTTAATATTTTAGGGAGCAAACCAACACATTGAAAAAGTTTGAGGAGTTCCTTAAACTCGTTTAAATGTTCTGTGATTCATAACCTCTCATTTGTATTAAGTGAGAACTTTGCCAGTATGGTTTTCACTCAAGTGTCTGGTCTGACCTGTGAGTGGAAGGACTAGATATGCTTGTGAGTAGGGAAGAGTGGCTGGTAACATTAGCTCTGAAGCCAGACTGCCCACTGCAAAGTCCTGAATCTGCCACTTATCGAGGGCAAGACTTTCTCTGAGCTACTTGACTAATCCCCATCTCAGGTTTTTTGCTTGTAAAACAACAACTCATAATAGTACTTCAATTACAAATAGGGCTGGTGTAAAAATCAACACATCTGAAACACTAGTTCACTGTTCACTGCCTGGTACATTGTCAGCTGTCAATTTTTTTTAGTGACCATTGCAACTAAAAATCATCATTATGGTCAAATTCACAATGGAGGAGCAAGGGATCAAAGCCAGGTAGTCTGCCTTCAGAATCCAGTCTTTTTTTTTTTGTGTATGGAGGGGCTGCTCTCGTGGTTCTCAGGAGGTCACTCCTGATAATTCTGCTGGTTTAAATGCTTGGGCCTGGCAATATGGAGTTTCATATGTAGTCCTGGTGGTGTTATGAGCCATACTTACGTGTTTTATCAATATACTTCTCTCATGTCTTAAATGTAGGTAGTTGGATATAGTTTACAAGAATGAATTTGATATGTCAGATATGTTCCCACATCAGAAACCACAAGGCAAAAATTGTCACCAATAAAAACTGTATGTTGTTCTCAAGATTGGGTGACAAATGTTTGAAGGGCATTTACCATGTTGATCGACTTGTCTTTTCTGTTTGTTTTCAAATTAGGCAACTGCTTTTCCTACAGAAGTCAAAGATTTGACCAAGAGAATCCGCACTGTTCTTATGGCCACAGCTCAAATGAAGGAGCACGAGAAAGACCCGGAAATGCTAATTGACCTCCAGTATAGCTTAGCCAAATCCTATGCCAGCACTCCAGAGCTCAGAAAAACCTGGCTTGATAGCATGGCCAAGATTCATATCAAAAATGGAGATTTTTCAGAGGTGACTACTTAAGGTTTCATTGTAAGCATCCCCTGGCCAAGGAAGAAATGCTGAAGCTCACTGTAACCCTCTTGTTTTTATCATCCCTTTCCAGGCAGCCATGTGTTATGTCCATGTAGCAGCTTTGGTGGCAGAATTTCTTCATCGGAAAAGTAAGCCATTCCTTGTTTTCAATTCAGTTTCCACCATCTTTTTAAAAAATCTTTTCCACTTTCAATAATGAATGTGATTTAATTGAGCTCTGAAAAAATAGTCACTTTTCACTTCATGGTTTTTAACAGATGTCACTTAGAAAATAACCATGCAGTTGTTCATTTTGCCTTGTTTTCATTGAGAGTAAGTGTAAGAACAGGTTAACTAGTGTAGGTCCAGATCTGGTACCAAATGATTATTTTCTGTTTCCCTGAAAGACTGCCATAGATTAAATTCTTTGTAGAAATCATGAGAAACTCAAGATGATAAAAATCACTTACGTCTCCTCATTTGTCTCAACTGTCTAATCACCTGCCAACTGCCCCAAACTATGGCTTTGTAGCCACAAAAAGTGATGCCAATGTATTAGCAAGATGGCCCATGAGACACATCCCTTATTTGTGTACCCTCTTCAATCACAATTTTGCAGATGTCCATAGACATAAATGCCTTTCTGGGGAGCTCTGGGATCTAGCATCCTACGCTAGGAAACCTGGGAGGAATTTTACCCACCTCTATGTTAGGCAATGGGTATGCTGACCTCAGTCCTAGTTGTGGAGTATTCAGGGGCTCCTGCCTCTGTTGCTAGTGGCTCATGGGTAACCTGGAGAACTCTGTCTTAGACAGTCACCACGCACCAGAGATCTCTGGTGGAAGACCAGGAGTTCAGTGGAGAAGTTCTGGCCTGATGTTGGAACATAAAAGTTAAAATTTGGATAAGTGTTTAAGAGGGGAAGATCAATGCTTCCCTTTCTAGTCCAGCACTAAGAAAGTGTTTCACTTTGCTTATAAGTGGATCAACATGGAAAGTATCATGCTAAGTAAAATGAGTCAGAAAGAGAGAGACAGACATAGAAAGATTGCACTCATCTGTGGGATATAAAATAACAGAATATGAGACTAGCACCCAAGAATAATAGAAATAAGTACCATGAGGTTGGCTCTATGACTTGGATGCTGGCCTCACATGCTGGGGGAAAAGGCAGCTCAGACAGAGAAGGGAACACCAAGTAAAGTGTGGTTGGAGGACCCGCTTGGGATAGGGGTCATGCCAAAAGTAGACTATAGATTGAACTTGATGGCCACTCAATACCTCTATTGCAAACCACAATACCCAAAAGGAGAGAGAGAGAGAACCAAAGGGAATGCCCTGCCACAGAGGCGGGGTGGGGTGGGGGGATGGGATTGGGGGTGGGAGGGATACTGGGATCATCGTGGTGGAGAATGGGCACTGGTGGAGGGATGAGTTCTCGAGCATTGTATGATTGAAACACAAGCACAAAAATATGTAAATCTGTAACTGTACCTTCACAGTTATTCACTAATAAAAAATAAAAAAAGAAAGTGTTCCTTGGCCCAGGAGTTTCCTCCTTGGGAGGACTGCAAGTAAATGAGAATCTGACTTCCTTAGAGTTACAGGACTCCACAAAATCCCACTCCTTTCATAAACCATCCAGAATACTGAGTCCTGCGTTGCATGACCAGAGGGGCAAAGGCTGGGAAGCTTCAGATAGGACTCTTGGAGGCCAGTAGAGGAACAGATGTCCTCTTACCCATGTTGCATGTTCCATCAGGAAGCCTACATTAGGGCCAGAGAGATAGAAAAAGGGGTTAAGGAGCATGCCTTGCATGCAGTTAACCCTTGCTCTCTTCCCGGCATCACATTACCCCCATGCATCAGCTCCTGCAGCCCTGGAGACCCCAGCACTGATGGAGTGGTCTGAATATCCCTAGTACTGCAGGACTGGGCAGCACCGTCTCCTCAGAGCCTCACAGTGAACCACTGGTCTGGCTGCTTAAGAATCACCAGGATGCTCCTCTGAGCCTTTGAGAGCTCTCCAAATGAAGCCTCCCTGAAACTACTGGGAAGCATGTTGGTGTGCCCCACACAACTCTCAGCAGGTTCTACAACCAGATCAGAATGTGCTTGAGCACCACAATTTAAGGATGAACCCTGAGGAGTACATGTGCTAGCACCAAAATCAAGCATGTGTGTGCGATCCCCAAGTCAGTACGCTGACAAAAACAATGAAAGTGAGGGAAGGGATGAGAAAAGAGTCAAACAATTCTGGAGCTGAAGAATAAAAGCAAAAGCAAAACAAGTTAAGAATGCACCAGAATCATTACAAGCAGAATGGGATCTAGCAAAGGCAATAATCTGTGCATTAGAAGGCAGGACCACTGCAATTATCCAGTCATAAGAGAACGGAGAAATGAGAGGAGTGAAGAAAGCCTGCAAGACCTATGCAACACCATCAAAAGAAACAATCTGTAGGGGTTGGGGGGCAGGTTCTGGGAGATGGCTCAAAGAGCTAGAGCTCATAATCTGCGTGCAGGAGCCCTGGGCTGGATCCCCAGCACCTTGGTTAGAGGAGCATTATTGCGTATACACCCACACATACCAAAAAAATGGGAAAAGCAAATATCACTTGTATTATTGGAGTTGTGGGGGAGAGGAAGAGAGAAAAAGAAAGCATACTTTAAGAAATTGACTGAGATTTTCCCAAATCTGCAGGGAGAACAGAACGTACAAATTTATAAAACTTGTGGATCTCTAAATAGTGTATAAAGTTTTAATGACACATAGTTCAATGGTCAAAAATAAAAGACAGGAGAGATGGGAACTATATTGTGATCAATTTACCATTCGTACAAATACCAAATCACTGTAATATAAACCTGAAACCATTATCACTTCATAGGTCATTTTTTCCCAATTTTTAAAATCAATGGAGAATAACAATTTGAATTTCTTTGTCCTGTACATAAATTTTAAATGGAAAGAAGTGCTGAGCCAGAGTGACAGTACTATGGGTAGAGCACTTGCCTTGCATATGTCTAACCTGGGTTTAATCCTCAGCCTGGCAGGAGTAATCCCTGCGCACAGAATTGGGAGTAAGCCCTGAGCATTGCTGGGTGTGGCCCAACAACCAAAAGAAAAAAATAATGGAAAGAAAGGTTAAGAAAAGTCAGTCCTAGGGCTGGAGCAATAGCACAGCGGGTAGGGCATTTGCCTTGCACGTGGCCAACCCAGGTTCGATTTCCAGCATCCCATATGGTCCCCCGAGCACTGCCAGGGGTAATTCCTAAGTGCAGAGCCAGGGTGTGGCCCAAAAAGCAAAAAAAAAGGAAAAGTCGGTCTTGTTTGAGGTAGTTTTCTCTATATTTTTTGTCTGCCTGTGTAATAAGGATATAAATTAAAATTGAAGTTGCTCCCCTCCATTTCTGAATAAAGTAGCAAATAAAGGACCCTTACACATGGTGCTAATTAAATTTCCAGGTGTATCTCGCAAACAAAGGCATTTAATATTAACTCATCTTTTCAGTGAGTAGAATCAGAAAGTTTTGTATTCACCATGTGCAAAACTAGACTTAGGAGTGGTAAATGTATGTCCTGGGGGGCTGCTAAGGTCTGTGAGATTCTGTGATCTGCCACTGTTGGGTGACAGGACAGAATTAGGCTTTACATCAACTGTGCATGGCCTGTCTGCCTCTATTGTAAGGCCTGTGGGTGCTGTTATAAATGTCCAATGGCCCTTGACAGTAAAAGGTTCCCTTTCTGTACAGTTTAGATATTGAAAATGGTTAAATATACAAAATATTCTCTTGAATTGTTTTCACAAGTGCAAAGACATTAAGATACAGAAATCAAAATTCTTTATCTACACTATCTGAAGTTTCGAAAGCATAACTATAGGATTGGATATAAAAGCAACTAAAGTAGGACATAAGTTTTGTTGTGGGTTTGAGTCATTAGCATGAGGTAGCTGACCTGAACACCAAACAATGTGGCGTGTTTCAACAAGTGGAAATAATTCCTCTAATTAATCATTTTAGTATTATTTCATAGTACTCTTGGGGACTTACTTAGATTTTTTCCTTTATTGAAATAAAAAAAAACTCTGAGTAAGAAAAAAATAATGTTTTGCATTTGAAGAAAAAATGTTAAACTTAGATGTTTACATATTTATAGGTGCCATCTATTTCTATTTATATAGAAAATTGAACTTGCTTACACCTTAAAAACTTTAATCGAAAATTGTGGTGGTAGTAAAATCCTTGGGCTGGAGTGATGGCACAGCTGGTAGGGCATTTGCCTTGCACCCAGCCAATCCTGGTTCGATTCTTCCCCCCCTCTCGGAGAACTGGCAAGCTACCGAGAGTATCTCGCTCGCACGGTAAAGCCTGGCAAGCTCCCCTTGGCGTATTCGATATGCCAAAAACAGTAACAACAAGTCTCACAATGGAGACGTTACTGGTTCCTGCTTGAGCAAATTGATGAGCAACGGTATGACAGTGATACAGTGATACAGTAAAATGCTTGGGGTATTTTTCGACTGATCTTCAGCCACTCAGGTGATCCATATCACCTTCTTTTGTCAGTGATTCAACTATGATGACTATAGAAAGAAGACTGCTAATTTATTTATTTTTATTTTTTTGCTCTTTTTTGGGGGGTCACACCCAGCGATGCTTAGGGGTTACTCCTGGCTTTGCACTCAGGAATTGTTCCTGGCAGTGCTTGGGGGACCATATGGGATGCCGGGGATCGAACCCGGGTCAGCCGTGTGCTAGAAGACTGCTAATTTAAAATATACCTTACTCTGATCTGTTAACCTGTCATCAAACCAAATTATTTAGCTATACCTGCCAACTTAAGAGTAAATAAGAAAAAAAAAGAGTAAATAAGAATACATTGAAATGCATAACTGAGAACCATGATTTATTTCAACTGAAGAGGAACATAACAAAAATCATTAAACAATTCTAGAACCTGGGTATTCTATCAGTAATTATTGATTATGGAGTCTACCAGTATCTATTGATAATGACAACAAAAGGGAAAGTAAATTAAAATTTTGAGTTTCTGTTTTTTTTTTAAAGTTTGAATTTATGACATATCAATTGCCAGAATATTTCTTTTCTCCAAGTCCTGTGTCTTTTCTCTTGAAGTCCACTGTGAAACAGTTTTTAGAAGGTAAGAGGGAATGAAATACTTAACAATGGACATATTGGAGACAGATAGTCTCCTGTTTTAGGTGGAGGAAATGCTTTGTAAACAAAAAAAATTGTGTCATACTAGTGCATAAACTGAAATGACTAGAGACCACCAGTGAACAACCATCTCTAGATCCCTGACAGTAAGAGAAAGAGACCCTACCCTCTCCCTCAAACTTCTTTCACAACCTATCAAAGAGCAAAAGGATTGTTATTCTTTTCCCTTTACCTCTGTCAACTTTTAAGTGGTGATAATGGATGTTACTTGCTCCCCCGTCGTCCCCTCCAAAAAAGGTAAAATAAAATAGAAATTTCCTTTTTGGTTTTATCTGAGAACCCCACAGTCTTCAAGTATCATTCTCTGGAGGCTGAACATAATGTATCTCTCCCTCCTCCTGGGAGAGGGCACCACTGTTTTCCCCTAGGAAGGACATGAGTCCTGTCTGTACATTCTTCCACCATAATATATGTGGTTCAACAAAGCTTCAGGCCTTTAGGGATTATCCAGAAACCCAGAAAAAGGAATTTCCTTTCCTATAGTATCTGTTCTTTTCATTCCTTATAGGGTCATACTGCTTCCTTTCCCAAGCCTTTGCACCCAGGATCTGTTCGCTTAAATTAACTCCAGTTCTTGCTAATCCCTTAGATTTTCCCCTTTTGTCCTCCTCTCAGAATTCAGACCTCTTAGACTTCTTATAACAGTACTACTAATGGGGGTTGGAGCACAGTGGGTAGGGCATCTACCTTGCACGCAGCCAACCCAGGTTCAATTCCCAGCATCCCATATGGTCCCCCAAGCATCGCCAGGAGTAATTCCTGAGTGCAGAGCCAGGAGTAACCCCTGAGCACCGCTGGGTGTGACCCAAAAAGCAAAAATAAAATAAAATTTAACATTTTTTTATTTAAAAAATTTTTTTTTAATTTTTAAAGTATTGCCAAGGGTTGCATTGCTTCTTTGCCCTCCAAATCTCAGCCCCCTCTTTGTATGAGCTCATTTGTGCTCCAGGTTGTAGCATCTACTCGGATAGTTTGATTCTTGCTTTCTCTAGGACAGCAGTCAGTAGTACAGAAGCTACAACACTGAAGGGCAAGGCCTGGAATCAAGGCCCGTACCAGAAATATTGATATCAATGCTCTCCAGCACACCATCTACATGACTACTTAGGGCTGTGTGAGACCCCTCATCTACATCCCATGTTCTATTGCAATACATACACTAATAGATTTGGAAATTGTCTTTTGTCTGAAAATTATTCCAGGACGAGGAAGAATCAGAATTTTCCCCAAGAATTTTCTAAAGACCCTAACTAACAAAAGGGGTCCTCGTATCTTGTTGTAGTTTGGTGGGTATTGAGAACTTAAGTAACCAGGGTTGTATAATCTCTTCCAAGTTGAGAGTTCTTGGTCATAGGAATCAGGATGACTCAGCAAGCATAGTGGACCCTGAATCTAAAAGGCTGGAGTAGTGGTCTTGATGCAAGATGATGTAGACCACACCCTCCAAAAGTTGAGTTTGACCTGTTTATTTTTGCAATTAAATATGATTGTCATTCTTTTCATAAGATACATACCAGAAGACTTTCTTCCAAGATGTTTTCACCTCATCTGATATCAGACATAGGAGTATGCCTTTCTTTGTCTCCCCTAAATCATGGGATTCTAGAAACCCCCTAGAATTGGGAATCACTTTAGAAAGAATCATCGCTTTGGAGCAGATAGGAGTCACCAACTACCTACCCTGTCATGGACCTAGCTGTCTGAAGACGTCAAAATTGTCCCTCTTCTCTGTAAGGACTCTGTCTTCATTTCTTCAGCCCAGTTTGGGGATGGGGCTCTTGCTTAGAGCTAGCTCTTTACATCTTAGAAGTGATTTCCTGAAACATTTTTTCCTAAACTGTAAGAAGTTCTCGGACTGGAATACTACAAAAGTGTCCCATGGACTGGTTCCAGGTCTAAGAACTCTTGGTTACTGGCCCATGAGATAAGTAGTGTCATCTTGAGTGTAAATCAGTCTCTGCCACTGAACATGAGCTTTCATCCAGCCAACTTTAATATTCATAGAAATACTTTGTTGGGAGCAAAGCCATAGTACAACGGGTAGGGTGCTTGCCTGCATGCAACCACTCAGGCTTCAGAATCCCTCTCAGAGTCATGTGAGATATTTCTTAAATATCAGTCAGTAAATATGGTGATAGGTGGCTCCTGCTCTAAATGCAAGAACAGCAGTTCCACACCGTCAGAACAGGGGGAAAGGAAGTAACATGACACCACCAACAGATCAGTTACCTTCTAGTAGTCAACCTTATAGACATGGAAATATTGAGAGTATCTAATAATTCTAAAGAACTGGTGAGGGGTGTAGAAAGTACTCCCAGCTTGGTGCTCAGAGGTCCATGCTGGAGATCAAACCCAGTGCTCCTATATGCAAAACATGTGCATCTCCCTGGCCCCTGAAATGGCTGTTTCAAGGAAGTTCAATAAGCTTATTGCAGAGCCAGGACTTAAGTCACTGCCGGATGTGACCCAAACGCCAAGGAAAAAAAGAAAGGCTTTGTTGAAGAAGGAAATAATGCATTGGTTTACATTTTGCTGCCACTTCTTTATTATGTGGTGCAACACTCTGAATAGAACTTTTCTAGAGGTCTGTCAGACCATTTTAGGCCTTCATATTGTCAGAAGTGAAAGGTGAAAGGCCCCGTAAACAGTGTCTCTTATTGATTAATTGTTTGAAACAAAAGTGGTCTGGGCCCACAGGATTAAAGTAAATCTCATTTTCATTTTTGCCTCTCCTGTATCCTTTTTTTAAAAAAAAGATCACGATTTTTATTTATTTTATTTTACTTTGTTTGCTTTTTGGGTCACACCCAATGATGCTAAGGGGTTACTCCTGGCTTTGCACTCAGGAATTACTCCTGGCAGTGCTCGAGGGACCATATGGGATGCTGAGAATCCAACCCAGGTCGTCCACGAGCAAGGCAAATGTCCTGCCCACTGTGCTATCGCTCCAGCCCCTCTCCTGTATTCCTTTTTTTTTAAAAAATTATTTTTTAAATTTTTAAATTTTTTTTTATTTTTTACTTTATTTTTTATTGAATCACCATGTGGAAAGTTACAAAGCTTTCAGGCTTATGTCTCAGTTACACAATGCTCAAACTCACCAGTGCACATATTCCACCACCAAAAACCACAGTAAACCTCCCCCCCACCCCCCCACCCCTAGCCCCCCACCCCACCCGTGTAGCTGATAATTTTCACTTTACTTTCTCTTTACTTTGATTACATTCAATATTTCAACAAAAAACTCACTATTATTGTCTGAAGTTTCCCTCCCAAAGTCAGACCTGCTGGAAAGGAAGCATTTGATAATTTGTTTACCATCGCTGAGAATGAAGAGATATGAGGTTGTGTGGCCACACTAGCGGCCACGAGGTTTTGGATTTCTGTATTTTAGTAACTAAGTCCAGATAAATTTCTGCCAGAAGTTGCATCATTGCTAGCTCATACCTCTCTGCTACATTATATTCCACATATGAGTGCAATCTTTTTTATGTCTGTCTCTTTCTTTCTGACTCATTTCACTCAACATGATAGTTTCCATATTGAATCACTTATATGCAAATCTCATGACTTCATCTTTTCTAACAGCTGCATAGTATTTCATTGTGTAAATGTACCAAAGTTTCTTTAACCAGTCATCTGTTTTTGGGCACTCCAGTTTTTTCCAGATTGTGGCCATTGTAAACAGTGCTGCAATGAACATAGAGATGCAAATGTCATTTCTACTATACCTTTTTGCCTCTCCGGGATATATTCCCAGGAGTGGTATTGCTGGGTCAATTGGGAGCTCAATTTCTAATTTTTTGAGAATCGTCCATATTGTTTTCCAAAAGGGCTGAACAAGTCGGCATTCCCACCAGCAGTTAAGAAGAGTCCCTTACTCCCCACATCCGCGCCAACACTGGTTGCTTTTGGTTTTTTGGATGTGGGCCAGTCTCTGAGGTGTGAGATGGTACCTCATTATTGTTTTGATCTGCATCTCCCTGATAATTAGTGATTTCGAGCATTTCCTCATGTGCCTCTTAGCCATTCGGATTTCTTCTTTGGGGAAGTTTCTGTTCATTTCATCACCCCATTTTTTGATCGGTTCGGCAGTTTTCTTCTTCTAGAGTTCAACCAGTGCCTTGTATATCCTTGATATCAACCCTTTATCGGGTGGGTATTGAGTAAATATCCTTTCCCATTCTGTAGACTGTCTTTGTACTTTGGTCACTGTATATTTTGAGGTGCAGAATATTATTAGTTTAAGGTAGTCCCATTTATTTATCTATGTTTTCACTTGCTTGGCCAGTTCTCCTGTATTCTTAACATGTGACACTGGCACTGTAACTTGTCATTGAAGTCACACCCAAGTGTGAACCACTGTGGGCATGACTAAGGTGTTAAGAAAAGCCTCTGACACCGCTTTCTGTGTTTCTCCCCTTCTTGAAAACAAAAGTGCTTCAGATGAACCCAGTCTTGTTGGTGGGTGTGGTGTGGCTACATTGTATGCCTAAAATGTAAACACTTCTACTCTTGTAAACCATTGTTGCCGCAATTAAAAAGAGTGAGCACCCGGCCCCTCAGCCAGAGAGACAGAGAGACAGTACCGAGCGGTAAGGCATTTGCCTTGCACATGGATGACCCAAGTTTGATCTCCAACACACCATATGGTCTCACCATATGATCTCCCAAACCCACCAACAGTGATTCCCGAAAGCCTACCTCAAGTGCTGGGGGAGGAGGCAGTTGG
The DNA here is from genome assembly GCF_027595985.1 of Sorex araneus. Taxonomy (NCBI): domain Eukaryota; kingdom Metazoa; phylum Chordata; class Mammalia; order Eulipotyphla; family Soricidae; genus Sorex; species Sorex araneus. The sequence goes on from NC_073313.1 coordinate 117,959,267, forward strand.
GATAGAGAAGGGACCACTATGACAAAGATAGTTGGAAATGATCACACCGAATTAGGAAATAAGAACTGAGTGCTGAAAATAGATAACCTCTCAGTATCTGTTTGGTAAACTATAATGCCCTAAAGGGAGGAGAGAGACAGAGACAGAGATGGGGGGTGGGGGTGAGAAGAGAGAGGAGAGAAAGAGAGAGAGGAAAGAGAAAGAGAGAAGCAAAGTGCCTGCCATAGAGACAGTCTGGAGAGAGGGAAATGGGACACTGGTACTGGGAAATGTACACTGGCAGAGGGTTGAGTGTTGGAATACTGTATGACTGAAACCCATCCATGAACAGTTTTGTAACTTTGTATCTCATGGTGATTTAAAAGAAAAAAAAAGTAACTCCTGAATGCAGAGCCAGGAGTAACACTGAACATTGCTGGGTGTGGCCCCAAAACCAGAACAAAGGAGAAATCCCCCAAGTAAAACCCCACCCTCTGTTTTCTCACCAGACTGCCATCGCTACATCACCACAGTGCAGTGCTTCCTCTATAATACATACTCTCTCAAGCATCTTGTCACAGAATATTTTTTTTTGTCTGTTGAGCTTTCATTTCGACAAGAATGGGCAAATCTAATTAATCCATGATGCGTGACCTTTTCCTCTTAACAGAATTCTGAGAAATCTCCACATGAGGCCTGACTCTCAAACCTTCCTTCCCCAATTTCTAATTCCAGGAAGCTTGCCAGCAGATGTTTCATTGTGAGTAGGTTGTTTCTAAATGCCATTATTAGAGAGGTTACAGAACAGAAGCTATTGCAACAGCTATTTGTTCGTGGCCACCGCTTTTCAATGCCTAGTGGATTCTGTGATTCAGAGGCTCAGTTTGTCTTCAGTCAAAAATGATTAGCTGCTTTGATGCAGGTCAAGGTGACCCTGGCAGTAGTGTTTGGCTCTGCTTCCCCCACCCCCACCCCGTTCTGTCATGCCACTTTGTGACCTTCTGTACCTAGTCTCTTGCTTAACGATTTGTTCTAAAATTCTCCAGCAGCTGTTCTCAGCTTGTGCTGGCTCTCTGCTTCCCAGGGGTCCAGCTATAGCCACTGTACCAGCTGGTAGCAATTAGTGTTCTCTGTCTTGGGAATGCTAGTTTATTCTTTGGTAAGTTTCTTTGGTAATACTTGATTAACAGCATCATGTAGGTGCCGGTTCTGCTTATTCTAAATACTTTAAGTTTACTTCATTCTTAAAAAAATGACTCGAATTAGCTGCTATTTTACAGAGGAGGGAGCATTTCAGTTGTAGAAAGCTCAGTTTATCTCACATCACCCAGGGAAGGATAGAAGTGGCTGGGCCGGACTGCGAGAGCTCCAGCTCTTCCAGTGCCTCCTTTCGTTTCCCCCGTGGAGGCTTTGTCCCTGGCAATTGTTTTGTTTCCTGCCCCTCCTGAAAACGCTAGGCTAGTCCACACCTTCCAAGAGCCCGCCTCCTTTCCCTAGTGTCCAGTGAAATGAGGAACTGGGGGTGGTTCATAAAATCATAACGGCCCTTGTGTTTACGTGACAAACCAAACATACAAAGGATCACCACTTACTGACGTTTTTACTCCACAGTCAAAAAACATCAAATAACCATGGAATATGGTGCCTGGTATGAATGAGTCTTTGGGGTTTTTGTTTTGGAACACCCCAAGAGTACTCAGCACGTACTCCTGGCTCTGTGCTGAGGGACCACTCTTGACTCAGGGGACCATATGAGGTGTTCGGGGTTGAACCTGGGTCAGCTGTGTGCAACGCAAATGCTCTCCCCACTGTACTATCCTTCCAGCCTCTGAAGGAGTCTTATTTTTAATATTTTTAAATATTACTTGTAAATAAAATAATATTTATTTGTAAATTACCCAAGCTCAGTTTGAGAGTAAAAGACTGATCGAATGTGTAGTTGATTATAGCTAATTGATCAAATTGTCTTTTTTGCTCCCTTCCATTTCCCTTGTCAGTATTGCCATGACCAGGGGTTCTGCACAAACTTGGCTGCGGTGATCATTAAGTGTCATGCATATGATCACTGTCGGTGGAACTCCTTTAGCTGTGGTGCTCATGAGCATTCTGATGGTAGTGCTTACCAGGGCATGATTGTGGTGCTTACCAGGTACTCACCAGGGTTTGCATTCCTGGCTATAGAATTTACACATCTTTATTTTTTAATTTTTCACTTATTTATTTTATTTTTTTAATTAGCGAATCACCGTGAGGTACATTTACAGACTTACAAACTTCCGTGCTTGCATTTCAGTCATACAATGGTCGAGTACCCATCCCTCCACACCAGTGCCCATTTTCCACCACCAGTGGTCCCAGCATCCCTCCCACCACCCCCACCCCATCCCCCTAACCCCACCCTGCTTCTGTGGCAGGAAATTCCCTTTTGCTCTCTCTCTCCTTTTGGGTGTTGTGGTTTGCAATAGAGGTATTAAGTGGCCATAATGTTCAGTCTATAATATACTTTCAACATGCATCTCCCATCCTGAGTGGATGCTCCTAGCACCCTATACTTGGTGATCCCTTCTTTATATATATATATATATGTATGTATATATACATATAATTTTTTATATGAATACTTGGTGATCCCTTCTCTAACTGAACTGCCTTTTCCCCCAGTATGTGAGGCCGGCTTCTAAGCTGTGGAGTAATCCTCCTGGTACTTATCTCTACTATTCTTGGATGTTAGTCTCCCATTCTGTAACTTTATATTCCACAAATGAGTGCAATCTTTCTATGTATGTCCCTCTCTTTCTGACTCATTTCACTTAACATGACACTTTCCATGTTGATCTACCTATATGCAAATTTTGTGGTTTTATCTTTTCTAACAGCTGCATAGTACTCCATTGTGTAGATGTACCAAAGTTTCTTTAGCCAGTCCTCTGTTCTTGGGCACTCGGGTTTTTTCCAGATTCTGGCTATTGTAAACAGTGCTCCAATGAACATACAAGTGCAGATATCATTTCTACTATACTTTTTTGCATCTGTGGGATATTTTCCCAGGAGTGGATGGCTGCATCAAATGGGAACTCAATTTCTAATTTTTTGAGAATCATCCATATTGTTTTCCAAAAGGGCTGAACCAGTTGGCATTCTCACCAGCAGTGAAGAAGAGTCCCCTTCTCCCCACATCCACGCCAACACCGGTTGCTTTTGTTCTTGTGAATGTGGGCCAGTCTCTGTAGTGTGAGATGGTATCTCATTGTTGTTTTGATCTGCATCTCCCTAATTATTAGTGATGAAGAGCATTTTTACATGTGTCTTTTGGCCATTTGGATTTTTTCTTTAGGAAAGTTTCTGTTCATTTCATCACCCCATTTTTTGAAGGGGTTTGATGTTTTCTTTTTGTAGAGTTCAACCAGTGCCATATAAATCCTTAATATAAATTCCTTATCAGATGGGTATTGGGTGAATATCCTTTCCCATTCTGTAGATTGTCTTTGAATTCTGTTCATTGTGTCTTTTGAGGTGCAGAAGCTTCTCAGTTTAAGGTAGTCCCATCTGTTTATCTCTGTTTAGACTTGCTTGGCCAGTGGAGTGTCCTCTTTAAAGATACCTTTAGCTTCAATGCCATGGAGGGTTTTTCCCACCATGTCTTCAATGTACCTGATGGACTCTGGTCTGCTGTTGAGGTCTTTAACCCATTTTGACCTGACTTTTGTGCATGGTCTTATGTAGAGGTCTGAGCCCATTTTTTTGCATGTAGCTGTCCAGTTTTGCCAGTACCATTTGCTAAAGAGGCTTTCCTTGCTCCACTTCACATTTCTTGGTCCCTTTTCCAAAATATTTGAGGGTGAAAATTTACACATGTAGTGCTTACCAAGGGTGCCAGTGTTATAACTGATAGAGGCAGAGTTTACACACACCCTATGGAGGTTGCACACTGTTTAGGGTACCTGGAATCCCAAATGGTAGAGCTGTTGACACTGTGTTTTATGTATGTGGGTGGCACTAGGGATTTATCTCATGGCCTCATGCTTGAAAAGGCAAGTGCTTGGCTGCTGAGCCAGCCCCAAGTCCCTTAAAATGTTCTTCTTGTAACTGGAAGTGCTTTGGTCTGTATTTTAAAAGTAACCAATACCTACAGTGTTATTTACAAAACACTTTTTAAAGAGATCTCATACTTTTTATTTACGCAGAATTATTTCCCAATGGATGTTCAGCCTTCAAGAAAATTACACCCAATATCGATGAAGAAGGAGCAATGAAAGAAGATGCTGGAATGATGGATGTCCACTATAGTGAAGTAAGATCTCAGGGCCTGTGTTGTTGTATGATTTTAACTTCTTAAAATTTATTTTGATTAAAATTACTGTGGCTTACTTAATTTGAAATGTGATAAGCATTAAAACAGTTCAGGTAAGAGGTGTGCCATAGATGCAGGCCTGTCTCTGAACTGTTCATATCCTCTGGTTTTAGAAATGCAGCATTTATCTTCTTCAGATTACTGTACTTATAACAGCAGGGTTGGGAAAAATCACTGATACTTTAGAAAAACCACTCTTAAAATGCAATAGTTAAGGATACAGGGAGTTAATTCAAGGACTGGAACATGTGCCTGATGTGCATGTTGCCCTGGGTTTGGTCCCTGACATCACATGGTCACTTAAGCATTGCTGTGTATAGCATTAGTGGCTCCCAACACTACTTGGGAGACTCCCTTCAAGTAGAAGTAAATCCATGATAGTTAGCGACATAATCATGTATGCTTGGAAGGCGGAGAGAGGTTTTCCTTAATGGTATAGGCGATCCAGGACCACTGCCAGTGGATACTCAGCCTAACAGTGCAGACCTGACGGTTCAGTGCACTGGCCCAGTAATGTGGTGCTGCTTAGGGCATTCAGTACCGGGGACCACCAGGATCACACCCAGCAGTGCTCAGGGGTCATGTGATACTAGATATTGTACTTGGGACCTGTGTTCCACTCCCTTGATGTATTTCCCTGGCCACAGCAGAATATACTCAGTTTTTTAATGATTGAAATGCTGTGGTTTACTATCAATAATGGTTTCTCTTGCATGTAATTTCAACAACATACTCACCTCCTTCTCTCTCTCAAGTACTCCAACACCCCTCTCTCTCATTTTTCCCAGACTCAATTTTGTGGACCAGTTCTCCCATTATGTTGCCTTTGGCCCTTTGTTGTTGCTACCTTGCTTTGTGTCTTTAAGTTTGTTCCATAGATGTATATATACATATCTACATATGTGTGTATATACATATATATACATATATATGTATATATATATATATCACTGTCACTGTCATCTCATTGCTCATGGATTTGCTCAAGCTGGCACCAGTAACGTCTCCATTGTGAGACTTGTTACTGTTTTGGGCATATCGAATATGCCACAGATAACTTGCCAGGCTCTGCCATGTGGGTGACATACTCTCGGTAGCTCGCCGGGCTCTCCGAGAGGGACAGAGGAACCGAACCCAGGTCAGCTGTGTGTAAGGCAAATGCCTTACCCGCTGTGCTATTGCTCCAGCCCCTTAAAAATAAATATATCTTTTAAAAAGAGAAAGATGTGGGGGGAGAGGGAGACTGAGACTAAAGATACTGACAGGAACCTGATCCTTAAGGGCTTTGTCATCCTGAGACATTTGAGCTTTACCTCAGAAGGAGCCACAGAAAGCTAATGGAGAACTTTAAGGAAAGGAGAAAAAATAGGACTCACAAATGGGCAAGTAAAACTACAAAATGTCAAATGAGAATGATTTTTGTCAGAAAACAAATCCCTCCCAGAATGAAACACACAGTCTCAGTGGGGTCTGGTGTTACCTACTGTGCTCCCACAAGTACTCTTTCGAACAGGGGAAGAAAGTAAATGTGAAAAAATCCTGTGTAATTTGGGACATTTTTATTCAAACTTCACGGTGATGTTTGCTTTCCCATTTGTGCGACAGCTATGTTTGAATACCTCTGACCTATGTTTTAGCAAGGCATCAGGCAAGATGGACATTCTGTGGCTAAAACACCATGGCTATGTTAAAGGTTTGAGAGACCTGGACATAACCCTCCACACCCCATTCTCTCAGAAGCAATTTTAATGAACAGAAAAGCAGACAAGGCAATAGGGAAATCAAGCTGCCTTTGCTGGATCTCCTACATCCCCACCCTGAAATCTCACTGATAAAATATCCCCATTCCTCAGAACTCACTTCCCCAGAGGCCAGACTGAGATATCCACCCCCTAGCAGTAAAGGCACATCCTTGATAACAGGCTCCCCTGCCAGTACCCCAATCTCCACCCCAGCTTCTCAAGAAGAGTCCATCTCTATTTCTGCAGACCTTCCTCATCCTTAATTTTTGTGGAGAAGGGCACACCCAGAAGTTTTTAGGGCCGACTCCCAGTTCTGTATTTGGGGGTCACTCTGGGAAGTACTATAAAGCAAAGCACAAGAAACAAGGTACAGCTACATTTTTATACTGGCATACCTCATTTTAGGTACCTCACTCCATTGCATTTTGCAAATAGTGCCTCTTTTGTTTTAACATACTTTATTGATTGAAACCATCTTATTTACAATAGTGTCATTAGTGGGTTGGTATGCACATTATTGCAATATCCCATCCATTACCAGTGCAACCACCTCCTCGCACCAAAACTCTGATCAGTCCTTCTTTCAGCTCTCAAATCCACCACCAACTCAAATGTGTGGATATGTTCTTCCATTGTGTTAGTTTGGCCATTTGTCTCTATCTTACTGTATATCTTTAGGTCCAATATATGTGTAAGATAATTCTCTATCTGTATTGCAACTTGAATCAAGCAAATCTATTGACACCAACATCATGTGCTCAATTGGCGTCTTTGGGCCACATTTCTGCAGTATGTACACTTTGTTAAACATACATTATCTTGCATTTTATAGGCTACATTATAGTGTCGACCTCACTTTTAGATGTACTGGGCAACCAAACATTAATGCTACTCATCTTACTGCTATACTCTCTTCTTAAAATATGTTCTGCAAGCAAATTTACTATACTCCCATGGTAGGTCTGAATAGATAATTGTGCCAGTTACTGTTTTAAGCTTTAGGAATGAAGGAACTTGTTTCTTTTATGTTGTACATTCAGTACTTTCACATCAATTAGTGCTAAATAAAATTAATTTAATTTAACAGAGTAACCTGATCTCTCACTTTACTCTGCTGCTAATAATTCTAAACTCCAAAGGAAAGGGAATTATAAAGGAAAGATAAATTTTACAATTTAATAAATTTTTACTACATTGACACAAATATCAAATATGAGACAAAAAAATAATTGAAGATCCAGCAGAGGATGCTCCCAAAAGTTCAACAGCATCCAGGGATATCTACATTTCTCTTCATGGTAACATCTCACATAACTAGAGTGCAGTATCAGAACCAGAAATTTGGCATCAGAGTAGTCCACTAACTTTATTCACATTTCATTAGTGTTCTGTGCTGTTGTGTGTGTGCATGTGTGTTTGTCAGTAGGTAGGTAGAATAGATCGGTTACTTCAAGGATCCCTTGAATTACCCCTTTATAATCATACTCATCTCCCTCTTCCACCCTTACCCTGCTCTCTCTCTTCTAAGTTTCTAACTCTTGGTAGCCACAAATATATTCTCCATTATCTTTTTATAATTTTTGTAATGCTACTTGAAGTGTAACATATTGCATAGAATATAACTTTGAGGTAAACTAAACTACTGTTTATATTTTGGTATTTTGGAATTTTTTAATTGATCAAGGTTCTGTGGTTTGCAAGACTGTTAATGATGGTTTCTTGTGCACATTATTCGAACACCACACCCATCACTGGTGTACCCACCTACCTCTCACAAGGACCTCAGTGCCCTTTTCTTTGAATTCTCCCCACCAAGTCAATTATGGGGATCAGTTCTCTGAGGAAGATTTATTTTTGTTTCTTTTGTCCACACCCAGCAACCCAATAATGCTTAGTGGATACTCTATGCCCAGTGTTCAGGATTTGCTCTTGGCAGTGCTTGGGGAACCATGCTGTCTGGGCATGTAACTTGGGGCTCCTGTACATGTGCTCCAACCCATTGTGTGGTCTCTCCAGCCCTTAGTCAAGCTCTGCATAATACCCTTGAGATCTGTTCAAGTGTTTCAGTGTCGTGTGTATTACTATTTCATTAAATTTATTGCTAAGTAGTATTTTGTAATATGGATGCTTCAGTTGTTTTATGAGCTACTTACTGAATCATATCTTACTGGTTTTCAATTTTTTGCAATATTGGGTACCTAATCCAGAAGTTCAAACATGCAAGACAAGTGTTCTACTGCTAAACTATAGCCCTGGCCCATTTTTCAATTTATTAGTATTATGACCAAAGTTGATACAAAAATCCATGCTCAGGTTGCTTTATTTGGGGGTTGGGTTTCAGCTATACCAGATGATGCTCAGGGTGTACTCCCAACTCTGTGCTAAGAGAGTGATTGTTAGTGACTCTCCTAACAGTGATTGGACAGCCATATGCCAGCCATATGCCAGGGATTGCATTGGGTTTGGCTCCATATAAAGCAAGCACTCTACCCTCTGTACTATCTCTCAGGTCTATTCTCAGGTTATGTAAAGATTGCTTTTCATTTCTCTGGGATAAATAATCAAGCATAATTGCTGAGTCATATGTCCATTGCATATTATTTTTTTAATTCCAAACTATTTTGCAGAATGTCTGCATCATTTTGTATTCCCACCAGCAGTGTGTGAATATTTGGAGTCTACTTCTAAAAAGATTTAAAATGTCATTTAGTGATGAGGTTAGTATCCAAACAGCAAAAGCCTATAATAACTGTATTATGAACAACTTTGAAAGCCACATTGTTTAAATAAAGCATCTTATTTATAAGAAAATTGAAAAAAATTGGGGACTGGAGAGAAAGTACAAATGGTAAGGTGGTTGTGTTGCATGTGGCTGGCTCAGGTTTGATTCCTGGCGCCACATAAAATCCCCTGAGCACTGCCAGGAATAAGCCCCAGATAAAGGGCCTGGAGTAAGCCCTGAGCACTGCAGAGTGTGAACCACTGCCAATAAAAAACACAAAAAAGCGAAAAAGAGATTTTATTAAACTACTCATAAATATATATACGTATATATGAGATCATTTTGCATCTCTTCCTTCATTATGACTGACTTCACTCAGCACGATATCCTCAAGCTCCATCCATTTTGCTCTAAATTGCATGATTTTGTTATTTCTTAGAGCTGCATAGTATAACATTGTGTATATTTACCACAACTTCTTGATCCATTCATCTGTAGTTGGGTATTTTTGCTGTTTCCATATCTTGGTATGATGCCTGAGAATATACTTTTTTATTTGTTTTTGAAAATGAAAAATTTCTGAACCAGAGAGATAGTACAGGATTGTCTTGTGCAGGGTTAACTTGAATGCAGTTATCAGTTTGATCCCTGACGTCACATCAACACTGGTAGTGATCCTGAGCACAGAGCCTAAGAGCAGCTCCTTAAGCGTTGCTGAATGTGGCCCAAAATCCTCCAAAATAAGGAAAATAAAATATAAATGGAAAATTTCTGGGGCTGGGGATATAGTTCAATGGGCTACAGAGCATGCTTTGCAAGTAGAAGATCATGGTTCCACCCCTGACATTGCAGAGTTCCCTGAGCACCACATGGGGAATAGTCCCCAGGTACCTTCATTGTGTCCCCAAAACCAAGGTGAATGAAAAATTTCTACCCTGAACTTGATATAAAATACCTATAGTTGCCGATCAATGTATATTCATAGAGCATCGACTTATCAGATAAGACTCTGGACTTGGCGACATAGGAGCAAATAAAACAGACAGGACTGGTCCTTGATCTCTAGTGTCTACCTGAAAACCTACACAAAATAAAAAAGGTATTAAAACAAGACAAGCATTTAAAAATATAGACATTTCCTCCAAGTGTGTGAGTCACAGAAGTTAAAAGATACAGAGAGATCCTAGACAAATAAATTAATCCTAGACATACATCTCTGACTAGAGTATGTTCCCTGCAGAGTGAGAGGTGAGCAATGTCTTGAAGTTGAGGTATAGAACAGAGATGGTACTATTAGAGCCTATTGAGTAAGTATGCTATGAAAGTATTCTAACAGTGGAGAAGAGCAGGGACAAAGGCAAAACTTGGGGGAAGTGTAAGGTATGTTGAGTAGCTCCTTTTGACTAATGAATGTAGTGGTTTCACATAGAAAAGAGTAATTGTTGGGTTCAGATTTTGAGTTGCTTTGAACAGTGGGGCTTTATTCCTTAGAAAAGTTGCTATCAAAATATTTTGAGCATATTAGTGACAAAGTGAAGGCAAAAAGGAGAGATTCATTTGGTGGTAATGGGAGAAATATACTAGAAGCTGATGAGGGCGGACTGAAGAACAGGTTGTTCCCAGAATCCAGGCATGCATGAGGCATTCAGGTCGTAAAACTGGGGAGTGACAGATTCTGGGAATAGAGTGAAGAAGGGAGGAAGACTTAGTGATCTATGAAAGGTGAAGAGTCAGAGATAGGTACGAGGGTCAGGGAGATGGTGCAGTGGACTGAATTTCATGCTTTGTATGTGGGAGACCTGGATTTGATCTCCAGCATGACACTGGGGTTAGTAGCCCCTGCGTACCGCTGAATGTGTCCCAGTCATCCTCCCCCTCAATTTAAAGGAAGCTTTGATGTATTTGGGGTTTGGGTATTGCCGAAAATGATGGATGGATCAGATCACTTCATAGGGAGAATGATGAATATAATTATGATGTTTGTGGCATTTGATGTCTGTGGAATTTGAAGTTAAAGGTTATGGAAATAGAAATATCCAGCTAGCCACTGGAAAATTGGAACTGAAAAAGGATCGGGGTTGGAAATTCATATCTGGAAGTCATAACTGTGTGAGAACCATAGCAGAGTGTGGGTAAGATGGCAAGAATGGAGACATATGCACTGTACCATATCGGAGTTCACAAGTCAAAAATGGAAGAAAAAAATCATGGGGTAAGGAGCAGGAATAGGAAGAAAGGAGGAAGGTTTAGTTGTACCCACCTCCCTCCCCCAAGAAACTATCCCTCCCTTTCAAGTCTCCCCCTCCCACCAACTCAGTTGCATGGATCAGTTCTCCCATTGTGTTGCCTTTGGCCCTTTGCTGCTACCTTTCTGTGTATTTCAAGTCCCACATATGAGAGAGAGCATTCTATGTATATCCCTTTCATTCTGACTTCACTCAGCTTGATTTCCTCTAATTCCATCCATGTTGCAGTAAAGTACATGATTTTTTTTCCTGTCTTAGAGTTGCATAGTTTTGCATTGTGTATCGTAACTTCTTGATCTGTAGTTGAGCATTTGGGTTGTTTCCATATTGTAGTTATTGTACTTCATGCAGCAATGGACAGAGGTGTACATATAACATTTCAAATTAATGATTTTGTATTTTGGGGAGAATAGATGCCAAGAAGTGGTATTGCTGGGTTGTATGGGGTTCTATTCCTATTTTTTGACCAATATACATACTGCTTTCCATAAGGGCTAAACCAAACAGCATTCCTAACAACAGTGTGTGAGGGTTCCTTTCTATCCACAACCTCATCAACACTGGCTCTCCCGTTGTGTGGACATATGTGTGTGTTTATGTGTGCAAACGCACTTTAATTTTCTTGGGTAAATACCTAGGAAAAATGCTGGATTCAACAGAAATTACAGATTTCAATTAATGGAAAATTGCCTGCTGGCAATAAATGTGCTTGTATAGCTGAGCAGAGGTGGTTTGTGGGCATGGCTCCCACATACATAACTTTTGGCTGTTTAATTTCTTGATAAACTTGGTCCCAAGTTGTTGGGGTCTGGTCAAAGGCACAGTGGCAATTTGGGGGTGTCAGGAAGCCTGAAGACACCATCATCCTGCTGATGCACTTGCCCTACAGGTACAAGTTGACCTGTTTGCGATACCATAAACTCATGTCTTACTATTCTTGATCAGAATTATTCTGGAAGATACCTGAACTGTTTTATAGGAGTTAACCAAGTGAAAAAGTTAAAGGGCAAAGGATACAGCATAAACAAAGGCACAGATGAAGCAACAGTATGGGTACTTCAGGAGAACTACTAGTAGTTCATTGTTACTGAAACATAAAATACAGGACTGAGCATGATGAGCCATGATAGATACATAGGCCAGATCATCTCATAGCTTTCATTATGTGCTAAGTGAAACAGCTTGTCCTCTGCTCTGTGATTAATGGGGAGCAGTCACGGATTTTATTTTTATAAAAGCTACTCCCAGTGGTGCTTGGGAAGCCTGGAGTCATTTCAGGCAGTCGACTGCTATAAGACAGTTTGTGCCCAACGGTTCAGCATTCAGGTCCAGCAGTGCTTGGGGACTATCAGGGCTAAATCTGCTTGTGCTCAGGAATCATATGGTGGCCAGGATCAGTCCCAGGGCCTCGCACAAGGTAGACAAATACTCCACCAACTGAACTATCTCCTCAGCCTCCTCGTGAGATTTTAAGAAGAGGAGCACATAGGGTCTTGTTTCTGTTTTAGTCACAACCTATGCCAGATTCATGGGCATTATATTTGAGGTTATATTTGAGCATGCCAACGATGGAGACAGGAATGTAAGTTAGGGAATAAAAAGAAGAGCTCTTGAGCTGGATAGATAGTATGGGGATAAGGTGTTTACCTTGCATCCTTCAGATTCTCATTCAAATATTCAACACAATTTATGGTCCGCTGAGTGCTACCAGGGTTCACTCCTCAGTAGAGTATGGAATAGCCCCTGAATACTGCTGGATATATCCAGCTGTTCTCCATTCCCTAAAAATAATTTTTTCAAAAAGCTCTTGAACCTTTGCATGAGAATAACAATAGAGAGGAAGAGTCTGACTTGAGGAAAAACCTAGGATGTAAAACTAGTAAAACTTGGTTACATACTTGGTAATGGAAGAGTCAGGATGGATGCTGCGTTTATTTTTTAGATCTGTCACAACTTACTAGAGCAAATTTATGCACTGGTTGGCATGAATGGTTTGTTCTCTCACAGTTGTAGAGTCTAGGAATCTGAAATCAAGGGGCCATTGAGGCTGTGCTCCCTCTGGCATGCCCTCGCCTCTTCTAGCTCCTGATGGTGGCCATCTCTTCCTGGTATTCCATGGCTTGTAGCTGCTTTACCTCAGTCTCTGGTCTATAGCCACCATGTTCTCCAGAATTTTCTTTCTTCTTATGTGGACACCAATTGTATTGAATGAAAGGGCCAGCCTCATCCAGTATTATATCTTGGAGTGACCCTATTTGCCACTAAGTCCCATTCTGAGTTACTTGGAGTTGGGACTTCAACTTGTCTTTTGAGGGAACCAGTTCAGCCCATAACAAAGGAAAAAGTTAAAACTTCCCTTAGTTTTCTAGTAGAGAGTTTAAGGTTTTTGTCACTGAATAGAGATAGGAAACATTAAATAAAGAGCTAACTGGGCTGGAGAGGGCGTACAGCAGTAAGATGCTTGCCTTGCGTGCCACCAACCTTGGTTTGAATTCCCAGCACAGTACAGTGTCCTCTTAGTTCCACCTGCACTAATACCTCAGAACAGAGCTAGGAATAATCTTTGAGCATCACTAAGAATGGCCCCAACGCCAAAAATAGAATAATATTTAAAAAGTGTTAACAGGCTGGAGAACCCAAAATTTTCTTAAAGACATACTGGAAGAGCCATTTCATCAGTGAATGGTTCTGTAAGTCTGAATGCATCTCTAAATCATGGAGGAATTCATGATGGATTTTATCTTTTTATTGTTGAGAACATGAGAGGGTGGTTGATAAAATGATTTTTTAGTTTGGTTTTCGGCCATACCTGGCAATGCTCAGGGGTTCCTTCTGGCCACGCATTACTTCTGGTGGTGCTTGGTGGACTGTATGGTGGTGCCAGGGATCGAACTCAGATTGGCTGCATGCAAGGCAAATGCCATATATGCTGTACTATGGCTATAGCCCCTAAAATAATTCTTTTGGTAGCAACTGGCAGCGTTCTGACAAGGTAGAGAGATTTGAGTAATGAGTCTGTCATTCTCACTAGTTGGTGGGTGCTTTTTGGGTTACACAGGGTGATGCTCAGGAGTTACTCCTGACTCTACATCCGGGAACTACTTACTCCTGACGGTGCTCAGGGCATATTTGATGCCAAGGCTCGACCCTGGGTCAGCCGCATGCAAGGCAAATACCATACCCACTGTACTTTCACTCTGGCACTCATTAATTTTTTAATCAACAGTCAAGAAGGGAGTGTTCTTGGCCAAATTCACATCATTTCAATAAAATACCTACACACAAACACAACAGTTCAAAGCTGTCAGATTTACCTAAGATGTAGTTGTATATAATATCATTTCAATGAAAGTGAAAAAAATGGCTAACTCGGATTTACTATGTTATGTTTTTATTCAGATAATCTGTGTTGGGGACAGGAAATATATCCTTTTTAAAGATATTCCTATTCATTGTGTTACTACTTGCAAATACAGTTAATGTCTTCATTTTGTGATAGACAAAATGTTTATATTGGTACAATCAGTAATTTTGTATTTTTAAGAATGATTGCAATTTCAAATACTTCAAGTATTTTATTTGCAAAATATATCTGTGCAAATCTATTCCTTGAGTGTATTTAATGAAATTTATTGCATTCTTTTTGTACTTCATTAGCTTGAAATGTTTCATTTTTGTTTTCTCAGATCTCTGTGGTTATTTCTAACCCCTGTCAACATTTCTATCTTAATGCAGGAAATTTTGCTGGAATTGCTAGAACAGTGTGTGGATGGCTTATGGAAGGCAGAACGTTATGAAGTTATTTCTGAGATTTCCAAGTTGATCATTCCAATTTATGAGAAACGTCGTGAATTTGAGGTACTTGATTTAGCTATTTATACATTGGTCGATATATTTTATTTCTGTCTTGGATAAACAATAGTATAGTTTATTCTTACTATAACTCTGTGTGCTCTACAGAGCAGAAGATTAATGATAACATTTGAAGTTTGTCATTGAATAAGGATTTTTAGTGCTTCATTTTGAAATATTTGCACAATTAGAAGGTTACAGTTCTTCATGCTGTAAAATCTCAAAATTAGAATTCCACCACTTTATATTTATTTAAAATTTCCAAGTGAGGTGCCAGAGCTTTAATACAGCAAGTAAGGAGCTTGCCTTGCATGTGGCTGTCCTGGGTTCAATTTCCAGTATCCCAATGGTCCCCTGAGAATCACCAGGAGTGACCCCTCAGCATTGCCAGATGTGGCCCTAAAAAACAATAAATAAAATTTCCAAATGAAAATAAGAACAAAATGCCTAAAATATAAATTGAAATTTAGATGGTCACCAGCGGTTCTCTCTTTTTTTAAATTTATGTCTCTGTACTTCTTCTCAGGGAATGGAACAAGTCTGAGGTAAACAAGGCAGAAATGTCTTTATTACACTTTCAGTTAAAAATGCTATTGACGAGAGAAGACTGTGTTCTCTCTTGAACACATATCTCTCTCTTCACCACCCCACACTTTTAATTTCTTTGAATAAATAAAACTGTCTTGCTAAACTAAAAACTACTGTTGACTTTCCATGTTGTCTCAGAAGAGGCAATTTCTATCCTTTGTTATTGGATTGGAAAATTAGACTTAGTGGCAGATGAGAATAGGGAGAGTAATAAGAAATTGGTGATAGCCCTATCATGAGTTTCTAAAGTTTAGTCTGCCAGCTAACACTGTTGATAAAGGTTAGCTAATAAAGAATAGTAGTATAAGGAATTTTTTAATACTAGGATCTCCAAATCTGTATCATTATTTCTGTCCCCCTAATTGCTGATTGAGGATTCACGGCAATTTTCTTAAAAAGCAAATTGATTTTACTCTTTTTTAAAAAAGTAATTCTTAAATATAACATATATTTATACAAAAATAGAGCATTGTTGATGAAATTGAGTAGTATTTCAGCCTCTGCTCCAAATTGACCAAACTCACTATTTCTTTTTGCTTGTTTGTTTTCGGGTTACATCCACCTATGCTCAGAGCTTATGCCTTGCTCTACACTCAGGGATCACTCCTGGCAGGCTCAGGAGACCATTTGGGGTGCCAGGGATTGAACTCAGGTTTGCCATAGAGTTAAAGAAAATTTCTCTCAAACTGGACTCCAGGAAATACTGAAGAGAGAACGTGTGTGCAAGAGGCTCTTCTCTGCTTTCTGTTTTTTTTTATTGAGGTGAAATTCACATAACATCCAGTTAACCGGTTTGAAATCTACAGTGGCATTTACAGCATCCCTGATACTGTCCACCTGCTGCCTTTCTGTTCCTATATGTTTTTATCATCTCAGAAAAACATCCAGGCCCATTAAGTAATAATTTCCCACCTCACTCACCAATTCCTGGTAACCACTAACCTGCTCTCTGTTTGATGAAGTTGCCTATTTGGGATATATCATAAACAAAAATGCAAGATATAATCTTTACTTTCACTTTGCATACTATTTCATGGCGTGTTCATGTTGTAGCAAAGTAGCCAAACTTATGTTCATTTTTATGGCTAAATGGTTATGCTACAGGTTGTTTCATCCATTTATCCGTTGATAGACATTCAGGTTGTTTCTATCTTTGGGCTGATATGAATAGTGCTGTTACCGTCTGATTTGGGGGAAATAACGTGTTTTCATTTATCTTTGGAATATTGCTGAGATTTGTGGCAATTATACTTTTAGCATTTTTGCATCATTAGTAGGTTTTCCTTCTGACTGTCAATACAGAGCAGTAGAGACACATTCCGTATCATGGCCAACAATTTTCTTTGCTTATTTGTGAGGCAGAGTATGGAATCCAGGGCCTTACACATGCGAGGCAGGCAATATGCCACTAACCCATGTTCCTATACCTTCAGTTTTTTACTAAATTCAGCCAGCCAAGAGATTTGAAATTGAATCACATTGTGCTTGTGTATTAAAAAAATAAAATACTAAAGGCTTGGCAGCTCTCTCTCGCCACCTGCATTCGGTTGTCTTGTGCCGTTTCCCCCACTCCATGGAGGCTGATGGCATTGGGCAGATGAAGGAGGGAACAAGGGCCAGGCTGGTTGGTGTCAGTTTCAGTTTATTCCATTCTCATCTCCATTCTTTTCCTCGTCCCGATCCCCCTTCCTCAGTTCCCCTCATCCTCCTCTTGGATCCTGCTCCTTCATACTTCTTCCTGCTTCTGCCTCCCCCTGCCCCCTCTTAACAGCCTTAGTATATCCCAAAGCATCAGGGGTTTGGGTAATAATTACATGTAGGTGTGGTATACAATCAACAGAGGTAAAGTCCTTCCCTTAGGGCATGCTTCTTCTAGGACAAATTCTCATTCAGCAGGATGACCCACCCAAGAGTGGAATTCCATCTATGGGTGTGTTTCCCCTTTCCTTAGTCCAACAAACATATAAACATTCATAGATTAGTCATATTGTATGGACACAGTAAGAGATACATTAAGCTTATAGAATTGCTTTCCTGGGGGGCATCTGGCTATAGATCTCAGACTACAGTGCTCAGGCCAGATTAGTCTTTCCTAACCCTAGCAGGATCCTAGTCAGTCGTTACTTTTTGGATCATGACAGAATTTGTCCATGATCATTCTCTTAACTTATAGTTAAGTATTGTGGCACTTTGGCCTGACCCATTTCGATGCCAGGGTAGCTCACAGCTTGCCCTGGGTCCATACATCCAGTCCCTCGTCGGGACCCTGCTTTTGGGGTGCAAGGAACTAAGGGCAAATGAGGCTTAAGTCAAGAAAGCAGATGCCTAGGAGTGAATATTATTTGGAGTCAATTAACTCCCAAGTTACAAAAGCATAATATTAACTGTCTTCCTGGGTCTATACAAAAAGGACATTGCTTTAAAGTAAACTATGCAAAAGGACATAAGAGAAGGAGAAAATCAATATTTCACTTATGAATACAAGTTCAATGTCCTTAGAAGGATCTTACCTTACAAGATAACAGAAGTCTAATTAGGGGGAGAGGTGGTAGACTGGTTGGAGAAGCAGAGCACAAAGAAAGATAAGCAAAGGAATTGGAGAGACTCGGGAGCACTATAATCAATGTAACCCGATAAACCTAAGCTCTCTGTGGCAAGGGAGAAAAGACAAACCAGTGTTATCCTACAGTGCTTTTGCTTTCATTTTTGATCTTTTACTTACTGGGAATTCTGAGGTCATTGGGGGATTCTTGGGACATACTATGGTACCAGGAATTAAGCTCTTAGCCTCACAATTACTCTGAGCATTTTATTTCAGGAATCTCAATGTGCAGAACTATAAGGGTGATCTCAGTGCACTTAAAAGGCACTGGGTTTTAAGCTTATGGTCTTATATTTGCCAGGCCAACATTTTAAGCCACCTTTCCATCTTTTGACTCCCCTTCTACACACAAAAACACAATATGTTTTTTCTTATTGTATCACTATGTGATAGTTACAAAACTTTCATGTTTGAGTTTCAGTCATACAATGATCAAATACCCATCCCTCCACCAGTGTGCGTTTTCCACCACCAATGTCCCCAGTATACCTCTCCCCATCCTACCCCTCCCCCTGCCTCTATGGCAGATAATTTTCTTCTTACTTTCTCTCTACTTATGGACATTATAGTTTGTAATACAGATAATGAGAGTCCATCATTTTTGGTCCTTTATCTAACTTCAGAACACATCTCCCATCCTGAGAAATCCCTCCAACCATCATAGATTTAGTGATCCCTTCTCTATCCCACCTGCCTTCACCCCAGCTCATGAGGCAGGCTTTCAACCATGGTGCAATATTCCTGGCTCTTGTTTCTACTGTCCTTAGGTATTAGTCTTATGTTATTTTATATTCCACAAATGAGTGCACTGGTGGAGGGATGGGTGTTTGATCATTGTGTGATTATAACCCAAACATGAAAGCTTGTAACTATCTCACAGTGATTCAATAAAATTTTTAAAAAATAAGTGCAGTTATTCTGTGTCTGTCCTTCTCTTTCTGACTCATTTCACTTAGCATGATAGTCTCATGTCCATCCACTTATAAGCAAATTTCATGACTTCATCTTTCCTAACTGCTGCATAGCACTCCATTGTGTTGGCCATGTGCTTATCTTCTTTGGAAAAATACCTATTGAAGTCTTTTGCCTATTTGGGGATTTTTTATGTGTGTTTTGTTTTTCTGGGTGACATCCAGAAGTGCTGAGGGGTGACTTTCATCTTCAAGGACCCCTCCTAGTAGTGCTTGGAAGGAAATGCATTTCTAGCCTTCAACACAGGCCTTCCAATACAAAGAATGCTCTTCAGTTCCTTGAATAGTGTCTCCAGCCCCTTTGGCCATTTTTTTTAAATTGTAGATTTATTTATTTTAATTGTATTTATTTATTTTTATTGAATCACCATGAGATACAGAGTTACAAAGCTGTTCATGATTGGATTTCAGTCAGAGTTCCAACACCCAACTCACTACCAGTGTACATTTCCCACCCCTAATGTCCTCAGTTTCCGTTCTGTCACCTTCCCCCAAGCTTGTCTCAATGGAAGCATCTTCTCTCTCTCTCTCTCTCTCTTTCTCTCTTCTCCTTTTGGGTATTATGGTTTGTAATACAGATACTGAGAGGTTATTATGTTTGTTCATTTACCTATTTTCAGCACACAGTTCTTATTTTCTTATCCAGAGTGATCATTTCCAGCTATCTTTGTTATAGTGATCCCATCTCTATCACAACTAACTTCTCTCTCAACACATGAGTCAGACTTGCAACCATGAACCAATCCTCCTGGCCCTTGTTTCTACTGTTCTTGGGTATTAGTCTCATATTCACTGTCACTGTCACTGTCATCCCGTTGCTCATTGATTTGTTTGAGCAGGCACCAGTGTGTGTGTATATATATATATATATATATATATATATATCCCACAAAAGAGTGCAATCTTTCTATGTCTGTCCCTCTCCTCCTGACTCATTTCATTCAGCGTGATACTCTCCATATCCATCCATTTATAAGCAAATTTCATAACCTCATTTCCATAACAGCTGCATAGTATTCCATTGTGTAGATTATCATAGTTTCTTTAACCAGATATCTGCTCTCGGGCACTCAGGTTGTTTCCAGATCCTCCCTATTGTTAATAATGAAGCAATGAACATAGAAGTGTAGATAGGATTTCTGCTGTGTGTTTTTGGGGTCCTGTGGTATATTCCCAGAAGTAGTATTGCTGGATCATATTGAGGCTCAATTTCTAGCTTTTGGAGGAATGCCCATATTGTTTTCCAAAATCGCTGTACCAGTCAACATTCCCACCAGCAATGAAGAAGAGTCCCTTTCTCCCTGCATCCAAGCCAGCACTCGTTTCTCTTGTTCTTTTTGACATGTGCCAGTCTCTGTGGTGTGTGATGATATCTCATTGTTGTTTTGATTTGCATCTCCCTGATGGTTAGCCATGTAGAGCAATTCTTTCCTGTATCTATTGGATATTTGCATTTCTTCTATGAGGAAGTTTCTGTTCAGTTCTTCACCCCATTTTTGTTGGGGTTGGAGTTTTTCTTTCTTATAAAGTTCTACCAGTGCCTTATATATCTTGGATACTAACCCTTCCTTTATTCAACAGGTATTGCATAAATAATTTTTCCCTATCTACGGACTGTGTTTGTATCTTGGTCACCCTTTCTTTTGAGGTCCAGAAGCTTCTTAGTTTGATGTAGCGCCGTTTATTTTTGTTTCTACTTGCTTGGTCAGTTGTGTTTCATCCTTGAAGATTTCTTTAGCATCAATATCATGGAGTTCTTCCAACATTTTTCTCTATGTATCTTAAGGGTTTGTGTCTGATATTGAGGTCTTTAATCCATTTTGATATGACTTTCATGCCTGGCGTTAGAAAGAGATCATCATCATCATCATGCCATTGATCATCGATTTTCTCTTTTTTCTGCTTTGTAGTATAGTTTGATATTGTGATGCCATCCATCTTCTTTTTCCCAAGAATTGCTTTAGCTAATCGTGGTGGTTTATTGTCCCATATAAATTCAAGAGTGTTTGATCTATTTCTTAGAAAAATGTCATAGGTATCTTCATAGGGACCTGTATAGTGCTTTGGGGAGTATTGCCATTTTGACAATGCTAATCTTCCCAACCCATGAGCAGGGCATGTGTTTCCATTTCTTAGTGTCCTCTTTTATTTCTTGAAGTAGTATTTTGTGGTTTTCTTTGTATAGGTCCTTCATGTCTTAAGCTAAACTAATTCTGAGGTACTTGATTTTCTGAGGCATGATTCTGAACAGGATTGTTTTTCTACTGTCTTTCTTCTCTTTCATTATTTGTATATAGAAAGCCATGGAATTTTTGGTATCGATTTTTGTAAGCTGCTGCTTTAATATACAAATCTATTTTTTCCAGAAGTTGTTTTGTAGATTCTTTAGAATTTTCTAAGATAGTATATAAATGAAATTCTTTTTGTTATTGAATCATAAAGTTCTTTTTTATATGAAATTTATTATCTAGCCTGTGATTTGTAAATATTTTACCCATTGTGTAGGTTGTCATTTAACATTCTTGATATTTTTTTTGCAGAATGTACCCCCTTCTTATTGGTGTGAAGAGGTTATATTCTTGAAAACACCTATGAACTTGTATAAAAGCAGTTTTCACTGTGGATACCAACAGTTATTTTTATATCTGCATTTTCTAATTGCACTGAATGTTTTTGCAGACATTGTTTATTTTCATCTCTACCTAAAGGCACAAGCAAAGCTTTTGTACTTTCACTTCAAAGAATGAATACTTATTGAAAATGGCTGATAATACACTATTTGGGAATATACATATATATATACACTCATATGTAAGATAATTAAGAGATGAATGAAATGAAGCATCATATTTAGAATTATTTGACTATTTTAAGCTCATTTCGCAGGCTTAAACTTGTTGAGGACTTCTGTCTAGTTATTACAGTGAGAGATGGGAGTGTGAATGAAACCAGTGAACCTCTTTGGTTTTTTTGTTGGTTTGTTTTTGGTGGGGAGCCATACCTTGTGGCCCTAAGATCAGTGCTGGAATATTAACTCCTAGTGATGATTGAAGGTACATAAGGGGCCAGGGATCAAATTTGGGGCTCCCACATGAGAATCCTAAAATTGGGCCCTCTAAGCTCTCTCTCAGCCTCCATCACCAAATTATTTTTAATAGGAAATAATGTTGCTTTTTTCCCTGGGCACTACCCTTAAACATTGAGTATCCCAAATCCAAAACTAATTTACATGTTCTCGCTTTTCAGAAACTGACTCAAGTTTACAGAACTCTTCATGGAGCATACACAAAAATTCTAGAGGTTATGCACACAAAGAAAAGGCTGCTAGGCACTTTCTTCAGAGTTGCCTTTTATGGCCAAGTAAGTATGCTATAGTCCATAAAATTGTGCCTTTGAAACACTCACTTTGAATTATAAGGCTACCATAGCAGAAATCACTGGTTCCCCAAGTTGATTGTTAGTGTTCTGATAGCATAGCAGAAAAGCACTCTCTTCCCTAGTAAGGTCGCAACAGGTAAAGGAAGGTGGGTAAAGGTCCCCTGGTGCCCAGATCTAAATCCATTAGTTCACAGTGCAGCACAGATGATTTGAATATCCTCTTGAGTTTCCTTTTCTGTGGAGTTTCTTCAGGTGTCTATTTAATCTCTGGCTCTCAAAGCTTTTGAGTGAGAAACTAGTTAAGTCCACATGGAATGAGAAAAATCCACCATGGAAATCTTTAGGCCAGCAAAATGTTGGCCTGACCAAATTTCTTATAAGATCAAAATGAAAAGGGGGAATGACTGCACATGGCTCATAGTACTATTATTTCAAATGTATTTCAACACCCAGCACCAACCAGCATGGCTGAGGTATTCCTGGCACTGCAAGTCCCAAGCAGCATCACATCCTCAGTCCCTTGCATCGAACCAATGTCCTGTTTAGCCAAGAATCACCCATGGAGTCCCAGTGCTTCCTGAGCCCCCACATGTATTTCAAGTATATTACTGCTTATTATTTAGATTTCAATTTTTTTAATTGAATCACCATGAAATAGATCATTGCAAAGCTGTTCATCATTGGATTTTAGTCATACTTCCAACACCCATCCCTCCACCAGCATTCCAACACCCATCCCTCCACCAGCATACATCGCCCAGCACCAATGTCCCCAGTTTTCCTCCCCGCCCAGTCAGCCTCTATGGCAGGCACTTCCCCATGCTTTTGGGCATTGTGGTTCGCAAATACAGAAACTGAAAGTTTATCATGTATTTAGATTTTTTAATGATGTGCTTCTTTCAATGCTTTAATAGTGATATTGATTATTATCTTTGCCTTTATAACAGTCCTTTTTTGAAGAAGAAGATGGCAAGGAGTACATCTATAAGGAGCCGAAGCTTACTGGCCTCTCAGAGATCTCCCTGAGACTTGTTAAACTTTATGGTGAAAAATTTGGTACAGACAATGTCAAAATAATTCAGGATTCAGACAAGGTAATATACCCTATGCACTTTGACCTCTGAATTTGTGAGTTCCAAACAAGGTACATAACTCTTGAATTCCCCCACCGCTTCACCACCCTTTTTAGCCAGTAGAGGAGAATCATGGAAATTGATCCTCTCCAGAAAAAGAAAGCAGGACAAAGGCTTTGGAATCAGATTCAGCAGGAATCATATCACCATTCTCTGCCACTTGCTAGCTGTGTGAGCATGGGAGAATTACTTAGCCTCTCTGTGCCCCATTTCTTCACATTATTAAAATGGAGATAAGAGCAGTGTCCTCCGCATGGAGTTTTTATATGAATTAATTTAGTTAATATATGGAAAGTGACTAGTTGCTCACATATTTAAAGGACTCACGATGATAGTGGATATTTATATAACATCTGTTGTTGATATGTTTTCTTGTTGTTTTGGGGTTACACTTGGAAATGCTCAGGTCTTACTCCTGGCACTGTGCACAGGGATAACTCCTGGGGGTGCTCAGGGGACCATATGGGGTGCTGGGGATCAAACCTGTGTCAGCTGCATGCAAGGCCAAGTGCCTTACCCACTACTATCTCTCCAGATTCATTTTTGGTTTATTTTTAGCTCTTTATTTTTCTGGCGCATTTAGCTATGCACAGTGGATGACTGCTGAATCAGTGCCCAGGGGTTACTCTTGTTGGGGCTCAAGGGACCATGCAGTATTGGGATCAAACATGGATTTCCCACATGCAAAGGCTGTGCTCAGCCCTTTGAGCCATCTCTCTGGCTTCTGGTTGTTGTTGAGAATGCTATTGTGCACCAGGATTCTCCTTTCTAATATGTGGTTAAGACCGCGTGGGGGACACAAGTTTGTTCCGCAGGGCCCTTGGCTCAGAGACTCCATTACTGCAAGATGGGTCTTGGGCCTTGCTTTGCAGGTGCTGTGTCCCTCCAGGACCTGTAACACAAGAGTAATAAAGGTCCCAGCAAGAGATGCTCTTTCCAGTTAGTACCTGGTTCTCTATATATAGATTTTCAGGAAAGCACCATAGGAATGGAATGCCTGACAGACAACCTTAGTCCCCATGGTAGAGCCAGGATGAAAATGGTTTTTTTAATGAAGATTACATCTGCAGTGCTCAGAAACTACCAGGACTACACCCAGTGATGCTCAGGGTAGACATTGCCAGGGATCAAGTTCAGGGTTTTGCACTGCTAAGCACATGCTCTTCCAGCTATTCCTGGTAGTGGCTAGGGACCATGTGGTGCCAGGGATTAAACCATACTCTCCCATAGGCTAGTCATATGCTCCGGCCTTCAGAGCTTATTTCTAAGGTAGGCAGGACAGACTCAGCTTAGGATCTATAGGCCCATGGCAATATGGGCCCATGGCAATATTTCAGGAGTGACTGGTTGTGATGTGCATGGCAGTATACGAAGCATCCAGCAGCTAGTAGAGCACACGAGGGGGTGCAAAGCCCTTGGCAATGGAGGATTCTTCAGGACTTGTCATGAAATTCTTTCCTTTTTCACTTTGTAGGCTTCCCTGTATCTCTGGGAGATGGTTTATATTTTGAACATGCATCTTAAACATTATAGTATAGATGGGCTGGTGGATTCAAAATGCATTCATACTTGGCAAAACCACTATCCTCCTTTTGCGTCAGTTTTACTGCCTTTTTCTTTTGTGAAATTGAAAGAACAGAAGACGCTTTCATCTTTTCCAATCCATCTGTCGTTAGATGTCTGGGTTGTTTCCGTGTCCTTGCTGTTGTACTTCAGTACTGCAGAGAGCATAGGTATAAGGAGATCTTTTGAAATGAATGTTTTCATGTTTGGGGGGATCTTCCCATGAAGTGGTGGGGTGAGAGTGGGGGAAGGTGAGAATGTGGGAGGTGATTTGGGATGGGGGCTGCTGACACTGGTGGTGAGAGGGGGGTTGGAACATTGAATGCGTGAAACTCTCTTAGTCACAGTATTGTAAATCATGGTGCCTCAGTAAAACTCAAGAAAAAAGAGAAGAAGACACACAATGTTGTTGGCTGACACTCACATAGATGGTCTTAGCTTTGCTGCCTCACTCACTGTTGACGTATGTGGGAAGTTAAAGGGAGTGCCAGCTTTGTCAAACAATGGACAATTCCCTGATCTCTTCTAACCTGTGGAGTTTGACAGTTCCTATGCACAGTGTAGCCTACGGGAAATAGCCATTCCCCGTAGGCAGCAGGCAGCAGAGGCAGTGGCTACTTTTCAAGCACTTATTTCTTTCCTAATGTGTGATAGTGAAAATTAAAAACACCCTTTACCTTGCCAGGGAACAAGATGTGCTTTAGGGCGCAGTCTGAAGAGGGGTTTGGCAATAATTTTCAATATTAATCTTTTGTGTTTGGGATGAGGATTTCAGATGGAATAGTTTTATCTTGTAGATGTGCACACACGGAAACATATGTGTAAAGATAATTTGGTGAGGGGGCCAAAAGGTACTTTGGTGAGGGGCCAGAGAGGTAGCTCATGTAGTAGAATATATTTTGTGTGTGAGGCCCTGAGCTGGCTCCCCTGTACCACATGACTTATCTGAACACCACTGGGTGTGGTCACGGTGGCCTGAACACTGTCTGTCCCACATTGCCAGGCCAGGCATTGCTGGTAGTGCCCCTGCCCTGCACCACTGGTGGTCACTGTCACTGTCATCCTGTTGCTCATCAATTTGTTCGAGCAGGCACCAGTAATGTCTCTCATTGTGAGACTTGTTTTTACTGTTTTTGGCATATCGAATACGCCACAGGTAGCTTGCCAGGCTCTGCTGCGCGGGCGCGATACTCTCTGTAGGTTGCCGGGCTCCCCGAGAGGGGCGGAGGAATCGAACACAGGTCGGCTGCATGAAAGGCGAATGCCCTACCGCTGTGCTATCGCTCCAGCCCACCACTGGTGATAACCCCTAAGAAACGCAAGTGCTTTGGGCAAGGATGTAGATTGGTTTCCCACACAGGGATATATTTATATTCATGCCTCACATGTAAAAGACTCTGGGCTCAACATTTGGCACCAAGAATAAAAGGTGCAAAGTTAATATAACATAAATTGGAGAACATCATTTCCTCTGTGGCTGCAGAAATGGTGGGATTATTCACATAACAGAGAACAGTAACCACAGTACTGAAAAGAGAGAGAGAGAGAAAGAGATTGGTAACAGTTTATCTGAGCATAACCAGATAGGTTTTTCTTTTGCTTTTTGGCTACACCCTGAGATGCTTGCAGGGTGACTTCTGGCTCTGTATTCAGGAATCATTCCCACCATTGCTCAGGGGACCATAGACATACCAGGGATCAATCCTGGGTTGGCTGTATGCAAGGCAAGTGCCCAAAATATATTACCAACCCAAGATTGATTGGTGAAAGAAAAGGTGAGATCTACCAAAGTATGGACGATATGATTACGTTTCTACAAACATTGATATTCATATAAGTAAGAATATCAGAAGTAGGGGCTGGAGTGATAGCACAGCAGGTAGGGCGTTTGCCTTCCACGCGGCCGACCCGGGTTCGAATTCCAGCATCCCATATGGTCACCTGAGCACCGCCAGGGGTGATTCCTGAGTGCATGAGCCAGGAGTGACCCCTGTGCATCGCCGGGCATGACCCAAAAAGAAAAAAGAAAAAAAAAGAATATCAGAAGTATAAGCATTGATGTGTGCTTAAGCACTTCCTGGAATCACATGTATAACATTGTTAAACATGGGGCTGGAGTGACAGCACAGTGGGTAGGGCGTTTGCCTTGCACACAGTTGACCCGGGTTCGAATTCCAGCACCCATATGGTCCCCCGAGCACCGCCAGGAGTAATTCCTGAGTGCATGAGCCAGGACTGACCCCTGTGCATCGCCGGGTGTGACCCAAAAAGCAAAAAAAAAAAAAATTGTTAAACATGGTTATCCCCAAGTGGAAAAACTAAAGTCTTAACACAGGGACACTTTGTTTCACTTTTCGTATCTACTTTATATATTGTTTGAGTGATTTACTATATGCATGATTAACTTTTGTAAATTAGATAACAAACTTGATCCCTCCACTTTTTTAAATTTTTGGCCTACACCTGCTGGTGCTCAGTGGCTACTCCTTGCTTGGTTCTAACGCCTTGTCCTGGCAGTGCTTGGGGGAACCATGTGGTGGCAGGGATCAAACCCAGAGCTCTTGAGTACAAAGCCTGCATTTAGTGCAGCAAACTATCTCTCCAGTCTTTTAACTTCATCTCTTTATTTTTTTCTAGATCTTAACCTCACCTTTCTCCTGGATTCTCTCTGGAGAAATCTAGCTTATGATTATTGTTATATTTGGTTTAATTTTTACTGCTCCTTTCCTCTCACTGTTGTTTAATTGTTATGATTACTGGGGGCCTCACACTGACCTGCCTGTGGGGCTTTTACGTTTTTAGCCATGTTGCTTGCTGGATATTACACATCAGACTGTGGTGTTTGCACACTGGTTATGTCATTAAAAGTTGTACACCTCTAGTTGTGATGCTTGTACACATGTTCGTCAGGGGTTGTACTCCTTTGCTTTTTTGCTTTTTGGGTCACACCTGGCAATGCACAGGGGTTACTCCTGGCTCTGCACTCAGGAATTACTCCTGGCAGTGTTCAGGGGACCATATGGGATGCTGGGAATCAAACCCAGGTCAGCCGCGTGCAAGGCAAAGGCCCTACCTGCTGTGCTATCGCTCCAGCTCCAGGGGTTGTACTCCTTTAATTGTGGCTCTCATGATGCTCACCATGGGGTCACTTTGGTGTTTGTCATGGATTGTACCCTTCGTTTGTGCTCAGACACCTGGCTGTGATGCAGCTGGAAATTGCTTGTGGCACCAGGGATCACAGACAGCAGAATGGCCAAAATTATGGTTGACACATGTGGTAGCACCTGGGATTCAACTCTAAACCATATCTTTTGAGGCAAATATTCTTCAAATATTCTTCTTCTGACCCAGAAGCCTACCATTTTATTGAGAGGGGAAAGAAAGCGAAGGTGTCTCCAGATGTATTTTTAGATTTTTCACTTTTTATTAAAGTGGAATAGATTTGGAGAATTAAAAGATGCTAAGGACAGGGAAGTGACTCGGTGATAGAGCACATGCTTTGGATGTATCAGGCCCTGGATTTAATTTCTAGACCCCCCATCCACACTCACATGCTAAGAAATATTCTTGCCCCTGTGTGACCTCATATACAGGAACTATTTCTTGGATTTATTTGTTTCTCTACATTAAGTACAAAGAAGGATTACCTATCATGAATTGCAAAGGTACATTTTTGTTTGGGGGCCACTCCCAGCAGTACTCAGGTCTTACTTTGGTTCT
The DNA here is from genome assembly GCF_027595985.1 of Sorex araneus. Classification (NCBI taxonomy): domain Eukaryota; kingdom Metazoa; phylum Chordata; class Mammalia; order Eulipotyphla; family Soricidae; genus Sorex; species Sorex araneus. Next base: position 117,988,114 of record NC_073313.1, read on the forward strand.
TGACTCAGGCATCACTCCTGAGTTCACAGGACCATATGGAGTGTCAGGGCTCGAACCTGGTATTATACACACTCCAGGTACAAGTCAAATTATATTGATTAACGAAGCTACCAACACTTTGGGTGCAAATGAAATTTAGTTGGATGACTATTGAAAGGGGACACTGGATTTTGTTTGGAGTTCATATGACTGCTGTAGGAAAGAGGAGAAGAGCCGCAAAGATGGAGTTTCCAAAAGGGACAGCTCTGAAGTTTGAGTTCTGTAGTTTAACTTCTTTTTAAAATTTTTTTTTGTTTTATAAAGTAGTTCACTATATTTTATTACATTTAATATTGGAATGCCAATCCCACCACCATTACACCTTCCCACCACCATATTTTTAGATGTTTCTATCCTGAACCACAACCCCTGCCTCAAGACGGAACCAAAATAATTTATTTTGTATTGTTTGTTATGAAAAACTGCTTCAAATGTTGCAAAAAAGTTTCCTTAGAGGAAAGAGTGTGAAAATTATTGTATTTCACCCAGGGATAATTAAGCCCTTCTATAAGAGATCACTATCATGTTGTTAAAGGTTGAAACTTGTGTGCATATATATATCCACATACATATGTATGTATATATATATATGTATATATCTGTAAAAATATTTCCCTCTAAGATTGGTTGCCTCTTACTTTAAACCCCATCATATGTGGTGCGGTACTCTTGGAGTATGGGTGGTGTGAGGTATGAGATGTCATGGCCATGCAGTCCAGAAATAGGTTCACTCGTGGGTGAGGTTCAGCCCGAGCATGTGGAGAGTGGCCATGAGCATGGTGGAGGTTGAGTTCTGGAGGTTTTAGGCTGCCAGCGCTGGGTCCCTTGGGGCAGGGAGGGGTCTCACCTGCATCCCTCTGGGGTGCCTCAAATGAAACAGCCTGGCATGTGGTCCTGTGGCATGGTTATGGCATGTGTCGTGTTATGCTCCCTTCTGGGAGAGAAGGGTGTGCAGCTCTGGATGGTGGCCAATGACAAGATTATCTGGAGCCAGCCAGAGGTGGCCTATGGGCGTGACTGCTGAGTTGCCAGAAGCACAGGGACATGGATGGAGAATCCCTGGTTCCGTTGAACCCAGAATTCTCTGTCACAAATTCCCGCATACCTGGATTTTCTGTAGATTCACTCATAGGCGGGGCTCTGCCTGAGCATGTGGAGAGTGGCCGTGAGCATGATGGAGTTTGAGTTCTGGAGCTTTTCAGCTGCCAGGGCTGGGTCCCTTGGGGAGGGGAGGGGTCTCACTCATGCCCCTCCGGGGTGTAATTTAACTTCTTAACATGGAATTTAGACTTTTCAGGACTTATTTCATGACTATTATGATTTTATATCTCTGGAATAGAAGATTTGTGCTTTCGGGGCTGGAGCGATAGCACAGCAGGTAGGGTGTTTGCCTTGCACGTGGCCGACCCGGGTTTGATTCCCAGCATTCCATATGGTCCCCTGAGCACCGCCAGGGGTAATTCCTGAGTGCAGAGCCAAGATTAACCCCTGTGCATCGCCAGGTGTGACCCAAAAAGCAAAAAAAAAAAAGAAGAAGAAGAAGATTTGTGCTTTCCCATGATCCATTTTTCCATACAAGATTAATGAAGTCATTAATTAACCCATTAATTAATGGGCTGGAGAAAACAGCTCAGAGTTGAGCAAGTGCTTTGCATTCAAGACTCCAGGTTCAATTCCAACTGCTAATGTTTCCTCCAAACACTGCCACAAATGACCCCTGAGCACAGTACTGAGAGTAGCTCTTAAACGCTGTCAGGTATGTCGACCCCAAAATATGGAAAAAAGAAAACCCACCATTACAGTGTCAAATACTGCAAGTGGAAATGCAAGTAGGGTAGTTTGGTAAAATACATCAAAACCCTTTAAAACCATGTAAATATTTTGAGTGAGCTCTCTTCTAGGACTCTATTATAAAGAATACATTGGAATAACTTCATATGATTTTACTGAGTTATTTTTTAGTTTTTAAATTGAATCACTATGAGATAGTTACAAAGTTATTCGTGATTGGTTTTCAGTCATAAAATGTTCCAACACCGATCCCTCCACCAGTGTATATTTCCAATGACCAATGCCTCCGTTTTGCTTCCTTCCACCCTGTCACCTGCCTCTGTGGCTGCCACTTTCCTTCTTTCTCTCTCTCTTTCCTTTTGGGCATTAAGTTTTGCAATACAGGTACTGAAAGGTTATCACATATATCTTTTTACCTAATTTCAGCACTCGGTTCTTGTCCAGAGTGATCATTTCCAACTATTATTGTCATAGTTGCCCCTTCTCTATCCTAACTGCCCCCCCACACTTGTGACAAGCTTCCAACTGTGGAAAAATTCTTCTGGACCTTGGTTTACTGTTCTTGTGTATTAATCTCTTAGTAAGTTTTTCTATATCCCAAAAATGAGTGCAGTCATTCTATGTGGATAACTTTATATGGTTTTAAGTATAAGCATGGTCCTCTGAGCTTTATTTGCAATGGCTAAATTGTTGGGCACCAGCCTGAAAGTCTATTAATGAGGGATTGGACAAAGACATCATACCATGTTTCATCCATTGAAAGCCAACTTAATGATGATAATTTAGAGCGATAGTTTTTAATTGTGGTATAGAACACATAAAATTTATTGGTTACCTACTTTCAGGTGCGTGGTTCAGTGGTATTGGATTCATATTACACTCCTCTCCCCAAGTCCATATTCAGACCTCTTTTCCTTCCTTTCCTGTCTTTTTCTTTGTTGGTTTTGTTGTTACAATGACTAGTGTCACACATGCTTGGTTGTGCTCACTTGCTTGCTCTCTAGGGATCTCACTCATTGGGTTGCTGTGTTTTCCAGGAGTTGCATTCCTACCTACAGTTCTCACCTATCTTTTTAGTTTTAAGGGTCACACACCTTTAATTAGTGATGCTTACACATAAACCTGACTGTGTGCCAAAGATAGCATGTTCTTTTGGGGTGCTAGGGGTCCCAGAAAGTCAAGCCACCAGGATCCCATTCAGTGCATGTGGGCTGCGCCAGGGATGGCACCCATGGCTTCATGTTTGCAAGGCAGGCACTCTTACTAATGATCCACCCTTTTAAATCATAAACTATGATGCCTCAACTTAAAAAATTCAAAGATAAACTGGCTGTTTTAACATAATAATGTAGTCACTCAGGAAATCAGTTTCTCCCCCTTTCCTAGGACTTTCTGGGGCTGAGGATTGGTTTTTTATCTGTTATTGGGATTTTGTGGTTCTGTTTTTTTGACATTGTCATATATTGTTTCTGTGTCAAGGATAAGCTGAAGGCTTAAACTTAAGGTTGTATCTGGTCTCTTCTAAGACTGTCTTTCCCTGGGAATACAGGGTATTTTCCTAAGTCCTTTCATGTATACAGTTACTCTTAAATATTCTGTTATTTTCTCTCTAGCTTCTAAGAAGAGAAAGAAAGAGAAAAGGATATGTAGAAAGGTACCAATCCTTTAAATACAGTGGAAGTCTCTTCAGCCAGAGGATTATATATCTGCAATCATGGGTGTGTTGGGATGGTGCTCATATGCCACAACAAGGACCACGGCTCCCTTGTCTGCACCTTTCTGATTAGAAATAGTGGTCTCTAATTTTTTAATTTGATGAGTCAATCTACCTTGACCTAATCTGATGTCCTCTGGTTCAAACTATTTTAGTGATCAGGAATATTTTCAATCATTTATAGACTAGGGCTCCAGTCTAAGGTCCTAAAAGGAAACCACAAGATTCTGGACTCATTTGGTTCCCTGTTTTACAAAATATTCATCTTGCTGTAGTTCTTCTCGCCTCAATTTCCCATGTGTCTTGATTAACTCTATTAAAGAGACCTATGTGTGTTTTGGCTTTATGCAGTTATTTCACAGTAATGGTGGAAAATGCCCCACCTTGTTATGGAATAATATTTTAACCAATACATTCTTTACCTCTGTATCTTTTCTCTGTGCTTTATCTGTACACACTTTATTCCTAGATCTCCTTCCACTTGTGTTCTGGCAGTCAGTTGCATACCATCTATAGGATTGTGGGGCAGTATTCCTCTACATTGAATGTTTGTCTCCCTTTCTCCATATTCTTTGTGGGACAGAAGAATTATTACTATTTTTAATATTTGAGCCACACCCTGTGATGCTCAGGAGTTACTCCTGGCTCTACACTCAGGAATCACTTCTATTGGTGCTTAGGGGACCAGATGGGATGCCAGGGATCAAACCTGGGTTGGCTGCATGCAAGGCAAGCCCCCTACCCACTGTACTATCACTCCACTCCCAAGAATGAACCTTTCTGATATATGTATTATTAAGGGGTAATTTCATAAAAGATCACTGGATCCTGAGGCATGCAGGAAACTCAGATTTGAACCCTACAACCACCTGGTCTCCTTACCCCCATGTTAATATATTTTTAATGAATCAGATTATAAAACTGTTGATTGTGACCTCCACTGAGTCATTTTTTGTGCAAATAACATACGTAAAACTGTGAATAATGATCATGCTGAGTGGTGTCCTACTGCTTTTATGTTTCTCCTATTTAAGATCTCTAAATAGGTCTCTAAGTAGCTTATTTATAATCAGAAAAAAATTGTCCTTGAAAATAGAGTTGGGTACAGATATTTTCCAGGTATTTATTCAATTGGAAACACTACCAAAATGGTGGTCTTCCACAGCTGATCTCAAAGGAGTCCATAGCATATCTGTATCCTCTTTACCTCTTGATTAAATCATTCACAAGACTTCCATCTTTCACAGGTAAATGCCAAAGAGCTTGACCCCAAATATGCTCATATCCAAGTGACATATGTGAAGCCCTACTTTGATGATAAAGAACTTACAGAAAGAAAAACCGAGTTTGAAAGAAACCACAATATCAACAGATTCGTGTTTGAGGCTCCTTATACATTATCAGGCAAAAAGCAAGGCTGCATAGAAGAGCAGTGCAAACGTCGTACAATCTTGACTAGTAAGTAGTACTCTGAATAAGTTGTTTGGCATGGCTCTTTGAGATACACACAAGTAGCAGCTGGCCAGCAGTAGAGTGTAACTGAAATTGCAATCATTTATTCATTCTGCTGCTCAGCCATTGGTTTGCACAAATATGGTTCTGTTATCAACCACATTTCTCCCATATGTAACTCATGACTGCTCAGAGGTGTCCCAGCAATAGTTTTTCCCTCAATCCTGAAGCAAGAAGGTGCCATATGGTACCTAAAGACAGCCTGCAGAGGATTAAATACAAAGGATTTAAAGGACTCAATAAATGGTTTTTAAAGACAGTAAATTAATCTTAATATTTCCCTAGCTTCAAATTCCTTTCCTTATGTGAAGAAGAGGATCCCTATAAGCTATGAACAGCAGATTAATTTGAAGCCAATTGATGTTGCTACTGATGAAATCAAAGACCGAACAGCAGAACTGCAAAAGCTTTGCTCTTCAGCTGACGTGGACATGATTCAGCTCCAACTGAAATTGCAGGGCTGTGTTTCAGTACAGGTACAATAGCTGCCAAACATGTATTAAATTATTGTTGATGTTCCTCTTGCTTTCACATGGGGTACAAAGCAGGACACATTGTCCTATGCTCTATGCTTACTACATACAAAACCCTCTGCTTTATTTTTTTATTAAATAAAGAAATGATGTTCCATTTCTGTAAAGTTTGCGTTTTGTCAGAGGACCTCAGCAAAAACCCTGCTATCTGTAGCCAAGCCCTCTATTTACATACCAGAAATCATTAACGAATATACTAGAATATCACCTTGATTATTTGCCTTTAGTTAATCATTTTCATGTTGAGCTTTGCGTAAGAATCATAAATATGTTCCTCAGATAAGATTTTTTATGTATTTGTAGTTTTTAGAAAAAGAGAGAAATGCAAGCATTGCTTTTTTATTACATCCTGATAGCTCCATTTTCCTTCTCTTCATTTAAGGTCAATGCTGGACCATTGGCATATGCGAGGGCTTTTTTAAATGATAGTCAAGCCAGCAAGTATCCACCTAAAAAAGTAAATGAGTTGAAAGACATGTTCAGGTAAGTGTTTTTCAGTTTTCACAGCAGAGCGCCACTGTCTTCTTCCATTTTCACCTTAAAATAAATCAAAATATCCACCAAATAGTATCCCTCAAAAAAGTATCTTCTCTGTTCTCTTTTATAGCATTTAAATTATTATTTACATAATAACCATTTGTTCCCCTTCGTGATAGATATCAACAATATCCTAGTAACCCATGAAATACAACATAACAACTTTCTTTGGATATTATTATACAAACACAAGCCTACATTCATCATGTCATTTCCTCCTGTGCCCGATTGACCCTGTGTTTATAGCATTTCAGACCAATTAGGGAAGGAATAAAAGTGGAGCTGGAAGGGTTAGCTAGAATTGCTCCTATTCTGTGTCCTTCCACTTGGATTTTTCTTATCTAGAACATACCGTACCTGGTGTATAGTGGGCATCCCTGTATACTAAGGTATGTCTGAATGGTTTTGTGTTAGGAATAATCTGTTTAGTAGATACAAAGAGTTTCCAACAAGGGGCTGGAGAGATAGTAGATGGCTAAGGCACTTGCCTTGCACACAGCAAACTGGGTTTAATCCCCAGAACCCCATATGATCCCCCCCATCCACCAGAAGTGATCCCTGACCAAGAGTAAACCCTGAGCACAATTGGGTGTGGCCCTAAAACAAAAAAGTAAGAATTTTCATTTAAAACCAGAGAGATAGCTGTGTAAAATCAACTCAGGAGAAAGGTGGTAACTTATATACTGCATCGTTTCCTGTTTATTTTCTTTCATTTTCCTGTTTGCATGCTATCAGTTGTTCCAGGTTACAGACCAGCCAGGAGTCATTCATTTGGCAGCATGTATTAATTCTGAAATGCACTAAAGAACCTGTTGCTATAACAAGTTTATAGCACAAATGAGCAGTGAGGTACTTTGTCTCCTGAGACTCTAATTATAGATTTTAAATCTAAACCCATGAGAGGGCGGAACAATGCTGTTATCAACTCGAATAGCTCATCAGCTCTTCCCCCACTATTACCCTGCAAAAAACATGCCCAGGACCCAGTACTATTCTAAATACATAATAAGACCCTAATCAATTACTTTTAATAAATGACTATTTACAGATGTAAGTTAATATTAGCACAACTTTAGTCACTAATCTCAAGTAACTGTGAAAATGGGTTTTTGAAATGGTGTATGTTTGGGGACTAGGGGGGCTTTATTTTTTTTTTTTTTTGCTTTTGGGGACACACATGTTGGTGCTCAGAGGATACTCCCAGCTTGGTGCTCAGGAGACCATGTGGTGCCAGGGATTCAACCAGGCCTCCTGCATGCAGAGCATGCGTTCAGCTCAATAAGCTCTCTCCCTTTAGTGCCACCCCCCTCCGCCCACACCAATATGGTATATGTTTTGAGCCAGGTTTTGAAGGGAAGGGACTGGAGGGGAAAGACGGAAAAGGAAGGCATACCTATTTCAGATTTCAAAGGTGGCATAAGCAAAGGCTCACTAAGAAAATAGAGGACTTTAACCTTTCTTCTTCTTGGCAAGCCAGACTTCATGTAAATATCAAATCGCTAGCAAAACCTCTGGCAACTTAGTAACAAACCTTTGCTCTTCATCCACAGAAAGTTCATACAAGCATGTAGTATTGCCCTGGAACTAAATGAGCGGTTAATCAAAGAGGATCAAATTGAGTATCATGAAGGACTGAAGTCAAATTTCAGAGATATGGTGAAAGAATTATCTGACATTATCCATGAGCAGGTAAGTAGGTTGAAAGGGAGTTGAAAAGGAAAACATGATCTCAGGTCCTTATATTAGCAAACTGTATACATTGGAAATAACAGTACTTTACAATTACTGTCGGTATTTGAAAGTTTGCTTATATTATCTTTAGTCTTTTAAATGACTTAATGCAAATTGAATTTGAAGCAATTATCCAAAGCAATTGCCAAAGCAGTTATTGGTATGAAGCCATTTTGTTATTTTGGCCATAGTGCTGTTATAAGTGATTAGAAAGTGTCAAAGACCTGCTGTAAACATGGGTAGAGTCTCTCCAAAAGGCTTCTAGAGAAATCAGTAGTTGACCCTAGTAGTAGTCAGGCCCCTAAATCAATCTCCCTAGCTTAACTATAAGAACCTGGAAACAGTCTTTCAGGTGAATTTCCAAAGTATAGGAATTATCTTAATATCCAGACAACCCACAAAACTATTCTCACAAAACTGCTTAGTGTTTTTATCTGCCATCTAATATTTCTGACAATTACAACTAATTTAGTATAACGTAGACAGAGAAATAAAATGACCAAGGGCCTGTTCACCACTTACATATCAGATTATGGAATAATGAAAGAGTTTGGACTATTATATACCTACTTACCTTTAGAAAATGAGATTAGCACTATAGCACTGTTGTCCCTGTTGTTCATCGATTTGCTCAAGCAGGCACCAGTAACGTCTCCATTGTGCGACTCGTTGTTACTGTTTTTGGCATATCAAATACCCCACGGATAGCTTGCCAGGCTCTGCCATGCAGGCAGGATACTCTTGTAGCTTGCCGGGCTCTCCGAGAGGGGCGGAAGAATCGAACCCAGGTCAGCCACGTACAAGGCAATCTCCCTACCCGCTGTACTATCACTCCAGTTCAGAAAAGATTACTCCTGGATTATCCTGGTAAACTCCATTCCTCTGTTGGGGATTCTGTAATATGGATTTATAACTACATGCCTCAACTACATGCTTGTCAAGCTTGTCACTTAGGTATTTTAACATCTTAATCCCTTTGTGAAAGGAGAGGAGGAGATTCTTGAACATAGGCCAAACTGGTCTGAGCTGTGGAGCAATAAAAGAATTTACCAAGAGAGAGACACTGTAAGCAAGAAAAGAGCAAGTTTATTAAAGGGAAATAGTACACTGTTCAAAATGAAACGGTGAAGGCCTCCAAAGAAAGAGCATTTTTAAAAGTTGGCTTTTAGGCCACACTTGGCTGTGCTCAGGGCTTTCTTCGGGCTCTGCACTCAGGATCAGTTCTAGCAGGACTCAAGGGACAATATATAGGGTCCCAGGGATCAAACCTGGGGGTCCCAGGGATGTAAGGCAAGCACCCTGCCTGCTGTACAATCTCTCCTGCCCCTATCTAGCATTAATAAGGTTTGCTTTAATCAGAAAGCTTCTGCTTTCTAGGAGGGGGAGAGCAGAGAGATATAGTCAATTCTGGGGAGAGAGTAAATTATATATTAAGTATTGTAAGCCAATCACAAAAGATTAGAAATATACAAAATAATTTAGATAAATCAAATTTTAAGCCAATCATGTAATGGTTTTAAAAGGTACATATAATAAATTAAATTTATCCCAGGAAGGGAGTAAGGGGGCCAATTGGTGAGGCAGAGGTGTCTAGGCCAGTTCTAGAACTGAGGGGCAGAAGGGCTTTTGAAATGGGAATTTAGATGAGGCATCTTTTCAAGGGGCTTCTACTAGAGCCTTTCACATTGGGAAAAGTGAAAAGTTACAGCATGAAGGCCTGGTTCCTCATGTGACTGGATTTGTTAAGTTTATTGTAAAAGTATCCTTCATTTTCTTACTGATGAAAATACCCGAGGAAAAAAATATTTGCTTCAGAAACTCTTCAAATTCCCAGTCGATAAGAAATTAAAATTCTTGAAAAGAAACATAGAAAACCTGCATGCCTTTAGAGAATACATTCTTCATACAGGTTCTAGACAGAGAACCTCATTTCTCCTAATCTCAGCATTTCTGGGAATGCTCAAAGGCACAGGCTGGTCAGACCGACATACAAAGGGTGTACTTACAAATAAGTCAATCACAATTCGGATAGAAAAGGAACCAGTATAACAATAATAGTTGGAAATTATCATTCTGGACAAGAACTGAGTGCTGAAAGGAGGTAACGGGATATGCAGGTTAACCTTTTAGTATCCGAATTGCAAACCATAATGCACCAAAGGAAGGCAAGAGAAAAGAAAGAGAAAGAGAAAAGGAAAGTGCCTGTCTTAGAGTCAGGCTGAGTGGGGCAGTGGCAGGGGAGGAAACTGGGGACATTGGTGGTGGGAAATGTATAGTGGTGTTGGAACATTGTAGGACTGAAACCTAATCATGAACTTGTAACTTCATATTGTGTATTTCATGGTGGTTCAATTTAAAAAATAGGCCAACCATAATTACACATAATGATGGAAAGAAGAAAATAATCTTAGAAAAACAGACACTCATTGATAATAAATGAGTCCTGCCTCCCTCTGGATTGATTTTGTATGCTAAAAAGAACTATGAAAATAAACATACATTTAGCTCACTTTTCCATTGAGTGAGCAAGAGTCTAATTTTCCCACTATTTGTCATCTTCTCAATATGAAGACTTCTTGGTTAGCCAGAATTCAATCATCTGTTCGCTCTCTTTTTTTTTTTCACTTTTTGGGTCACACCTGGCGATGTACAGGGGTTACTCCTGGCTCATACACTCAGGAATTACTCCTGGCGGTGCTCAGGGGACCATATGGGATTCTGGGAATCGAACCCGGGTCGGCCGCGTGCAAGGCAAACGCCCTACCTGCTGTTCTATCGCTCCAGCCCCCTCCCCCCCCCCCCCCCGTTCACTCTCTTTACATAGCCGATCTCCAATTCAAGGTTGTTGGGTTGAAATGCCTGGAGCCAGGCTTTTTTCTTTTTAGCCATCTTTACTCAAGTTAGCCCTCTGAGAAGTGAGTGCCAACAATTCTGAGACATCCCTTCTTCATGTCTCTACGTCCAGAGGCCCTTTTTTGGGTCTCCTTCCCTGAGCAGCAGGATGATTAGGAACCGGGAGGTAGAGAACCATCCCATATCTATTCATGCCTGTATTTCACATTCACCCCATGAGTACAGGAGAGAGCAGGGCACCTTTTTTCCCCCACTCGGCTAAGGTCAACTTGTTTCCCAAATGGTGTGCACAGTTTGTTACTAGACTGCCTGGTTTATGGATTTCTGTTCCTCATGAACTGTTAAAAAGAAAACAAACCCAGGGGGAAGAAAAAGTCTTCCTTCCTAAGAGACATAAAACAATTATACACATTGTTTTAAGCCAATGTTTACAATATTACAGTTATTTAATTTGCATGACCTAGCCTTGAACTCTTAAATTATTCAAATAGAAAGCAAATTATTCAATGTACTGCTATTGCTATGATCAGGATGTTGAGAGAAGTCATTGTATAAGACTCTTGTTCTCCCTGAAACATGAATTTTATAAGTCAGCTGTCCTGCTTCCCATAGGTCTCTCTATTAAACTGCCCTGAATGGTGGCTATTGTGTTTACTTGTAGAGACCCATATTTTAGACCCTTATTTTTGCATATCCATAGCTAACCATGTTATCTCAAGTTGTTTTACATCTCAGTGCACCTTCCTTAAGGCAACTGTCAACCTTATAGGGAGTTTTTATTAACTGATACTTCCTATTAGACTCACAGAACCACTATTTTTTAGTAATAACACTTTGAGATCCTTCATTTTCCCAAGCAGAATAGAAAAATACAAAAGATAACAAAATGGGCTGGAGAGATAGTACAGTAAGTAAAGCACTTGCCTTGCACACAGCCAAGGTTCTATTCCCAGAATTCCACATGGTCACCTGAGCCTGCCAGGAGTGAATCCTCAGCACAGAGCAAGGAGGATGCTCTGAGCACTGCCAGGTGTGCCCTTCCCACTCCCCCCCAAAAAAAAGATGGCATGTAACTTCATGCTGAAGTAGGAATTATTATGTGGGGTATATTAAATGATTACTTGACAAAAAAAGCTGTGGTCTTGATATCTGTCAGTCCTTTGCAGTGTTCTCTGTTACAGTATGTCAAAATATGCAGTCCCTCTGTAAAAGTTTGGTTTTTACCTTCTGAGTTTATTTTACTATATTTGGATTTGGAAGAGGCAATACTCCCAGTGGTACTTCGGGATACCAGAGCTATGTGCAGATGTGCAAGGGTGCAGGATGTGGGATCGGAGATGGAACTTAGGGTCTTGCATATGCTTGGCACACGCTCTATTACTAAGGCCCTGTTCCTGGTACCAAGCATTTGACTTTTGAGAAGGATATTTTTAGTATCTTCAATCTATTCATTGCAGATGTTTTTGTTAGAACGAGTTGATGGTGGCCATGGGACCATCTGTCTTTTTCACAATGATAACCTGGTCATGTGTCCTTTTTATTCTTCTTTTTATTTTTTCTTGTGAACCATCAAGTGATTCACAAGGGTTATTCCTGGCTCTATGCTCAAGAACAACTCCCAGCTGTGCTCAAGGGAACCATAGTGATGCTGGAGATTCAAAGTGGGGGTAACTACATGCAAGGCAAGCACCATAGAGGTATCCGTGTACTATTTCTTCAGCCCACAATGAGTCATCTCTTAAACTTCAACTTTGTTTTCAGATTAGTAACATGATATTGATTTATGTAAGAGGAAATCTGTCCTTTGGAATTTATGTAGGATTTTTTATAGCAACATCAATGATACAACTGTTAGTGCCACACTAGACCAATCTGCAGGCTTACTATATAAGTTGGATGCTTTGAGGACTAAATCGGAACTTGTAGTAGTGTTTGGTGTACGAAAGTTTACATCCCATCCTATGTAAACATAAGGTCTCCTTTCCTGGAGCTAGAGAGATTGATAGTACATTGCATAGGGTGCTTGCCTTGCTTTGCATGTGGAAAACCAGGTTCGATCACCAGCACCACAGATGGTCCCCTGAACCCTGCCAGGAGTGATTCCTTGACTGCCGAGCTAGGCGTAAGCCCTGAGCATTGCAAGGTATGGCCCAAAATCCAAAAAAGAAGAAAGAAAATATCTTGTTTTAAATCATACAAAATGGATAGTAAAAGTTTTGTACAGAATAAATATGTACATTTATATACTTCTGGGATATAAAATTATATTTATATTTTACATTTATACAATTCTTTATTTCCAGGGAGTTCTATAGGATCAGCTACTTATGCAATTATAAATTACAGGATAGCTTTCAAAAATCCAGTCATAAAGACATTTAACTTTGTGTAGTATTAGTTCCCAGTGTCTCAAGGGAAAGGAGAGTGGGCACTACATGTTTGAAAAAACCCGTGAGTGATCCTGAAAATCACTGTTGAAGATGATCCATAAACATATAACCAGAGGCCTTTTGAGAGCGCTTATTATATATTTTAAAATGCTTCATTACCTCTCACTTTTTGCTGAACTGTGCATTTTACAATCTTTTCTTTATCTTCATGAGTAACCCGATCTTTTTTGCTTTTTTGCTATGCCGCCCTTGTAACACAGCTTTGAAGACTTAAGTAGGTAATGTTTATCTTTGCTCTTTCTGCTTTGTGTCATTTTTGAATAGCTAAATGTCAGTGATAAATTGAAAAGTGCCTGTGATTCATATACACATACTTTGGGGGGCAATGGTACTTTAACTTCATGGTAAATATGCATATTTCTCTCTTTTTAGATATTGCAGGAAGATACAATGCATTCCCCCTGGACAAGCAACACATTACATGTATTTTGTGCAATTAGTGGCACATCAAGTGACAGAGGATATGGTTCCCCAAGATATGCGACTGAAGTATGAGGATGTGCAGGTGTGAAGGGATGCCAAGACTGACCTTTCTCAGGAATATCCAGAGACGTGTAAATGCTGCGATTTGGAGACTTGCTATACATAGAGTGTTTCTTCCTGACACCAAAATGTTCATGCTTTCAAACAGGGTGCTTATGTTTGTGTAAATATTTAAGCAACTTGAAAGTGCCTGGAAAATAGCACCACTGTGCTTGGTTTATACTTTTTAAGGTAAATCTACAATACTGAGAAGTAGAGATCAAATCATTGATTCCACTTGCTTTGTTATTGCTTAAAATAACCATGGTACTCTGTGAAATTGTATAATGGAATACAATAAAGGGTAAAAGTTATTTGCAATTATGAGTGAAGGAAATAATACTTTGAACTAAGCCTTTTTATTGATGAGTAGCTCAGTATGTTATCCTACTAAACCTTGGAGACTGAGATTTGATGGCACTTCCATTGGACCAGAGAAACTTCAAATGGGGGGCAATAACGTCAAATCTGGCCTACCAGTCATTAAGGCTAGGCTAGCAGAAACAAAAGCATTATTTTACAAGAAAAATTTCACAAGGAAATAATAGACATGGAAATCAATACCAGGCTTACTATTCTTTCAAGCTTTGATCTGCTGATCCTACTTGGTTTCTCTCTGACACATAAGATGAGTGATTCATTGTGGTGTGGGTTTCATTAGCTAGCAACTTTGGTTGCCAGAGTTCAAATCACTTAGGTGTTCTCTCTGTAATTCTTAACAAATCCTTTTCTGAGAATTTTTAGTCAGTACATCCCATGCTGCTTCAGCATTTGCGCCTCAAACTCAGAGGTAGGCATTCTATGAAGATAATTTTCTTCAGGTTGAAAGAAAGGTGTACAAGCATTTTGATCTAATTTGATGGTCGCAGCATTTCTGGGGTCAATAGACATACTCACCATGGCTAGCTGAGGATTATATATCTAATGCTAAGGAAATCTAGGACTATATAAATAATTGTGAAAGAAAACAAAATGTGAAGAACTCTTTAAACTTGAATTATATGTATCATTTTGGCTGCCTTTCATGTACATTTTATGTTCTAGATTTTCTTAGGAAGTTAAGCCTATTTTATAGACCAAAACAAATAAACACACACTGAAATATAAGTGAGTTACTTGGCTTAACTTTTACTCATACTTGGTGATTGAAGTAAACTTTATAGAGCTTCTAGTTCTTGGGCATTTTTCTTTACATGTACTTTTTAAGTTCTCAGGAGAGAATGAAATGATTCACTGAAGGTGACTTTTATATTCTAATAAGGAATATGGAAGGAATAACCTTTAGAGCTATTTTCATCTTCAAAGTGATGACTTGTAATCAGTATGTCTAAGGAGCCTTTGCCAGAGCGAGTGTTGCCATTTGAGAATAAGACCTCTTGGGAAATTGTTCTGTTGTCAAGAATGAATCCCTCTCATACCCACAGCACAATGTCAGGCACACTGTAGATCTTTTTAGGGTTTTTTAGAGGGTTTTTTTTTTATTCACTATGACATAAAGTTACAAAGCTTTTGTGATCAGGTTTCTGTCATACAATGTTGCAACACCCATCCTTCCACCTGTGTATATTTCTCATTACCAGTATCTCTTATATCCTCCAACCTCTCCACCTCCAGCCTGCATCTGTGGCAGGCAACTTTTCTTCTCTCAGTCTCGCTCTCTCTCTCTCTCCCCCTCTCCCTCTCTTCCTTCCTCCTCCCTCTCTCCCTCTCCCTCCCTCTCTCCCTCTCTCTCCCTCTTTCCCTCTATCTCCCTCTCTCCTCCCCCCACGCTTTTGAGCATTATGATTTGCAATACAGATACTGAGAGGCCATCATGTATTGTCCTTTGCCCACCTTCAACATACATCTCCCATCCAGAGTGATCCCTTCCAGCCATCATCATCATAACAGTCCCTTCTCTACCCCAGCTGCCTTTTCCCCAGAACCTTGAGGCAGATTTCCAACCATGGACTATTCATCCTGGCCCTTGTTTCTGCTGTATTTGGGTGTTAGTCTCATACATGTTTCTTTTATATCCCCATAAATGAGTGCAGTCATTCTACATATGTCCTTCTTCTCACTTCACTCAGCATGATATTCTCCATGTCCCACCATTTATAAACGCATTTCATGAATTCATTTTTAATAACAGGTGTATAGTATTCCATTTTGTAGGCGTATCATAGTTTCTTTAACCAGTTCTTTTCTTCTGTGCACTTGGGTTGTTTCCAATTCTGGCTATTGTGAACAGTGCTGCAATGAACATACAAGTGCAGATGTTATTTCTGCTGTGTGTTTTTGCACCCTGGGGGTATATTCCCAGAAGTGGTATTGCTAGATCATGTGGAAGCTTAATTTCTCGTTTTTTAAGGAATGCCCATATTGTTTTCCAAGAAGGCTGGACCAGTCAGCATTCCCACAAACAATGGAGAGTCCTTTTCTCCCCCAGCATCAACGCTAGCATTGGTCTTATTCTTGTTGATGTGTGCCAGTGTCTGTGGTGTGAGATGGTATCTCATTGTTGTTTTGATTTGCATCTCCCCGATGATTGGCAGTGTAGAGCATTTTCATGTGCCTTTTGGCCATTTGTATTTCTTTGAGGAAGTTTCTATTTCTTCTTCCTATTTTTTGATGGGTTTGGAGGGTTTTTCTCATAAATTTCTACCAGTGCCTTATATGTCTTTGATATTAACCCCTTTTCTGATGGGTATTGGTTAAATAATTTTCCCATTCCATGGGCTGTCTCTGTGAATTAATGGTTCCCACCCTCAACAAGCTTCCAGTCACATTGGGGATTCAATATATAGACAAGATTAAAAGTAGACCGGAAGAGTTGAATATTACGATTGACAAATGAATGGCACACTTCACTGCACTAACTAAAGTCAGGATAGGAAACATCACTGTCAGTTGTCACGTGCAAGAATGCTTTCAAGAGCAAAATTTAACCCTGAAGATATTTTTCAAGATGAGAAGATGTTCTAGCAGGAGGAACGTTATTATCAAAGATGCAGAAGAATTACCAAAAGTATGATGAGGAAACCAGTTTTATTCAGAGGGTGGTAAATAAGTCTAGAAAGAACATTTGGACCTAAGTTTTGGAAGACTTTGAATGCCTGGCTTGTAGTATTTGTACTTCACTCAGCAAACATGGGGGAACTAGTTAAGATTTTTAAAGAGACATTACTTGATTAGAGTTTTTTTAAAAAAAGAAATTTAGTCCTTCCTGCTGCTGTTAGGTATGTTTGAGGCACAAAGTGATGGAAGTATGGCAGATACTCAGCCATTGCAGTAATCTAGGCTTAAGTTCATAAGAGCCTACATATGAACCAGAAGAGACTATTATAAGAGATATCATGTGGAAAGACTCAGCATGACTTATTGATAGCCAAGTTAAAGAAAATGTTATAAGATATATTTTGTGTTCTGTGATCTGTGAGTTCTCCAGGTCATGGCACAATTTCACTAGATTGATTCCACCATTTCTGGGCTAAAGGCAGTAAGGTGGAGAACAAGGTAGATCAGACTGGTGAGATTTAGTTACATGTGCTTTTTAAATCTTGTGTTATAATTTATATAATTATTTAGGTATTAGCTACTGTTTATATAGTTTTTTTGTTTCTTAAAATAATTTGGCCTCTACAGATTAAGCCACATCAAAACAACTTCTGTTTTGGTAGGTTTTGAACACATTGTGTAAAATGTCAATCACATTTACTGTTTATTTCTCGCTACAGTGATAATCCATAGAGAAAATAAGTAGTTCTATGCAAATGTCCAGCCACCAGTAGCATCATATCTATAGATGAGACTTTTGATGTTATCAAATTTATATAATTTCATTCCTCTTATAAATATTGTAAATGTCTTTTTATAAAAAGTGAAATTGAAAGCAGCTATGGTAGTAACAGCCTTGGAACTTTGACCAACACATAATCTTAAAACTAGAATTGACTCATTGGTTAATGAATAAACTGAAGTGTTTATCATAATTACAATCCAAGCTGTGTGTGTGTATGTGTGTGTAAGTGTACATGTGGTACTGAGAATGGAACACAGGTTCTCACATAAGTGAGGTATGCCCCTCTTACCACTGTAGGCTACATTCCCAGCTGGCCCAAACTTTCTTTTACAAATACTAATTTTATTTGAAGTGCAAAACCTATGAAATTTATTATAATTCTATAAATTCCCAAATACCTAATCAGTTACAGTGCAGGCTTCTGGTTCTACAAAATGTTGAGCTACTGTAAATCTCAGTCTCTTTTTACTACACCAGTACTACTCCAACAACTGAAGGACAATGGGAAATTAATAGAATAAAAGTTGGTTGGGGGTGGGAATGGGTTTAAGAGGATGTTCCCCTATCTTGGGAGTTTGCCAGTAATAGTTATTTTTTTTCTGACTCCCATTACAATAAATGATTTTTTCTAGTCCATGACTAAATAATGGTCATAATCTAACAAAAAGTATGTCTGTGTTTCTTTGACTCTAGATTGAAGTTGTGACTAAATTCTTGAGAGTTTTGTTTCTGTGTATGGAATTTAAGTTTTTTCCTGGGGCCATGGATATAGCTAGCAGTAAAATCATTTGGCTTGCATTTGCGAGGGTCTGCAAGAAAAGCTTCTAGCATACATTTTTCTCTTCAGTGACCTTTGTTCTTTTCAGTGATACACATACCAAATAATTCACCCATGTAAAATGCATGATTCAGTGGTTTCTTTGTACAATTCATTGTAACATTTGTGTCACTCCTAGTCCAACATTGTGTCACTACTAGTCCAAGATAACCAATCCAAGTCCAAGATAACTTTACATCTCTATGAATTTTCCTGCTATGGACATTCCATATAAACAGAATCTTATAACACATGCCATTTTGTTGCAAAGCAAATATGAAATGTCTATTCAGATTCTTGATTTAAAAATTTGGTTGTCTTTATTATTACAAAAGTTCATTATATATTCTGGATATAAGTCCATTTTTCAAGTAGGTGATTTCCTTATGTTTTTTTCTGTTCGTTGGATTGCCTTTTCATTCTAGTGATACCATTCTTTGAAGCACGATCATGATCACGAAATCCCATTAATCACCAATTTCTCAGGCGGGCTCAGTAACCTCTCATTTAGTCCTTTCCCTGAGTCTTAGAAGTCTATCCCAACGATGTCGCACTGGGGGCTCTTTCAGAGTCGGGAATGAGATCCAGTTTGTTACTGGCTTTAGCATATGAATACACCATGGGAATCTTGCAAGGCTGTCCCATGTGGGCAGGAAACTCTCAGAAAATTGCCAGTTTCTCCCATAGGGAGAAGTAGGCTACAAGATATCTTCTGAGAGCTTGCTTTTAAGTGGTCTCCCTGGATGTTGGCCATTGATGGGATTACACACACCTGGGTTCCTCTGCCGGTACCTTCATGCGTGAGGCCTGTCCAAACATGTGGAGAGGGGCCTCGAGCATGGCTGTAGCTAGGTTCCGGTGGTCTTTGGCTGCCGGGAGGTCTGCTCGGGGTGGGGAGGGAAGCTGGAGCCCATCCCCTCCGAGGGGCCACGGGGAAGACAGCCAGGTGTACGGGCAAGAGACTCTCTGCACATTTTTTTTATTTTGATGAAGCCCAGATTATATTTTCTTTTGTAATTCACACTTTGATGTTGTCTTTAAGAAGACTTTGCCTCACCTAAGTTTATGGAGCTCTGCACTTACATTGTCTTTATTTGAGTTTTATAGTTTTAACTCTTTTAGATATCTGATTCATCCATGCTTATTTTAGTATGTGGTGTAAGGTAGCACTGTAGCACTGTTGTCCTGATGTTCATCGATTTGCTTGAGTGGTATAAAGTAGGAGTTAAAATTTCTGTTTTTGTGTGTGGCTATCCTGTCCCATTTGTTGAAAAGCTATTTTTTTCTCCCATGGAATTATCTTGGCACCCTTATAAAAATTAATTGACCATAAATATTTTAGTTTATAATAGAATCTTAGTTATATTCCAGTGATCCTTATGTCTGTCCTTTAATCACTACCACATAGTCTTGTTTACTGTGGTTTTGTGATAAGCTTTTCCTTTAGGAAGTGCAGATTCTACAAGTTAGTTCTTTTTCAAGATTGGATATTCTGGATTCCCTGCATTTCCACAGGAACTTTAGAATCAGCTTTTGAATTTCTGCAAACCAAAAAAATAGCTGTAATTTTAGTAAGATTTGCTCAATTGAGAAAATATTGCCAGTTTAAGTGTTCTAATCCATAAACAAGGTGTTTTTTTCATCAATTTGGGTCTTCTTTTTCTTTGAACAATGTTTTGTAATTTTTGTTGTAAAGACATGCACATTTGTTAAATTTATTGTCCTGTATTTTATTATTTTTAATATAGTTTTTTTAATTTAACTTTTAGAGTGTTCATTGATAGTTTATAGAGATTCACATGGTTTTGTACCTAGTTAGAACTGCTAATAGAATAATGAATAGAATCACATAAGCAGACATCCTTGTGTTGCTATTGATCTTTGGGAGAAAGTCTTCAGTATGACACCTTTAAATATGGAAGTGTGTGTTTTTCATAGATATTTTTATTAGATTGAAAGTCCGTCTAACATGATTTTGATCTGTTTTCTGATTCTCCCAGTAGCTATAAACCTTCTATGGCACATAGGGAAATAGATGACACCAAATCAAAGGAAAAACTATCCGGATTCAGTCTTCAGGGGTTTCATTTCTTTTATGCTATTCTATTACAACTGGTCTGCTGCAAAGTCTGAAACTTTCTGAGAAACTAAAAAAGGGCCATCTGGCACATTTGTACTAAAAAGTTAAGCTCCGTGAGAATAGTTTGATTTCCCACCTGTTTCTCCAGAACCAAAAAGTTCCTGGCACAGAATCAATGATCAGTGTCAAGGTAAAAAAAAAAGCCAGTTTAGACAAGCAGCTATTTCTAGAGCCTTTATTTGTGCAAGGCAATGTGGACAGATGTATCATCCCTAGAGGAACAGTGGTTGAAGGGGATAAGACAGAGTCACACCAAAAAAAATCATCTGAAGATTTGTACTAATAGCAAGTCAGAGGGAATGAAATTTGCTTTTATACAAACAAAACCTTACCAGTCTGGAATAGAACTTTTGTGAAGGACATGATGTGAAGAGTCATGGACGGTGGGTAGGAACTAGCAATTGTGTGTTAAGGAAGTCTATTGGTTGCATTTTAAACAGGAGTTTTCAAAACTGATATTGTCAGGGCCAGAAAGAGCGTATGGCAGGAGAAGCACATGCCTTCATGTGCCTGACCTGGGTTCAGTCCCCAGTTCCATATATGTTCCCCTGAGCCCTGCCAGGAGTGAACAGAGTGGTGTGAACAGAGCCAGGAATAAACCCTGAGCACTGACAGATGTGGCCCCAACAGAAACAAAAAATTATCATCTTCATTTCAATCAGTATATGAACTTCAACCATTATAGTCAATCACTACATATAGATAAAGTTAAAACATACAAAGTCAGGCTAACATTCTTGTTTTTAAATTAACATTCTGTGGTTTACAATACTAAAAATAATGGTTACTTGTATACATAATTCCAACCCAGAACCAATTGACCTACTTCCCCTCTCAAGACCACCCTCCTCCAGCTCAATTGTATGAATCAGTTCTCCTATTATGTTGCTTTTGGACCTTTGTTAACACCTTGTGTGTGTCTCTTAGTGCCGCATATATGAGTGAGATCTTTTGTATAGCTTGATTCATACTCTCTTATCCTTTTGTGTTAGACTCAGAATGAATTTATTTTTGGCTTAAAGGCCACACCCAGTAGTGTTTGGGTGCTGTTCCTAGTGTCATGCTTGGGGGTTACTCATGGTGTCGCTTGGATGATCCTGAATCGCAGGGGATAAAACCTGGGCCTCCTGCTTGTGAAGCATGTGCTCACCTGTTGAGCTATCTCCCCAGCTCCTCAAATGGACTTCTTTGGTCCAGAAAACTTTTGCTCAGGATCCTTCATTCTCCTTATAGTAAACACTTCCAGCCAAGTTTCCCTGTCAGCTGTTTTATTTTTTTTAATTCTTCTTTGATCCTACCCCCCATTCACTGTCTGTTGTTTCTTGTTGCTCTAATGACTGGCTGTGATACTGGATGGCATTAGCACATCATGTTCCAGTGCAGACACTTTCAGCCGCAGTGCTCAACAAATGTTTGCATTCTCATTAAATACACCAAGAGGTTGTGGTGTGGTTATGGTTGAGGTGCTCACCTGAGGTTGTACCTCCCCCTGTACTGTTTACACAGACCTGATAATGGTGTGGCCAGAGCATGCCTTTAGCACTGGGGATCTCAGCAGAACTGCCAGAATTGCACTTGGCACTGGGGATTTGAACTCACTACAATATGCTTGTGATACATGCTCTAAGTCACTGCAGAGACACAAATCCTGACCCTGAGCCGATTTCTGACTACATGGCTCATTCCATGTCCAGTGTTGAGTGAAAGAAAATAGAATGATGGCCTAATATATATATATATATATATATATATATATATATACAAAGAGGGGTTGTTTATTTCTCACTATTGAATCTTTTGACTTCTGTGTTTGCTTTAGGGGTCACACTAAACAGAGATATAGGAGCTACTTTTGGTGCAGTGCTTCAAGGTTGTTCCCCAGCATTACTTGGGATCATGTGGTGCTAAGGATGGAACCCGGGTCTCCCACATGCAAAACATATGCTCCAGCCCTTTAAGCCATTCCCTGATTCCTCAAGTGTGTATCTGTGAAGAGATACAGGGACCTGAGAAGGAGTACACAGAGTTGGGAGCTTGCCTTGCATGCAGCCAACCCCAGTTCAATCCCTGGCACCACATATGGCCCCCTGAACCCAGTCAGGAGTGATCCCTGAGCACTATAAGATGAGTCCCCCAAACAAAAAAGAAACATTTATGTTTCTATCATCCTTAATGGTGAAAAGAATAAAAGCATTTATTCTGAGATCAGGTATGAGTCAAGGATATCCACTCTTCCCCAGTTTTATTCAACATAGTATTAGAAGTTCTGAGTACAACAATCAGGCAAGAAAAACAAATCAAAGGGATTAATATTGGAAAAGAAAAACGCAAATTATCACTGTTTGCAGATGACATGATGATATACATAGAAGACATTAAAGACTCCACAAAAAGGTTCTTGAAATAATAAATCAATACAGTAAAGTGGCTGGCTACAAAATCAGTATACAAAAATCAAAAGTATTCTTATATACAAAGAATGAATCAGAGGAGAATATGATCAGGAAGTCTATCTCATTTTAAATAGTGTCCAAAATCATGAAGGGATCAGCTTAACAAAAGATGGGGGGATCTATACCATGATAACTTTCTTTTTTTATTTTTTTATTGAATCACCGTGAGATAGTTACAAGCTTTCATGTTTGGGTTACAATCACACAATGATCAAACACCCATTCCTCCACCAGTGCACATTCCCCACCACCAATATCCCTAGAATACCCCCCTCTTTCCCACCCTCACACTGCCTCCATGGCAGACAATATTCCCCATACTCTCTCTGCTTTGGGGCAATATGGTTTGCAATACAGATACTGAGAGTTTACCATGATAAATTTAAATTAAGAGAGAGATATAAGCAAACCTTAAATGAAAAAATATCCCATGCTTGTGGATTGAACAAATCAGAATTAAAATGGCTTTACTACCTATGCTACTATACAAGTTCAATGCAATCTCTATCCAAATTCAGACAACATTCTTCCAGAATCTGGAAGATTCAATAATAGAAAATAGAAAAGAAAGGAAATAGAAAAGACCATGAATAACCAAGGCCATACTGAAAAATAAAAAATAGGCATTTCATTACCTAATTTGTAACTATTATAAAGCAACAGTGATCAAAACTGCATGATTCTGGAATAAAGTAAGGTCCTCTGATCAATGGTCAGAATCGAATACCCAATGACAAACCCCCATATGTAGGAACAGTTAATTTTCTATAAGGGAGGTGAGAACATGAAATGGACTGAAGATAGCATGTTCAGCATGTTCAACAAATAATGCTGGGAAAACTGTATAACAACATGTGAGAAATTAAAGTTTGACCCATACCTTCCACCTTATAAAAATGTGAATGCAAAGTGGATCAAAGACCTTGGCATCCAACCAAACACTATAAAGTACATTGAGGAAAACATAGGAACAGTGCTTGGAGATTTTCATCTCAAAGGCATCTTACTGATACCACTGGCAAAAGCAACAAAATAAAAAATAAACAAATGGGACTACATAAAACTAAAGAGCTGCTGCATGGCAAAAGAAACAGGATAAAACTAAAAGCTAACTGAATGGGATAATATTTGCATTCAACACATCAGATAAAGGTTTGCTATCCAGGATATATAGAGTACTCACAAAGATCAACAAAAAAATTCAAAAACCTTGTCAAAAAATGGGAAGAGGAAATGAATAGACACTTCTCAGAGGAAGACAGGCAGGTGGCCAGTAAGCACATGGAAAAATGCTCAGCATCACTACCATCAGATAAATCCAAATCAAGACATCAATAAGATACCATGTCACACAAGTGAGAATGGCACATAACAAAAATAATAGCAACCATCTGTGTTGCCGGGGATGTGGTGAAAAAGAACGCTCATCCACTGCTGATGGGGATGTTATCTGGTAAAATCCCTGTGGGAAACAGTATGGAGAGTCCTCAGTAATGTTAGAATTGAACTGCAATATTACCCTACAATTCCACTTTGTTGTGTTTTTTTGTTTTTTTAATTTTATTGGATCACTGTGAGATAGTTACAAGCTTTCATGTTTGGGTTACAATTACACAATGATCAAACACCCATCCCTCTACCAGTGCACATTCCCCACCACCAATATCCCGGGTATACCCCCCTTTTCCCACTCTCCCCCTGCCTCCATGGCAGACAATATTCCCCATACTCTTTCTCTCTACTGTTGGGCATTATGGCTTGCACTTTGGGGCATCTACCTCCAGGACATGAAAACACTTTCTCAAAAGGACCTATTCACACCAATATTCACTATTCCATTCATTACTATAGCTAATATATGGACTCAAAGACAGATGAACAGATTATTAAAATATGTTACCTATAAACCATGGATAATATGCCACTCCAAAGAACAATGAAATCATGTGATTTGCTGCAATATGGTTGGAAGTAGAAGATAACATGTTGAGTGAAGTAAGCCAGAAGAAGAAAAACACAAGATGAGCTCACTTATCTGTGGTATATAGAATACTGGGTCATAAAATGTAGTTAAGGGGGAATGCCTAGATCACCTTAATTCCAGTGTTTAGAGAGGACAGAGAAGGGAAGAAATTAAGGGAGATTAATAGAACAGGATGTAATGGGTGAACAGGCATCAGGGCTTCAGATATACTGGTGATATGAATGAGTGTTATAGCCATATATCCAAAACACAACTCTACAAAACTGAAAACATGATATCTAAGCTGCAACCACTGGAACATTTTAATGTGCCTGTCAAGTTCACAAGTGGTGATGGGGTGGGGGTTGGAATAGGGAGAGTTATATGGGAACAAGTTGATAATGGTGGTGGGATTAGTGTTGAAATATTCTATGCCTAAAACTCAACTATCAAATTATTTTGTAAATCACAGTTTTTTAGATAAAAATGGAATGTAAAACCATCCAAAACACCCCCTACACACATACACACTGACACACACTGACACACACAATTGAAATGACAGTGGGGAAGGGAGGAGTAAGAGATGGGAGAAGAAGCACAGAAAGATAAAGGGGGGGCTGGAGCGATAGCACAGCGGGTAGGGCGTTTGCCTTGCACGCGGCCAACCCGGGTTCGATCCCCAGCATCTCATATGGTCCCCTGAGCACCGCCAGGAGTAATTCCTGAGTACAGAGCCAGGAGTAACCCCTGTGCATCGCCGGGTGTGACCCAAAAAGAAAAAATAAAAAGAAAGATAAAGGGGTGAGAGTCTTTGTATATTATATATATTAACACTTATTAATAGTACTATAAATCATGGTGCCCAAATTAAATACAGAAATAAATATGGCTGGAGAGATAGTAAAGCATATAAGGTGCCTTTCTCATGGCCTATCTGGTTGTTAAATCCCTTGTACTCCATATGGTTCCCTGAGCCGTGCTAGGAGTGGTCCCTGAGCACAGACCCATGAGTACTGCTAGATATGACCCCCAAACCAAAAAATAAAAGCATCAGCCATTAAAGGGAAATTATTTTTGTTTGCTTATTTTGTTTAGGGGTCACACCTGGCAGTGCTCAAGTCTTACTCCTGGCTCTGTGTTCAGGGATCACTCTTTATAAGACTCATGGCACCTGACAGTTAGTGATTGAACCTGGGTTGACCACATGCAAGTCAAGCACTCTATCTACTCTACTATCTTCTGCATTGAAAGTTGGGTCTTCATTAGAAGAAAATCCTAATGTTGTCCACAGTGGTTGTTGCTTTTTTATTGAATCACCTAAACGACAAAATTATAAATTTATTCATGAATAAGTTTAAGGCATACAGTGTTCCAACATCAATCCTTTCACCAGTGTCCACTGCTCTAAAAATCATCATTCTTTATATCCTTCCCTCTTTTTTTAATTTTTAAAATTTGTTTTAAATTTTTAAGATTTCATTAAATCACCGTGAGATAGTTACAAGCTTTCATGTTTGAGTTACAATCTCGCAATGATCAAACACCCATCCCTCCACCAGTGCACATTTCCCACCACCAATATCCCCAGTATACCCTCCTTTCCCACCCTCCTCCTGCCTCTATGGCAGACAATATTCCCCATACTCTCTCTCTACTTTTGGGCATTATGGCTTGCAACAGACACTCAGAGGTCATCTTGTTTGGTCCATTATCTACTTTCGGCATACATCTCCCTTCCCAACTGGTTCCTCCAGCCATCATTTTCTTAGTGATCCCTTCTCTATTCCATCTACCTTCTCCCCTTTGCTCATGAAGCGGTCTTCCAGCTATGAGGCAATCCCTCTGGCCCTTGTATATACTGTCCTTCGGTGCCAGCCTCATGTGATGTTATTTTATACTCCACAAATGAGTGCAGTCCTTCTATGTCTGTCCCTCTCTTTCTGACTCATTTCAGTTAGCATGATACCCTCCATGTTTATCCATTTATAAGCAAATTTCATGACTTCATCTCTCCTAAGAACTGCATAGTATTCCACTGTGTAGATGTACCAAAGTTTCTTTAACCAGTCATCTGTTTTAGGGTACTCAGGTTGTTTCCATATTTTGGCTACTGTGAACAGTGCTGCAATGAATATATCGGTACAGATGTCATTTCGACTGTGCTTTTTTGCATCCTCTGGATATATTCCCAGAAGTGGAATTGCGGGGTCATATGGAAGCTCAATTTCTAATTTTTGAAGGACTATCCATATTGTTTTCCAGAAAGGCTGGACCAGTCAGCATTCCCACCAACAGTGAAAAAGCATCCCATTTTCCCCACGTCCACGCCAGCACTGGTTGCTTTTGTTCTTTTGTATATCCCTCCCTCTTTTATTCATTACTAGTGTGGTTGTGTTGTTCAGGGAGTTCCATGCACACCTGTCTGTGGTGGTTACACATTTTCAGCTGTGGTAATCCCCAGGGGTCACGCATTAGGTTGTTATGTTTGAGCACTCATAGTCATAGTGCTCACTGATGTTTGCACTCCTCTGGTTGCAATGGTATACCTGCTTTCTCTGGGTTGCACTCTTGGTAGAGGCACACACGTTATAGTCTTTATGCTCAAAAGGGGTCACTGTAGTATTCACTCACGTGCTTACTGATAATCACACTTACTGATCATGATGTTCACATCTTTTAAGGGTATTTGATCAAGATTGAACCCCTTTAGTTGTAGTTCTCACGCACACCTGACTGAGGTTCAGCTATAAATCCCATGCAGCACCAGAAATCACAGCAGAACCACTAAAGTTAAATAGCTGAGCTGTCAGAAGTATGCTTAGTACATTTGAAGCAGCAGGGATTTAAAACTGTGACCATACACTTATTTGCAAGGCACGCAGGTTCTAAGGCCATGTGCTGTGCTATCCTCCTCCCACTGATTTGGTCATGTTGTGTTTTTCCTTCTTTCTCATATTTTTTCACACTGCGACCACTAAGACCACTATGATGACACCACAGGTGTTCATGAAAACAATGCTTCTAGATGAGTCTTCGTGGGCACGGTTGGGGTGGTCTTGTTAGTGGTTAGGTATAAAACTCTGAAACCTGACTGGCTGCATGAGAATCCCCATTCTGTCATTTCCCAAGCACATAACTCTGTGCCTTCATTTTCTCTCTGTAAAGTGGATGTGGCAGTGAGTTTCCAAGAGAAAAACCGTCAGAACATGTGGGACTCAAGCGTTCGGTGGCCGAGAGCCGCCTCCCCAGGCTAGATAACGGACAAATGATGGACAAAGCACTGGGTGAACAGAGAAACTTGGTCCGCGCTCCAGGCTGGTCCATAAACAGTTTATTTCTCTCTTTCCTAGTATACTCTAATTTTTCCCCTAAAGGCGCAGTCGTGGTCATAGTTTTGGTCATAGACCCATCATCGTAGTTTCATCATTCTAGTCTCCTCATAGACTTCAAAGTCCTCTACTTCATTCTATTCTTCCTCGTCTAATAACAGTTTCATAGTCCCCTCTTACCCCTAACAACATAGTTATATAGAAATCATGAAGGCTGGGGGATACACAAAGATGAGGTTGAACATTATTATAACAACAAACAGATGCAAAGCCACTCCTTCAGGAGATTAACTCAAGGACAAAAATCTCGTCTGAGGGGTCAGCACTCCAGATTACTAGGAGATCTGATCAAGGGTGGGATTCCATTTAGAATGTATTGCTTTATCCTTTCCTCAGCTAGTAATCCATTTAAACAATTGTAGTAAATTTCACTGTATCACTGTATTACTGTCATCCAGTTGCTCATCAGATTTTTTCGAGCGTGCACCAGTAACATCTCTCATTGAGAGACTTATTGTTACTGTTTTTGGCATATCCAATACACACAGGTAGCTTGCCAGGCTCTGCCACGCGGGCTCAATACTCTCGGTAGCTTGCCAGGCTCTCCGAGAGGGGTGGAGGAATCGAACTCGGGTCAGCCTCGTGAAAGGTGAACGCCCAACCGCTGTGCTATCACTCCAGCCTTATTTCTAGTCATTTTCTATGAAGAAATTAAAAGATATATTAAGTTTAAGCTTGGCTCTTCCTGGGGACATCTCGCCATATAATCCAGACCACAGTCCTTATGTCAGGTTAGTCTTTCCTAACCCTAGTAGGTTCCTTATTCAGTTACTTCTTTTGGGGTCATGACAGAATTTGTCCATGACCATTTTCTTAACTTACAGTTAAGTATTATGGCACTTGGTCTGGCCCATTTCAGTGCAAGGGTAGCTCACAGCTTGCCCTGTGTCCATCCACTCCCTCATCGGGACCCTGCTTTTGGGGTGCTAGGAACTAAGGACAACTGAGGCTTAAGTCAAGTAAATATGGATGCCCAGGAGTAAATATTATTTTGGAGTCAATTAACTCCTATGTTACAAAACATAGCATGCAAGAGAAGAGAACAGTTTTAGTCTGAAAGTCCTACCTAATACAGTTACACATTAGTCTTGAGCCATGAACAGACTATATCTCCATTTGGGGAGGGTCAAATTTGATGAAATTTAGTGAATTAAACGTGTTGTATTTTCATAACATAGTGAAAAAGAAATAACAGCTATAATTTAATTGTACCAGATGTACTGATCTGCCACAATCAATTGATAGTTCAAGGTCAGAGTTTCCCTTCTTGGCTCAGTAAAATGATAATGGAGATTTCTTCCAGGGCAGTTAAGGCATCAGCGGTTTTTAACCCAAATATGTTGCTGCTCTCAGTAGATGTTAACTATCAGTAAACAAGTGTAGCCCTCTTTTTCCTCCTCGAGTCTAGGTTAACATGGGTGGAGAGAATTCATACCTAACACAGCAAATATATGCACGCACGTGCACGTGTGTGTGCAATTCAATTCACATAATACAATACCTTGGGATCTCACCTTGTATCTGCACATACCACATACAAAGTGAAAATGCTGTATTATGAGTAAAATGCTAAAAAGCAAAAAAAAAAAACATAGCATGAACTGACTTCCTGTGTCTATACAAAAAGGACATTGCTAAATAAAACATACAAATGACATAAACAAAAGAGAAAAGCAATATAGGATTATTAGTGCTTGATGCAATTGAGTGTGCCTCAGGGGCACTGTTGTGGGAGTGGCTCAATAAACCTTAATCTCCCTAGGGTCGGAGGAAGGACAACCCAGATGTTTGGAAACTACTAGCCTGGCATATATGAGACATGGGTTTGATCTCTGGCACCATAAAAATTACATTAAAAAAGTATTTTTAGTACCTACTTACTGACATTATTGTGAAATTCAGTGAGGATTGTAAAGCATAGAGAATAATGTTTGACACATATTTTTAAACATTTTTTTTTGCATTTTGGGTTACACCTGGTGATGCACAGGGGTTACTCCTGGCTCTGCACTCAGGAATTACTCCTGGCAGTGCTCAAGGGACCACATGGGATGCTGGGAATCAGCTATGCTATTGCTCCAGCTCCCAACATTTTGTTTTTAATTAAAGAACATTAATGAACCAGGCTAGAGTGATAGCACAGTGGGTAGGGCGTTTGCCTTGCACGTGGCCAACCCGGGTTTGATTACTTTGTTCCTCTCGGAGAGCCCGGAAAGCTACTGAGAGTATCGCGCCCCCATGGCAGAGCCTAGTAAGGTCCCTGTGGCGTATTCAATATGCCAAAAACAGTAACAACAAGTCTCACAATAGAGACGTTACTGGTGCCTGCTGGAGCAAATCAATGAGCAATGGGATGACAGTGATACAGTGATACAGTAGATTAAAGAACCATGATTTACAAAGTCTTAGGCATGTAATATTCTAATATTATAATATTCCGATATCAATCCCACCACCAGTTTCTACTTATCTCCACCAGTGTTCCCATGCTCCTCCCCACCCAACCACCCACCCCCGACCCCACACCAGTATGCCACCTTGCCAGGCACATTTCAAAGTTTGGTGCTTGTAGTTTAGATTTTATTTTTTCCATGTTGTTGAGTCTGTACTTCAGTATATAGCTTTACCACTATTCCACATCGCCAGTATAACCAGAGCCCTGACCCTTGTTTCCCCATTACTTCCCTTTAACATGTTCGTTTCTCCTTGATTTCTTTCCTTCTCTGTTCTTCTCCTTGCCAGACTCTTGAATCAAGTGTTATCTAGGCATCTCCCCTTTCTTACAGAACATTTTCTTATCTGGTTATTATATACCATAGATAAGTGAGATTATCCTGTGCTTGTCTTTATTCTTCTGGCTTATTTTGTTCAACATATCTTCTAGTTCCAACCAGGTCACAGCAAATTGCATGATTTCATCATTTCTTGCAGGTGCATACTATTCCATCGTGTACAGATACCACATCTTCGTAATCCATTCGTCTGTCTACGGACATCTAGGCTGATTCCATATCTTAGCCATTTTACCCAGTGCTTCAAGGAATAATGGTGTGCATAATAATGGCCTCTCTGAATGAATATTTTGGGTGTTTTTTTTTGTCTTGGGGTAGATGTTCAAGAGTGGAATTGCTGCATCATATGACAGCTCAATTCTAGGTTGACTGAGAACTCTTCATACTGTTTTGCACAAGAATTGAACCAGAAATCACTCCCACTAGTAGTAGAGGAGAGTTCCTTTTTACCTCATGCCCAACAACACAGATTATTCCCACTATTTTTGTTGTGCCATCCTCACAGGTATGAGATGATAACTCATTGTCATCTTGATTTGGATTTCCCTAATTATAAGTGATGCTGAGTACATTTTTCATATTGGTACATCTTTGTAAGACCATTATTAAGCATGGCTGTAATTAATCTAACTTTTTCAATTTTTAAAATTTATTTTATTTTTATTGAGATTCTGTGTTTATCAATATTGTTAATGATGGTTCCTCACGCATGTAATTCCAAATCCCTTCATTGCTGTGATGTCATGCACATTTGGCTGTGGTGCTGAATAGATTCACAAATATTGACACTTTAATCGTTTGAATTACATAGATGTTAGCTATAACTACAATATGTGTGCATGTATGCATGTATATAGACCAGCTCTGTGATCATACAATCATGTACATGGGCATAGAAACTAAGGTCTCACACCTGCAAGGCAAGTAGTCCCCAAATGCAAACCAGAATCTTGCCAACCATCATTCCTGTGTCTCCGAACCCAGCCCTCTATTCCAGATGGAAGTGGTGCAAGGTAAGTAGAAGACCAAAAAAAGGTCCAAATTTTCCTCTAGCCTTATTAACTCTGACCCTGTAATGGGGATCTGTTCCCCCAGGCAGACACGTCACTTCCTGTGTGGCATGGAACACCTACAGACATGCACAGATGCTGGCTGTTAACCATTTGGTACAGCCATACTAATGCCTACTGACTGAATCTCAGTTTCCCAAAACTGAATCTGTTTTCCTGAAAACAAACTGTTTTAAGATTGAGTTGCAGGGAAAAAAAGATTTGGGCTGGACAATAGCACAGTGGGTAGGGCATTTGCCTTGCACGCGGCTGGCCTGGGTTCGAGTCCCAGCATGCCATATGGTCCCCCGAGCACCGCCAGAAGTAATTTCTAAGTGCATTAGCCAGGAGTAACCCCTTACATTGCTGGGTGTGACCCAAAAAGCAAAAAAAAAAAAAAAAAAGATTCAGTTGCCTATGCCTCAACTTTCACAGCCGATTAACCTTACCTTTTTTTTTTTTTTTTGCCTCTTCAGTTGCTCATGGTCCCTTAGATCTTACAACAGGTCAATGTTTCCTGATCAGGAATAGTTTTATTTCCATGCATGTAACATTGGCCAAATATCTGGAAACAAATTCTGGTTATCCCAACTGGGAAATGGAGCAGCTACTGGGATCTAGGGGGTAGAGACAAAGGATTTTGCTAAATAACCTACTAGACACAAGCAAAATCCCATAACAACTATCTCCCCTGCCCTTCATATTGGTAGTTCAGAGACTGAAAAATGCGAAGAAGGATGACAAGTCTCACTGGAATCTCCCATGGCAACTTCACCCTCTGGTTTATCCTCAA